>NC_053488.1:7172399-7489163 GCF_015227805.2 Hirundo rustica
CTGCCATTTGGTTTCTGAATGTGGCAATGCTCCTATCTATCCCTGTGGGGCTGTTATAAACAGTATATTATTCTTTGCCTGTTAGGGTAGTGAATTTCAATCTTTAATGTGTTGATTCAATTTGATTAACTGACTTGCCAGTATTCCAGTAAGAAGAGCTCCAGTAATGTCAATTAAAATGCTCATCTATGAGAAGTAATTTAGTGAAGTCATCCTGCAACTCTTTTCTTTTCTTTTTCTTTTTCTCCTCTTCTCTTCTCTTCTCTTCTCTTCTCTTCTCTTCTCTTCTCTTCTCTTCTCTTCTCTTCTCTTCTCTTCTCTTCTCTTCTCTTCTCTTCTCTTCTCTTCTCTTCTCTTCTCTTCTCTTCCTGTCTGCCTGCCTGCTTTCTTTCTTCCTTGCCTTCTTGCCTTCCTGGCTTCCTGCCTTTCTGCCTTCTTGCCTTCCACACTGTGACCCCAGAGCCCAAAGCAGGAGACATTACCACAGCATCAAGAAGACAGCACTGCCTATCGGTATGGGCCAGGTCAGTGACTCAGGGGTCATCCCTGTTAAGAGCCAATTCTCTCTCTCTCTCTCTCTCTTTTTTTTTTTTTTTTTTTTTTTTTTTTTTTTTTTTTTTTTTGCGTAAGAGAACACACTAGAAATGAACAGCCATGCTGTGTTACATCATGCAATGCCAAAGAAACAGGTTAAACAACAAAACAAGAACTACCTCCAATAAAGTATATTACATAACTGTTAGCAAGTTCTCCATCCTTTTACATCAGCAATAACCCAATATCCAACTGCTTAGACTTCAGAATTTAAGTCAACCAAGTTTCTAAGAAATTAAAATCAATAAATAAGTATAATTCTCGTGAACTTGGGAAAATTTTGTTGAGTAATGACTGAGAATTTGGAACTTAATAAAAATGTTTCTGCACTTATAAGACTGTATAGCACTATTTACTTACTGCATTAAAAAATACACTAACCTCAGATCGTGGAGTTCTGACCCTGACCCAGTTACAAGCATGAATTCTCCGGGATACAGTTGAGAGACGGTTAGCTCAGCATAAACTTTTCCTGTTGGTGTTAACATATGGCTTATATTTGTGGAACCCACCTACAGAGTAAAATTTGTGATTATTAAGAACGCAAAATAAAACCTTTGAATTCTTAAACATCATTAAATATATGATAATTTGTCTTCATTTGAAAAAACTTTTAAAAAAATATTTGCTCTGCTATGCCATAATAGGAGTGGAAAGATACACAACTGGCCAATCTCAAGTTTTAGAGTAAAAACTTCACTTTTTCCTTTATAGAAAAAAATGGAAAAATTTAAAATAAGATAAATCAAGACCTTTATAAGTATTTCCTAATTATGCATTACACAAGGCATTCTTTAGCTACATTTGTTTTCATGTAAAAAAAAATAAATCTCTGTTTAATTGACATGAATATTCTTTTTTCAGTCCTGTGAATAAGGTTTTAGGTCCCAAGAGAATAACATATGCTTTTCCCCTTACTATAAATAGAGAAATACTGAGCTTGCTTATGCTTGTGTGGCCCTGATTTATGAACGCTTTTCTATTTTTTGCAGTTGCTGACTATGAATCTATATCTCTGCACATTTGAATCAGATTCTGTATAGAAACCCAGCCCCTAGAGACAAAATTTCAAGTAACAGTTGCTTAGCAGTGACCATAAAACACGTGCATGTTCCTACATATATCATCCATAGAAACAGAAATGTGAATGTGCCATAGCTGTTGTGCTGGCCTGGTTCCAGAGGCAGAATTTAATCTCTGCTTCAATCATTCTGCTTTCACCGAATCTTGTCATAACACAGTCAGCAGCCAGATTCCACACAATGAGAAAGGAAAAGTATTTCAGATATTAATAATATTTTTCAGGTCTTATTACAGCTGTTAATTATGCCATAGTTTGGCATATTACAGGCATACAGTTGAATTTTCAGGCCCTGATGCTAGTCACTCTCAACCCAATTGCAATACAAATATATCTCTAGTAACTCCACTGGATTATTTTATGATGGAGACAAGCATGAATGGGACTAAAAATCAGGCATCCTAAATTACAGCAGCTGTGAAAGCTGGATTTTAAGTGGACTTGTAAATTGTACCTTCTGCTTTGCCACTTAACTTTCCCTTAGCATCGCTGACTAAACTCCATAGAAAGCACTTGGTTTGTTCTCATAACTTCCTGTTTAATCTCGATCTCCCTATACACAAATATATTCAGCAAGTACCATTCATGCCCATTGATGACTCAGTGACTCTGCCTCTACCCCAAACTAGATTGAAGACAAACTTTCAATTCAAATTGTTGTCACAATTTGAAATTTAAAATACAGTAAAAAAATATGACTATGTGTCAATTCAACTTCTTTTTTCTCTTACGACATCAATCTTGTGCCTTCTCACTGAGTTGATTTTAACCTTTCAGAAGAGCTTATTTATCTTCAAAACTATAGTCTTGGCAAACTTGCTCTTTCCCTATGTGTTTTCCCTTTGGCATCTGAAGCAATGAAAACTGACAGCTACTGCAAATACTTTGTGAAATTCTGTGCTGAAGTGACCAACCCAAGTCATTCTGCAACTGCAGGGTCACTTCAGAAAGGAACAATCTGCTTGCTGGAGGGGTATCTCTAAAGTTAAAGACACTACATGAGAGTGCTTGACAAAGTAGGAAATAAAAAGGACTCAGGACAAAAACCTGAAGACCAAGAATAAGAAATCCAGGGTAGTTTGCCACAGCATGCCATTTTTGGGCACAGGATCATACTCTGAGGGTCTATGAATAGCCACCCCTGAGAAGAAGTGATACATATGAGGTGAAAGCAGAATCTCCTGAATACTTGCAATCCTGCCTGCACCAAGCAGCCAGGTGTGAAGCAGAGTCAGTATGAGTAGAGGAAAACAGTGGTTGCACTTGAAAAAACAGGAAAAGCTGGTCCCTTGGGAATTCATTCAACTATGGTCAGGTTCCTTCCACCGATCTGCTCTGCTGCTCAAATTGCCACTGTAAAGCACAATTTTAGGCAGGCAGCTGCCAAGTTATTCTACTGTAAAAAAATTCCAGGTAGGATTCACTTGCATTTTTTAGGAAAAGATTTGAAACACAGGAGGCTGTCTGAACATAAGGAAATATTTTTTTACTATAAAGTGGCTAAGCATAGGAATCAGTTGCCCAGTTAACTCAAAAGCCATCTAAACACATTCCTAGGCAACAAGCTCCAGGTGACACTTGTCCAACAGGAGTTGGACAAGATGACATCCAGAGGTCCCTTCCAGCCTCATCCATTCTGATTCAATGATCTCTGCCAAAACGTACTTCTGTGTGGGGCTATAAACTAGTATAAACTCCAGTTGTCTGCTTTTAACTGAGCGCAATATATCAGAAACTTCTCCAAAAGATCAGTGTATTTGGTATCCAAGAAATACAGGAATTATATTATGATTAATTTTCCATATCTCAGACAGAGCTTGTCTAAGTGCTACATTACAACAGTTACCACTGTCCCATTTACCTTTGGAACAACATTTGCAAATAGATGATCAAGCAGCTTAACAGAATCTGTGCCTTTTACTTTAAACTTGCCAAATGGTGACAGGTCAATCACACCAACTTTTTCCATAACCTGTTTGTACTCACGACCCACAGGGTCAAACCAATTTGTGCGCCGAAAGCTGGGTCTGAAACAGAACATTTAGACACATAAGACACAGTTTAGAAATTTTGCGCTCTTTGCAGAAAAATGTAGTCTTCAGCTTTTTCAGTTTAATAATCATCCAAAAGAGATAGACTTTCCTAATTGTAGGTACCTTAACCAATATTTTCCTTAGTCTAACACAGCTGAGTAATTAAAATCCTTTAACAACACAGAAAGATATGAGTTGATACTATATCAACCACTTTGTATAATAAACCGTAAACTGTTCAAATGTTAGAATAAGTCATGGTTTGTCATGAGTAAATTTACAGCATACTTTGTTGATGAATCATTTATTTAAGTTTAAGGTGTCAAAGGTTTTATTTCTGAACAGCAAAGTATGTCTCTTTATTCCTTTATGAGCCTCATTTAGATTAGACTCCAATATCCCCACAGAAAATATTTATTTGCTGGAAACTCCCTGTTGCAGGCAGGTAACTAAGCAGGCCAGCATAGAGAAGAGGATAAAAAAAGCAAAGGAGATCGGGCTTCTCCTCTCCAGACACTTACATAGAGAGGAATCAGATTTTTCATGAAAACATTATACTCTGCTACTGATCAAATAGTAAAACATGGAGAAAAACACACATTTATAATGAACAAAATTTAAATTGCTTGGCTCTTACTATCATTACAATTTTTCAGGGAAGGAAAAAAATCAGTATTTCATTTACTTGTATCCAGTCTCATCTCCAGGTTTGTAGAACCAATGAGGTTGCTCCCATCCTGCATGGAATCCCATTGAACATTTTGACTTTAGCAAATCATACAGCCCACTGGTTCTCTCTGTTGGTCTCCCAGCAAATCTTTCTTCTTTAGGGTAACCAACTAGAAAGAGGGGAAAAAAAAAAAATACAAAAAAACCAAACTGAAAATCACCAAAAGCTATGGCATGCTAAGTTCATCACCCAAAACAGAAAACACATCTATAAACAGAGAAATCTAGATATGGGTTTTGCTGGAATCCATCTTCAGAACATAAATGTATTTAAAAAAAACCCCAAACCTTCTTACCAATGTTATTAAAGCCATAAGATTCTCTTGCTTTGGCTGCTGTGTATTCTGTAGTGGTCCACTTTCCATAGCGGTTTGGATCTACCTCTATCAGGTCAAATGGAGGTTCCCCCTCAAGGATCCAGTCACTGAGGTACTTTCCCATGCCACCAGCATGTATAATGCCATACCTTAAAAACAGGAAAATGTCCTGCACTGCAAAGTCTTTTTGTTTGACTTCTTAAAATCAGTACTAACATATACTACTAACACAAACCCCAAAGTATTTTAAATTTTTCCCTTTTTTTTTTCTGTTTTGTCCTCTTTTCAAAGGTTAAGTTCTGTATTAATGGATACTTCTACAGCTTCAGTCAGCAGCGGAATGTCATTGGTAATGTACAGTAGTTGGAGCTTAATGACAAATAATCATTAACACCAAATGATTTAAAACCTTTTAATGCCTTTATTACACCACCATGTCTTCAAAAATTTGCCAAAATATCTTTCTGTCTAGAAGATGTGAAAATTAATTCTTAATTGTTTGTGAAATGCTCCCATAAGCACAACAGAAAAAACCTTGAATAAACAGTAAGTCTGTCCCAAATCATGTTTAGATTAACATGCAGCAAATAAACCATAGACACTCATGCAGAATAATGAAGCTAAAACCATCTTAAATTGCTGGTCATCAACTTTGCAATCTGAATTTTCTGTCTTCAGTTAAAATAGGCAAGGATCTCACCAAGAAAAAAAGGAAAAAACAAAAGAATTACTTAATTCTAATGCATATGTATAAGAAGAATGAACTCATAATAGCAATGATATGAATATTATATAGTATCTTATCCATTGTTTGCTTATTTATCTAAATAAAGTAGAAACATCAAAAAATTGAGTACATTAAATAATTCTGCCAACAACAAGTGCAGTTCAGCATAAATATTCATACTCAGCACGAATTTCTACCACTGCAGTGGAGGCAGGAAGGATGAGTGCTTGCAAACTGCCCCTAAAGAAGAGTTAGCTATTGTGGTGCTTATTCAGTTAAGCAACTCTTGGCTATTATTCATGGGTATAAGCTTTGGTACCCTGAAAGCTTTCGATGCCTTCAAGTACAGCTCCAGATTAAACCTTAGCCAGTTTAGGTCTGCCTGCACCATTCACTGCAGCCAAGAGCAAAGGAGAACAGCAAAGGGATTGTGAGCAGTGACAGACCAAACACAATGAAGACTTTTAGCTTCAGCTGAAGACTGCTGAGTGATGGCAGAGTAACCCCAGGTGCAAGACTGTGCAGGGGAGGCTGCCTTGCTACTACAGGTACAACCCTGCAACTGGACTGAGGTCTCTGCATTCTGCAGTTTTGCAGCACTGATAGCACAACCCATTGATTCTGGTGCTCTTAGCTGGGCCTTCATCAGAGATTTTACATTACACCAGGTGCTCAAATCCCTCTTATCTCAGACAGGAAAGAGCTGATTGTGTAAATACAACCACTGCAGTTCTGTGGCACAAGAATGAAATATGTATTTCAGGAATAGGATATTACAAGTAGCTATGAAGAGTGGTACAGTGTAGGAATCTCAGCCTTCTTATGATGCAGACAGTATTTCCTTAATGATCATGAACTGGTTTTCTCCAGTTTTTCTTCTCTCTTTCCAATCCCTGACCGACTAACTCCTCATTGTGCCTGTCACATTCTTGTGTCTTACTTACAAGTTGTTGTGCCTCATGCACTTTCAAAGTCATTCCATTCCTATTCCTAGGAACTCTGAGTCTCTGTGGTTCCACACTGTGGTTCCTTTTCTAGTGTTTTTGTTCCAGGTTATGGAATGGCTTCACTGCTTTGAACTAAACTTTCTGAATAAAATCCTAAACTACTCTTGTTCATGTTTTCAAAGCTGAAAGTAACTCAAAATAGGAAATATTGAGCAACCTTAATAATAAATAGTGCTACAACTCTGCTAACTATACTTAACTTCTTTGCATGTTAAAATGCCTAGCAAGCTGCTAATTTTAGATAATAAAAATCCTCTAATCTAAAAGCACTAAGTCCTCTGTCACAATGTCCCTTCTACTTGACTGCAAGATAAGGATTTGCTAATGCACACAGAAAATTACAACACTGGTAGAAACTCTGCAGTGACCCAGAAGCATAAAACAGACAGTCAAAAGTCCCTGAAAAGCAGACTAAGTAATCCACTGACAGCCACATAATTACAACCTGTGCCTAAACATTTTGAGATTAATCAAACTCTTCAAATAAGTTGTTTAAAGAAAATAAAAAATATAACACTAGTCTTCAATTTTTTACATATGGAATTTGATTTTGATCCCATTGACACCAACAAAGAAAAACATGCTCCAAAGTCTGGCCACAGAGTAATGAACTTAAACAGTCTTTTTGGTGAACAAGGTCTAGGCAAACCGCTTTTGTAACTATAAGTTCTGCAAATGTTACTGAAAGATAACATTATTTTTTTAAAAAATCCAAGCAGCAAAGGTGAATACCTTTCACAATGAATCATTGCAAAATTACCAAGCCCTTTTATTTTGAGGGCCTCAGAAAGCACGTTAGTGATACTGCCTTATCTTATGATCTGAGGGTTTGTTTGGTTTGGAATGAAAGAAAACTGGAAAAAGCTGAGCTGGATTTTGAACAGCAAATTAGGCAATTGGAAAAACAATGTAAACAGAATGTGTTCAATAACTTCTGCTTGGAATTGTATTTGGTTCATTCTATCCATCTTGAATCAATGGTCATACAGAGACAATTAAAGAGACTCTGGCGTTTTAACACTGGCTGCAGTGAAGCCATAATAAATAAGATGTAAAACACATTCAAGAAAAACATCACAATGGGGGAGAGAATGACGCCAGTAAACAACTTATTTCTATTGTTGCAGTGCCCTCTTTATTTGGTTTCCTCTAATACCCAGCAATGTGATTTTTCAGCTCCACTTTCAACAGTCAGAAACACTGGATTTGTATACCCCTAGAGTGGTCAGTCACCCACTAAACTGGAATGTCTTCTATTTGATACCCTTTCAGTTCTTCACACAAAACTGTATACTGCACATTCATTTTTGTCCAACTTTAGTGAAACCACTTTTACATGCAACAAACTACTATAAAATACAGTGGAATTCACAGCAAGAAATAATGAACTGGAAAGTACACTTTCAAACCCAGTACTTTTGTGACTTTAAGTTGCTGCATAGACAGTACAAAGTACCACCATTTCTTGTTGCTTCATAAAGTGTAGCAGGTATTGGCCTCCAGATTAAAAGGAGGAAACAAAAATTACTGGGAGTAATGAAATATGAGAGAAGGATGATCTTACATTATAGTGGTTGTAGTTATTAAGACTATTTCTAATTACATTTAACACAAAATACGTGCAAAACAACTCCCAAGCCTATAAAAATGCACAAAGCTTGAGCTGACTACCATTTTAACAGCATGAGACAAAAATTGTCAAAAAGAACTTACTCACCCGAAACCAATAGCTACCCAGTAATTTCTGACACCCTGATGTGGTCCCACCATAGGAAGAATGTCTGGAGAATAGGTGATAGGACCTGAAATTGTGTTTATGATGTCTGCTTTTCTCAAAATGGGGACCATTTCCATGGCAGCCTCAATATGTTCCATTATTCGGTCTAAATCAGACTCAAAAAGTTCTTTTCCAAAACCTGCACAAATAATCGACTCTTACTATATATACTTATTTACATAAAGAACACATACATTTTCAATACAGCTATGGTATCTACATAAAATATAGGTATCAATACAACAGAGCTATTTACATCAATAAAGCTATCTATCTATATATATTAAAGTTTTATGGGAATAATCAGTGCAAAAGTTCAAGCCTTTGCCATCCTATATGGGAAAAATGGCGTGCATAAAAACCTAGTTACCTGCAGTACCAAGTTTATTTGTCACTGCAATTATACTATCCTTTATACATATTTGTTTAACCCTAAGGTCATGCAAATTCAACAATGAAGTAGAAAGGAAGTGAAGACACACAGAAACTTTCTTCTACATGAATAATACCCACTTATTTTCTCAATATGCCAATAATTTGAGGAGGAGAAAAAAGATATTTCCTGTATCTGCCTACAATTTCCACGAAATCATATGAATTTCTATGTATATTTAACCCTCAGTCTGGACTCGAAGCATGGCTGAACATCCTTATGCAGAGGCACTCGATGCTATTGGAAACAGTAAGTTCAAGAAGCTGATGGGGCTATCCAAAACTGAACCATGTCAACAGCCTTTTCTTAGGAGATGTGTTTTTTTAAAACAGCAATAATGACTTTGTATAACTTTCTGTCTGGAAGTGAATGGAAAGCTGGAGCCTAGATATAACACAACAATTTATAATGCTTTTTACTAAGCAGACGTATGACATAGGTTATTTTTGTATTCTATAAGTATCTACAGCTCCCTCGCACTTACATTCAAGCACAGCATTTTGTAGAAGACATTTTTTTTGCTGCTTCTGTTTGACAATCACATTATCTCTGGGGTATCAGTAAATATCCAGAACCCCTCTCAGCATTCTGGAGAGAATTGTAACTTAGAACAATTTCTGTTCAGGCAAAAAAGGCTATATATTGCAGATTTGGTGACTGCCTCTAATCATAACACACAAGCACCTCTTCAGAAGGTAGGGTAAGACTACATTGTGGTAGGCTTTTCTTACATTACATTTGTATTTCCATTATCTTTTATCATTAGAGTTAGAACTGTTCTTTGAAAAAAGTTTTTGCATTACAATCATGCATTGCAAATATTTTGTATTTTCCATCACATAAGGCAGCATGACAGCCTGGGATTTCTGCACATTTAAAATGTGTGCTAGTGCTTATTATGTTTAAAGATTTAATGTTCTTAATCACCTGGTGGAACTCCATTTGTTACCCATGATTCCTGCAGCTTCATTTTCTCCTCACTTTCGTATGGACCAAATAAAAGGCCATCCCTTTCTTGCCTTAGATAATATGACCCTTCTAAGTCACGAATCACGGGCAATTCTGTTTTTAGGGCTTTCACTTCAGGTATTGTTGATGTTACAACATACTGGTGATGAACAGGTATGAGAGGGTGTTGCAGGCCAATCATCTTGCCTATGTCACGGGCCCAGAAGCCTAGAGAAGAAAAGAAAAGAAAAAAAGGAAAAAAAAAATTTCAAACACTAATTTCAGTGAATGGAAAATGACAGCAAAATATTTGCAGTAAACACTGTGTGACAGGTTTTTTTTCCCCATACTTTTAATTTTCACTTTATTTTTCATATTATCTAGTATATTTTTCCCTCCATAATTCCATGTCCTTTTTTCCTAATTATGCTACTATATATTATTATAGTATGAATATATTAAAATATAATTAGTAAATTATAAATTAGGCTTCTAAAAGTTCAGAAGATAATTTAATTAACATTCCCAGAAACCCCATGGCTTATTTCAGTAAAGCAGGTCTGCAATGTACTCCTAGCAAAGTTAGAGACACCTAAAAACTAGAGTAAATTAACGCACATTGTAAGTATCAACTAAGCCTCTAATTATCAATAAAATGAGCTAGTATGCTTTACCAATACAGTCGAGTCCTAGCATCCCAACAGACTGAGGCAGTGCTTTTCAGGAAACTGACCTCAAGAATAGGAGTTTCTCCCCTCTTTCACATGCATCATGTGACTTGAATTAATTATGTCCCTCACCCAGCAATCAATTCATAATGCTTGAATTGGTGAATAGTCAAACGTTCTCTCCCACAGCCACCAAATTAGAAGTTCTGATACAGACTTGGACCAGAAAATGCGAGCAGCCATTCCTCTGCCTCCGAAGCTGGCTCAAGATCCTTCATGCACACCATGAGATAGAAGTTAGAGAAGACCTAATTCTCCTATGTTAAGGTGAAGTTGGTAAGGCACATTCACTTAGTGAGGCACCTGTGTCGGAATGAAGGCGAGGAAGCCACTTAACTGCCAAACAGTGGTTTGGGCTCTGCATCACGGCTTACACCTGCTGTGAGGCTGGAATGTAGCAGAGTTGGGAATCAGACAGGTACAGCTGACTGGTACAGCAGCTGCTCTAAGATGCTTTGAATATCCCTCGGCCCCACTCTCCTGACATATCAAGGAGCAGAGGCATCAAGAGTGGGAATGAAAGGGGAAAATCCAAAGAAATAAGAGTTTCAGTGGAGTCTGGGAGAGAGGGTTGGAGGAAGACAAAATGAAAGACAAAGAAGAGGTAGTAGGGCCTTGCTATATGCCTAAAAGGCTTTATGCCATATGGCACCAAGTA
This sequence comes from Hirundo rustica, assembly GCF_015227805.2. Taxonomy (NCBI): domain Eukaryota; kingdom Metazoa; phylum Chordata; class Aves; order Passeriformes; family Hirundinidae; genus Hirundo; species Hirundo rustica. The sequence goes on from NC_053488.1 coordinate 7,183,432, forward strand.
AAAGAAGGCAAGTCAGCCTGGTTCCTGTGTAACCAGCTGACTCCAAACTGCTTAAGACAAAATATCTCCAGCAAAATTTTCTACTTTATACAGCTGTCTCTTCTCCTAGGACATACACGTCATGCTGCCCAGCTTAATGTGCAACTTTTCTTTCTTTTTGCTATTTACTTGTCTTAACCAAATTCTCCAACTTCTCTCTTCAAATCCGTACTCTCCAAGACCTGGTCAAAATTTCTCAGTGCCTCAAGGACACCAAAAGGCATAAAAGAGCCTGAATAGTTTCACCTAGGACTCCCACCCATACCCTTGGGCACAGGTGTCCCATTCCAGGTCACCTCAGGTCCTTTAGAACCTGTCTGAGCTGGTTTGGTTGTGGGCCTGTTTACCACTCTGTCACAACCTTGCCTGTACCTGGCCATGGAACACATTGATCCAGACCCTGATCCGTGGACTACTTCTCAGCTTGACCTCAGCTCAGTCTCAACTCTACAGTCCTGCTTATTGATTAGTGGGCACCGTTCGACCTCGGTTACCGTCACCAGGCCTGTTCCTGGCCTGTGGTCACATTCCTGTCTTGGCCTCAGTCTGGCTCCACCACGATGGATCTGGCTGTGGATCATCTCCACAAGCCTGTCTGGAGGCCTGGGCTGTGGGCTGACCCCAGCTGCAGGTCCTGGGCCTTCCCTGCTCTGTCCCCTGTGCCCTGCCGGACAGAGGCCGTGCTGGCTCGGCCAGCCTTGTTACCCTTCTTGGCTCCCTGTCCTGTGGGGAGCAGCTGGCTCATGCCGCTTGCTGACATTAACTGGGAACACATCCTCTTACCTCTGGCATGGCTTAAAGCCAGGACAATTAGAAAAGCTGAACTGGGCTGTGCAGGTCTTGTGCCATTCCCCCACGCCAGGATGGACGTCAGTCTCTTATTTAATATTACGAACCAGTGTCAGGGTGTAACACCCACAGTTTTAAAAAAATGTGAAGTTTCCAAGGAAAATGTTTCCTGTGGTGATTCACTTAACAAGTAGTGACAGACAGAATCACAGAATCACAGAATTTTTTAGGTTGGAAGAGACCTTCAAGATCATCAAGTCCAACCCATCTCTAATACCTCAACTAGACCACGACACCAAGTGCCACATCCAGTCTTTTTTTAAACACTTCTAGGGACGGTGACTCCCCCACCTCCCCAGGCAAGCCATTCCAGTACTTTATCACTTTCAGTGAAAAACTTTTTCCTAATATCCTATATTAGAGATATAGCCTATATCTCCCTTGTCGCAGCTTGAGACTGTGTCCTCTTGTTCTGTCTGTTGTTGCCTGAAGAAAGAGACCAACCCCCAGATGACCACAGCCACCCTTCAGAAAGTTGTAGAGAGTAATAAGGTCACCTCTGAGTCTCCTTTTCTCCAGGCAAAACAACCTCAGTTCCCTCAGTCGTTCTTCATATGGCTTGTGTTCCAAGCCCCTCACCAGCCTCATTGCCTCCTCTTGATGGGCTCAAGCATCTCAACGTCCTTCCTAAACTGAGGGGACAGAGCTGGACACAGCACTCAACGTCCTTCCTAAACTGAGGGGACAGAGCTGGACACAGCACTCAGTGTCCATCCTAAACTGAGGGGACAGAGCTGGACACAGCACTCAATGTCCATCCTAAACTGAGGGGACAGAGCTGGACACAGCACTCAATGTCCATCCTAAACTGAGGGGACAGAGCTGGACACAGCACTCAATGTCCATCCTAAACTGAGGGGACAGAGCTGGACACAGCACTCAATGTCCCATCCTAAACTGAGGGGACAGAGCTGGACACAGCACTCAATGTCCCATCCTAAACTGAGGGGACAGAGCTGGACACAGCACTCAATGTCCATCCTAAACTGAGGGGACAGAGCTGGACACAGCACTCAATGTCCATCATAAACTGAGGGGACAGAGCTGGACACAGCACTCAATGTCCATCCTAAACTGAGGGGACAGAGCTGGACACAGCACTCAGTGTCCATCCTAAACTGAGGGGACAGAGCTGGACACAGCACTCAATGTCCTTCCTAAACTGAGGGGACAGAGCTGGACACAGCACTCAAGGTGTGGCCTCACCAGTGCCGAGTACAGGGGCAGAATGACCTCCCTGCTCCTGCTGGCCACACCATTCCTGATCCATTGGCCCTCTTGGCCACCTGGGCACACCCTGGCTCATGTTCAGCTGCTGTCACCAGCACCCCCAGGTCCCTTTCCTCCTGGGCACTGTCCAGCCACACTTCCCCAGCCTATAACGCTGCAGGGGGTTATTGCGGCCAAAGTGCAGGACTCGGCACTTGGACTTATTAAACCTCATCTTAGACTCTGCCCATCTGTCCAATTGTTCCAGGTCTTTCTGCAAAGCCCTTCGTCCTTCCAACAGATCTACACACGCTCCCAGCTTAGTGTCATCTGCAAATTTACTAATGAAAGACTCCATGCCTTCATCCATGTCATCAATAAAAATATTGAACAGAGCTGGCCCCAGCACAGACCCCTGAGGGACACCACTGGTGCCTGGCTGCCAGCTGGATGCAGCACCGTTCACCACCCCTCTCTGGGCCCGGCCATGCAGCCAGTTCCTAACCCAGCACAGAGTGCTCCTGTCCAAGCCATGAGAGCTAAGGCAAAGCAGCAGAGGAAATCCAGCATCACGTTCAAGAGATCTATTCAGCTAAAAGGCCCTGCCCAGACAATGCTAGAAACCAGCACCTGTTGCAGTTATCATATGTAGGGCTTTTGCTTCTAAATGGCACCTCACCATTTGGAGGAAACTCAGTGCCAGGACACTTGTTATGTCAATTAAAATGGTTGAGGAATGATCGTGCTATAATCACATAGAGTGAGTGATCCAAAACATCCTTTAAGGCTAATGAAACATGACTTATGTTCTCCTACACAGAAGGCAATAATAAAAAAAATTAATAAATCTGCCTTTCTAGCACATATGCAAGGGTTTCCTTCATTACATGTGACACATGCAAATGTGGATTGAAGTAGTGGTTAACAATCTTTACAGAACTTCTTTTGATTTGGGCATTTCCATGTCACCTACAAGTAAAACTATTTTAAGGTAAGGTCAGCTAATGATCCATAGGGGACAGGAATAGTTAAAGCAGCAGAAAATTACGTCTTTGAAACAGCTTTGTTTCCTTCTTAATAATAAGAAATTTCTTAGCAGTTAGATTTTCAGAATAACATTACAAACTCACCTAATTTTAAAGTGTTTTTCAGTAAGAGACAAATAGGTTTGTTTAAAATAAAATTTTCAGTACTGTACTTTAAAAAAAGTCACACATGATAAGTGCTTTTTTAATTGCTTAAAATAGCAAAAGGTGACATTTACTAAAAGAAAAATATTACAGTTTCTTTGTTTAAGGTTTTTGAACAAAAACAAATGACAAAAGGAAGAATATATTATTTGAAACAAAATTCTCATTGGAAGCAGATGTCTATCACACATAGTAGAGGTAAATGAAGGCGTACATTATATCTCTATGATATTAGTGAAGATTAAATTGTAGACAGTGCAAACATCTGATGCTGAAATATTTAGTGGTAGTATTACTTAGCATATGTGCTGAAGTATGTCATCTGACTATTTCTTGGTTTTGAAAAAGAAAATCTTCTACCACTACACATAAATGGTTGTATATATAGTGTGTACATGTCTGAAAATACATGCTTATATACACACACCCACACTGTACATTTAAATAAATACACTATTTCTGGAGACTTTAATCAAACATTCCATTATAAATAGGCTGCAAATAACTTCAGCAGGCTCAGTACAGTTACTTCATGTCAGAGATTATTTACTATGCATCTGCTTTCCTCTAAAATGGAAATCTCACATAAGGAACAGCTAAAGATTGGTTGGAACTGGTTTGTTCCAGTTCTGCAGCAGATGTCAGTTGTGGGGTGAGGCAGGGAGGGGGAGAGGGAATGTAAAGAGCCTTCTGATGTATTTTTCTCTGCAACATGAGCCTGAAACTATACAAGCCATGATCTGTAGTGGAATGAGGCAAGGCTGAGAAAAAGAATGAATGTTATCTAAGAAAACATTTATAAGAGATATGTGTTATACAGTATTGATTTTACATCATTAGCCAGAATATTAAGCAATATGTGCTTCAAACATCCATTTTGGCTGAACAGTTAACTACACAGGAGAATTAAGTAAATATATCCTTGATTTAATAACTTATTTAATAAGAAAAAAGACTTATGAAAAGCTCACAAGGGTGTATTCTACTATTTGCAAATAAGCCCTGAAAAGCATTTACCAGAAAACCCTGCCTAATATCAATATTGATATATTAGTCAAAGAAAGATAATTACACAACAAAAATGTAAGAAAATTACTACATCTGTGATACTTCATCCATATGATGCAGAGCCAATAGGTAGGAATGAGTGTCTAGAAGTTTGTGGCCTAAATAAATCTGATTGCCAAGAGAGCTGCCTTTCTCTTTCATAATCTTGGATCTCTCCCAGACCAATATATCCACACTGTGTAACAAATGACATAAGGATCTTATTTGTAAGAGCTTGTGATTTTGTAACTGAGTGCTGTTCCATAGTTCATGCCTGAAAGATATGAACTGTCAGTCCAAAGGCAATCAAATATTGACACCTCTCATTTTCCAAGTGCTTGACTTTGTGATCTATTTTTTTTTTTTTTTATTTGGTTTCCCTGTTGGTGTGGTTGATTGCCTTCTAAAAAGCATATTAAACTCCTCTAGTCCTCCTTCTCTCCAAAATTCATTATGTGACACTCATGAGCAAGCTTAGAGCCTCAGAGACTTGTTATTTTAGCAAGCATATAGCAATAGCAGATGATCACCTATGTATGGAAGGCATATATAAGAAAGTGCACTTTTCAATGGGTTTTCCAGTAGGTCTTTACTGAGCCTGGAACGATTTAACACAGACAGGGCTGTCTATATCCCAGACTCTGAAAGAGTAAAGCACATCCCCTGAGAGTCCAGCTGTTTGATCCCACTCTCTCTAAATTTCTCTCTCTTTTTTTTTTTTTTCCCTGCTATCTCAAACTCTATTCTTACTCCAGTTCTTACATCCTTCTTCAGCTATTTTCTTACCATGTGCCAGTCCGTCTCCCTCATTTGTCAATTTCTGTCCCAGCAGCCTTCTCTACATTCCAACCCACTCCCATCTACCCTTCTCTTTCTATTACATATTACACCAGTCTTTCATGCTCAAACAGCTCGGTTTTCCACTCAGTTTCACATACAACCATTCCTTGAGTATCCTTGCAAACCATTTTGTCTGAAAAGCTCCTAGCTTCAGTTTTCTTAATGAAACATATCAGATACCTCCCCACTATCTCTCCGGTGTCATCCCCACTGCTGCCATTCCCTCCCAATTTGAGCTTCCTTATTCAGCAAGTCCTGTATCATGTAACTGTTCCACTTGCTGCCAGTGCTCCCAAACACCTCCAGAAATCTTTCCAAGGCATTTTGCTCTCCCAACCTATTCCCTTTCCAGCCCAATTCCTTCATCATTCCAATTGTCACCTGTGGTATTCCACCCATCAACAAGAAGTGTCCCTGTCTCACTTAACCACTTAATTTTATCTGCATTGCACTAGAAATAGGTGATTTTTTTTTTTCTGTTCCACTGCAAATATACCAAAAGGAATATAAAGACATATTCTTGCTCTCAGTTCACCTGTCCTATCTGAGTAAGAAAGTCAACCTGAGATATCACAGCCTCCCACTGCAGCCTGACTATTCACTGCAATGGGAACTATGCCGGACTAACGCCCTAAAAACCCAGTCTGAGGCAGAATCAGCAAGACTTTAATCTATATGGTAAATATTCAACACGTATTCAAACAACTGAAAACCATGAATCTTTTACTAGAAAGCAGAAAGCATACTCCACATAAGACCTGCCAACCATTTCACCAATAATATATTTTTCTACACTTGTATAAATCAGTATAATAATAAGTGAGTAAGTTTTTTGGACTTATTAAGTTGCTCAGGAAAATAAACACAAATCCAAAGGACACTTGCCCAACAGTTCTTTGGAGCAGAAACATCAGTTTGTCTTCTTTAACACAACAATAACATTTGCATATGTAAATACAAGCTCCTTTGAGTTAGGCAACTTTTATGACATACAAAAAGTGCACTGTTAAGCCAAACGTGTTTAAAATATTACTCAAAGGACAACAAAAATCACCTGTTTCAAGGATATGTGATAGAGTCAAATCTTAGAGAAAGATCATAGTGAAATAGGCAAGGTCAAATCCTCAGTCTCTTTGAATGAACAAAGAAGATTTCATATGCACATTCCATCTCCCTTCCTAGGTATGTTTCATTAGATTTTAGAGGACTGCATGCACAGTTCACCTGTTGGGCACTGAAAGAGGCTCCCCAGAGAAGTGGTCACAGCACCAGCCTGTGACAGTTCAAGAAGTGTTTGAACTGTCAGGAATATAGTGTGACTTTTAGGGATGCTGCTGGACAGGGCCAGGAGTTAGACTCCATGATCCTTGTGGGTCTTTTCCAGCTCAGGATATTCTGTGACTCTAGACCTGGACTCTCGCCTACACAACTTATTGTAGACCAGTAAAGGTCTCTTTTGCTACCAAAATGCAAAAAGACAGTCTAATGACAAACTGCTGGAGACAAATCAGGGTAAACATTTTTAATGCCTGCTCAAGGGCAATTAATATAAGAGCTAAATTTTTCACCATACTGTGAAGAAATATGTGCAAACCACAAACTAAGAGAATGCTCAAAAACATATATATTCCTTATACCCGTAACCCACACTATTCAGTACAGGTGCTTTGTGTCATCTAGCAAGTAAATCTGAAAAGCACTCAAATGCTTCTGTTAAATCCTACCTGCAGCATTCACAATTCTCTTTGCTTGAATTATTCCAAGTGGAGTTTCAACTTCCCATGTCCCATCTGATCGGGGGTTCAGATTAGTCACTTGCACAGGATAATTCAGTTGAGCACCATATTTTCTGGCTCCTGCAGCCAAGGCCATAGTTAGAGAATAAGGATCAATATGACCATCTCCAGGGTTATACAGGCCAGCTAAAACCTAAATGGAGGTAAAATGCCCCAAATGAAAGAAAGCAAAATTTATCAAAATTAGATAGTTTTTTTTAAAAAAAACACTTTCTTTCTTGAACACAGTAAACGTTAAGAAGTCAAATTTTTGAAACACATAATATCAGCCTTTACCCAACTTATGAGAGTAAAATTGCTCAGATCTCCCATGCAATCAAAGGTTGCAATGCTTTAATACTATAATATTATAGACACAGTAAATAATAGTATGTACTCTAACACACAGTATGCACTAAAATTCACAAAATCTCGTTTTAGGCTATGATACATCTTTTTTTCATTGAAAAACAAGAATCTGTGGTACAATTTGTATAAAGAAATGAGACAGTACATGTATATTTCAAATAGACCAAAATTTAATTGCAATGGAAGTTATAGTTCATAAAACTTGCTTCTTTACCTTATCCATGTTTAATAAGGGAAATAACTCCTGCACTTTCTCAGGTGTGATTAAATATTGCTCTGTTGGGTGCCAACCAGCACGAGTCATCTGGTACTTGAATTCATCCACCCTAGTAGGGGTTGAAGCAATTCTGATACTGCCAGGCTGATGAAACCCCACAGGCTAAATCAAAGAGAAATAGGAAATTACTGAAGGAAACTTTACTGATTCCCATATATGAATTTTCCTGTGCTAAGGGAAGTCTACAGGAATTTTTCCACTAACATCACTAAGAAAAAATCAAGTAAGTTATGGGCCCTTGAAGGAAGAGGCCTTAGATACAGACTCCTAGAGAAAATAATTTTTCAAGAAGTTATCAAATTAACTTCCTAAATTAATGCATACTATGTTCAAAACAGTTGAAAGAGGTGTTTATTGAATGCCATGACACATTCATTTTTACTTACAACTGGTTAGCATTTGATATATACTCTCAGAAAAATAGAACCAGATAAGTCTCAAAAATAAGTATATATGATATACTTTACTTTAAATTCTATCATCTGCATGATTTCCTATTGAACGTATTTAACTAAGCACCTTTATAAACACAATGAAAAACCACTTGCTGTTTTTGTCTTTTTAATAAATTAAACATCCTTATAGAGCTGGACGCTGAATGCTTACTTTTCTTCACCTTTTCTATGTTATCTCACAGGACAATGATAAGGCTGAATAAGTCTTTCACTGGAACTCACAATGATAATCTGATGTGGCAGCTTATCTAGTTGAGTAGCAGAAAGAAGAAAAAAGCATTTTATGACAAATACAAAAATATCTGTCATATATATTATATAACAAGTATTTTAAAAATATAAAATTTGTAGACTACTACGGTGAGGTGCATTCAATTTCTGCTGCCATCCAAAACAAGAAGTTTAGTAAATAAAATCTATAAGGCTGAGAGATGTCAAATGAAAAAGATGACTGTGTTTTTCCACATATCCATTCCTTAAGTCACTAAATAAAAACACGTCTCTGAAAGGCAAAAATTACAGCATTCTTCTGTACAGACAGCATAATATTACATGAATTTTTAAGTGGACATATTTGAGGCAGGAATGTATCATAATCTATCTGTTCATTCCAGATCCTTGATACTATTTTAGCTCCTTTATCAAGTTAAATTTGCAGACCCTCTGCTGTATCTCGAGATGTTCTATGAGCAGTATTTTCCTAAACTGTAGAGGGATCTGGGAAACCATCGATAATATGTAGTGACTAGGCAGGAAGAAGAATGTATTTCAAGAAAAAGGTATATACTCCTACTTCACACTGTTGTCAACTACACTTTTTTGTAAGACTACTGCTACAATCGGTATTGCTCTGAATTAGCACCTCAAAAGTTAAGGGGATTACCTGTCCAGTCTCTTCTTCCAGCTTCTCATAGAGTTTGATGCTGTAAGCATGGATTTTTTTCAGGTTTATTCCAGGATGAAAATAAGTAGTTAAACCAGCCTCAAATAAGAAATAGGAACAACATAGATTAGAAATGCAGTGTTCTTTCCTTCCTTCCAACTATCATCTAAAAAGGAGCTGCCATGATACTGTAAAGAAAAACAACACATGGATAGAGCCAACTGCTACAAAAATAAAAATAAAGTCTTTTCTCTACTACTGCCATTTCTGCTGTCTGCACAGGTGTTTTCCCATACGTCTTTTCTCACCAAATTTGCCAACCCACGATACTGTTTCAGTTGTTCTCTCCTATCTTAATATCTCAATTCATGTACAATATCATGATCTAGTGCACCAGATTACTGAAATGCCCAGATGATCCAACAGAAAAGAGTGTAAAATGAGTAATTTGTCAGTATCACATTTTTCAGTTGTATCTATAGTCTATTCATAAATTTGACTCTATGTTTGGCAATGTTCATTACCTCAACAATCTCTGTTTAACAAGTGATCACACAAACCTACAGGAGGGAGATCTGTCTAGTAAGGACCCCACCAAGCAAAAAGCAGGCATACTGGTTTCAGGAAGTGCCTGGGTTAAATTAATAGTCTTGAAAAAATATTCCTTGTTCATTTCTTATTATCATATTGAACCATTAGCATCACACAGGACACAGCTGAAGACTAGATAGTTGACTGAATGTGATTTTTATCTCATTTGAACATGTGTGTTCATGTTGTGAACACATTTGTTTTTATTACCTTAGACTAAACCCCAGGGCTGTTTCACTGCATAGTTTTTAGATAAAACATATTTGTTTCTCAAAAAACATATTCTAAAGGCTCTTTTTTAATGTGTATACAATGAAGAAATAATTTAGGCATTGAAATATTTCAAATTTTTTAGTCATGTACAATGCCTAAGAATAATTAATTTACTTCTACCTGCAAACTCTGTTATCTAATTTTGGTTTTACTGTATTTTTTTATTTATACAAATGTTTTGTGGCCTGTTTTTCTTCCAAATGTAGTAATGCATCCTTCAGATGTAAGGAAATTCCAATTTAGTGGTCACTATAAGTGTAGTCATTTTGAACTAAATGAGTCACAAATCATTTGCAAGTTAGTTACAAACCCGTGTCTATTCAAGAGCATTTCATTGCAGGAATTAAATAAATACTTCAATCTCTTACACTTTCAAGTGAAGAAAAGAAGTTTATACACACTTGAGGCCCTTTGGGTTGAGATAATAAATGTTTCTGATTTCAAGACTGCAGCTGGCAGACAACTATATCCTGATTTCATTATATAAAAATTAAGATAACAAAATCATAAGATAATTATAATGAAACAAAAAACTGAATGGGTCCTCAGGAGATTTCTCTTAAATTCCATATTCAAAGCAGGGTCAACTACAAGATCAGGCCACATTTCTCAAGATTTTTTCCAGCCTGGCCTTTGAGAACCTTCAAGGACAGAGGCTGCTCTACTTTCCCAGCTACATATGGAACTTTGCATTAGGCCTTGTTAAATTCCATAAAACTGCCCTTTCATCATTGTAGGCTGCCTAGGTCCCCCAGCATGGCTGCCCTGCCCTTGAGTGCAGTGACTACTACTCCCAGTTTGGTGTAAACTTCCAAAGTGGATGAGCATGTACTTCATCACCTACTCCAAATTACTGATAAAGATATTAAACTGGATGGGTCCCAGGACGGATTCCTGTGGCACTCCACTTATTTCCAGGATTTGGGTAGAATATGACTCATTCACCAGCACCCTCTAAGACCAGCCATTCAAAGAGCCTTTTAATTTTCTAGTTGTTCAGCCATACAGACTGTAACATCTTCAGTTGAATACGTGGTTAGTGTGGGAGAGGGTGTCTAGTCTTGCTAAAATCTAGGTAAGTGACATCCACTGATCAATAATTTCATAACAGACATCAATCAGATTTGATCTTACATGATTTATTCTTGGCAAATTTGACTGTTCCAAATCACATTTTTTCTCCTTTATGGACCTGGGTCTCATTTGATGATTTTCTGAAGAACTGAACTATGGCTAGCTCCTCTGCTCAGTCCTTTGGGTTTTCAGAAAAAGTCATACGTACGCCTTTTACCAAATCTCTGGCACCTCCAGCAATTTAAATAGTCTTTCAAATGTGATACATATCTGCCCTTGAGATGAACCAGCGGCATTATGGGATGCAGCCTGTCTGATGAATTTCTGCATGAGGCCAGCATATTATTAGCCCCATGAAGGTGTATCAAGCTCTGAGGACTGCCAGTAATTGCCCAGAAATGGCTTAAGAATAATAAGTGAGAAAACTGATTGGAGGTGTTTTGAAAAAGCAAAATGGTTTAATTAAAGAAAAAACAACAAACTATGGAACAAAAGAATAAAAGCAGTGCAAAGTGCAGTGAGGTTCTTCACATCTGCTAAGACACCCCAAAAATGCCCCAAGAGTCTTCTTGCTCTCTCTTAAGTATTCAAGGTTCTAGGAGAGAATTTTGGCTTGCTGCCCAGCAGGAAATATCTACATTCCTTGAGGAACAGCTCAAGGGTCCAACAGGTGCTTTTGTCCCGGCACTGAGTCAATTACAGTGAGAGGAGCACAGAAGTTTTTTTTCTTCTTCCTTAGAAGTTCAGGGGTAGGGCTTAAACTCTTCTCCTAATATGGGAACACCTGCTGGGGTGTGGGGGTGCACTGCAACACCTGCCTGCTCCAACACATGAGCATGTGCCAAATTACTCCAGTAATCACCGGTTTGGTCCTCACCCACTGTCAGCAGCTACTCTTCTCCTTTAAACCCGAGGCCTGAGAAACTGTCAGAGAAAACTGAGGCAAGAAGGCACTGAGATCTTATTAGTGTACACTGTGACTGGATTATTCCCCTCATTCAGCAGCAGTTACTTATTTTCATTTTTCAGCCCTTTACTATTAATGCAACAGTAGAAGCAGTTCTTGTTGTTTTTCATTTTCCTTACGAATCTTAAATGTAATTGGGGTTTGGCTTTCCAAGCTTCCCCTCACTTGCTCAGGTAACTTTTCTAAATTACCTGATTTGCAGCTTTTTCCTGCTCTATCGCCAGTATACTGCATTTTTCTCTGGAACACAGTCATGAATTCGCTCTGGCCTAGCAGGGTACCCAATGCTTCCACATATTTTCCTGAATTTCAGAGTGAACCTTTCCCGTAGTTGAAGAGATTTTCTCCAGGCTTTACTCCATTTTTCTAAGAGATTTTGTTATTGTATATAAACATGATCTGGAAAAATAATTTAAAGAATGGCCACTTTGCTATGAGAATTGACACAAATGTTTTAAAGCATTTTTATAGTTGAAATTTTAAAATGTTGAAATGTTCAGTTTTTTTCTATTTCAATCAGTTTCAGATTTTGTTCTAATGCCGTTATTAAATTAGCTTTCTGGAGGAAAGTGTTATTAACACTGTTATACACTAAATTCTCTCTTTTTGCAAGTGTGACCAAATTGTAACAAGTTATTATTTGAGTTGTGCTGTGCTTTACTGTCAGCAGCAAAATCAATGGCATGTTGCAAGAAAAAGTATAATAGAACATTTATAGTAACTTGCTCTGTTACACCTTTCCATAGCTTGTAATATAAAAATGTGCATATTTGTCGTGCTGTTTTAATAGCACACATAAAGTCAGCCCGAGTTATCTTAGACCCAAGAAGTAAAAGAAAGTTTTGGCAGCAATACCAGGAGGAATATGAGCAATCTGAAACACAATCCTGAACTCTGGCAGAACTGCCTGCATGGTGAAGGAGGTAAAATGTGGAATAGTGCAGCCCTGCAGTCAGCCTGAACCAGACTTGAAACATTTGCGTCTGCAGGCAATGTGCTATGTGCTATTTCAAGTCTTAACAGTATGTGTAATTGTCATCTGTATTTAGTGCTGTATCACTGTGAGGAAAACACTGATAAATACACAGTATCTGGCATAGCAATGAACACACATTCACAGTTTCGATCTTTCTACTCATCTGAAACAGACCATCAACTTTTTCATCTTCAGACAAAGCCCTCTAATACAGAGTTCAGTGAAAAGATAATATGTAGTTATCCATTTTAATGTGGCCCATAACTAGGTGCCTTGCTGTGTTAATTGCATAAAAATTCTTCTAACAGGCGTCATGAGGCAGCTCTCTCAATTGTGGCAGTGCAGGCATTTTCTCTGCTGAGCTCCAGGTTCCTCCTTACCTTTGAAACTGACCCTCGCTGAGGGCTCCAGTGCTGCACTCACTGAGAAATGTGGGCAAAAGTACTGGAGGAAGGGTTGCTTTGACACTATTGTGAGCAGTAAGTTAAGGTGAGTGAGTGAAACAAGGGCAAAGGAAAACATCCAGCAACAACACCATTCATGATTGTGGTTCCTTATTGAACTAGGGGATTTTTATTGTTTTTTTACAAACATTGTTTTGTATATGCACTGGGCAAATAGAATTCAGTCTGTGCCTCGCTCCCATACTTAAGTCAAAGTACCCTTTGAATATTTTGTACTTATGATTCAATACACAAGATCTGATGCTTTGCATGGTGTTGCTCTGTTTGCCAAACTGTTTTTGAGACTGTATGGCAGTCTCAAAAACATACAATACTGAATGTTGTTTTTCATTCCTACATACAGCATGTTTTCTTTTGTTTTGTTTATTGAAAAGCAAGTAAAATTAAGTATACTACCTATACACTGAAGGCAGTGATTTTTTAAATTTAATTCTTTTACAATTCTTCTCTCAAAGAGCCGCCAAACCATTAAACATCTGCACTAAGATGAAGCATTGCAGACTTCAGACTTCCTCCTCTGGGAGAATATGAGAACACAAATAAAATATAATACATCTGAGTCTTAATTTGTCCTCCTTAATTTGTCCCTGAAGGGTAGATCATCACATAAATGCTCTGTTGTATTAACAGAGTAGATCTACGGACATCAAACTGTTGGGTTTCTGCTCTTTTGTGTTGCTACACACACAGATAACAATCTCCCAACTTCAGTTAAGAATAGCTGGAAATGAATGGGAAAAGCATCTATTGCTGTATTATTGTGGCAAGCTTTATTTAATTTTGTTACATTATCTACTCCAGATATAGATTCAGAAAATCTGTAATTACATAAATGCACATTGTGAACCAGTATGACCACATCATTAACATTACTAAAGGAGGTGTTGCTACCCTGGCATTCTTAAATGTATGTCTTTTTAGTTCTTTTCCTTAGAACGCAGACAAATATTCAGGCTTAAAAAACTCAGTGTACATTTGTTACCTTTGCTCCTCCAAGACTTTATGTAATGTCAGCAATGGCAGGAAAGAAAGTGAGGGAATAAAAAGGTAATGAAACTTCCACTACCATTATATACACAAACTCGTGTTAATCTGAGAGATGAACAAAACATTTCTTACTGCATGCCAGGTAGATCCTGCAGTGAGCTCAGATTTTTCTAGCAGAACAACATCCTTCAAGCCAGCTTTAGCCAAGTGATAGGCTAGACTCACACCAACACAACCACCTCCGATGATCACTGTGTCTGCTCTGTCTTTCCCTAAGGAAGGAGATGAGGCCTCCTTACTAAAAAAAAAAAAAAAAAAAAAAAAGTACAGACTGTTAGAAAAAAGCAATTGGACTTTTCTCTATCTCTTTTGTTTACAGCTTCAACTGTAATACATGTGGGTTTCTGCTTGGGAGTTTAAATGCATGGCTTAAAACCTAACCTGTTCATTCATATCCACTTTTAAAGTAAATGCTCCTTGAGGGTCATATAGCTAAATAATAGTAATAAAAAGAAAAAACAAAACCAAACCAAACCAAACAAAAACCCACAAACAAATTACAAAACAACAAAACCAATTTGCTTCCACTTGCAACTGCAAATATTATTTATCTAATATATTTATTTATATGTAGATGCAATTTCTCAAAAAGAAGCTGATATCTAACATAACAATGTCAAAAACCTGTCTTTTCTGAAGTGCTGTATGTGCAATTACAAGGCTTTAAAAAATATTTACTCAGCAAGGCCACCTAATAAATTTCTGAAACCAATGCTAGTAGAACACGTCAGTAGTCATGAAGAATGAAGCTTGGTACTTAGTTTCACATGCTGTCTATTTTGCCGTGTTCACAGATTCACAGAATATTCTGAGTTGGAAGGTACCCACAATGATCACCAAGGCCATCTTTTAAGTGAATGGCCCATGCAGAGATTCACAACCCTGCTGTTATGTGCACCATGCTATAAACAACTGAGCCATTCCCAGAGTTTACATGTCCTACTTTGCTTAAAACAGAACTTAAAATTATGGAAACAGGTTTTTGTCAATGGCCCACACCTGCTAGTCCACACTGTACTTTGACTACTCGAGTTCAGCATAAACTAGAACTGCTGCCACAGGCAGCCCTATTCTTCTGCAAGTCAACCGAGCCTCCGCTCCACTGCCTCATCCACAGACAGCCAAGCAACAAACTACGTGTGGAAATTCATCACAAATTTTTAACAAGTAATTTTTTGGGAGCTGAGACAAAGTAGGATGTATTATTACAGTAGCACTACAGACTACCATGAAACCACAGTATCTTTCCCTTCAGGACAGTTAATCAATACTCAATTTTATCTCTCCTCTCCTCGTACACTTTAAACTTCTCTGGCAGCAGACTTTCTAATGTATAACTAGTCTTCTACCGCTTCCACTCAGAAATAAAAGCTACTAGTTTTATGTCTTATGAATGGAGATCTTAAAACATTTTAAATTCAATTGCAAGAGGAATGTGCACCATGCTTATACCCTAGGAGGTGGTGGAAGAAAAGTAAAATAAGTGGCAGCACAGGACACCACAGGTGTTCTGGTGCACCGCACACATGCATGGGTTCTTTTTTCTGATTATATATTAATTTTTGCAAGTTAACAGTAAGCTGTTTAACAGCCAGATGTGCGACACAGCCGCTCCACTACTGAATTTTGAGGTACCCGGTAACCAAGGACAAGCATAAAGACTTTCCTCATTGCTCTTTTTTGCTGTGGATTTGAGATCTCCTCAAGTGCCTTTCAGCTTTTTTCAAACCTTTGCCCAGGAGCCTGGCAAGAATCCGGGGTTCACCTTCCCAGTGAACTACAGTTCACCCAGATGTTTGATCCTGCCAGTTAAAACCGGTCATTATTTGCTTATCGGTATGGCCCAGAAGACAACAGAAGGGACCTTGCTACACCAGGTCAGCAACGCACCCCGGGCTGGTCCCGGCTTTGGCGCAGCAATGCGAGGTGCAGAGAGGCCCCTCCCGGCCACAGGTGCCCCGGCCGGCCCAGGTGTAGCGGCGCAACCGGGGCTGGCTCCCGTCACCAGCGCCTTTCCTGCGCATCCCCGACAGCAGCAGCACGGCCACCACTGCCCCCGGCCCCTCAGCCCGGTCCCCGCCCGGCCCGGCCCGGCCCGGCCCGCACTCACCGCCCCTGGGCGCCGAGGGGCCCGGGCCGGCGCGGGGGCCGCAGCCGCCGCAGGGCTCCCCGCAGCACCGCGCTCATCTCGCGCGCAGCAGGGATGAATGGATGGATGGATGGACGGATGGACGGATGGACGGATGGATAGATGGAGAGCGCTGGCTCCGCGCCGCTCTCCGCCGCGTCCCGTCCCGTCCCGTCCCGTCCCGGCCCCGCCGAGCCCGGCCCTCCCGGAGGAGGGCGCCGGACCGCCCCTTGGCTCGGGGGCAGCCCTGAGGGCAGCCCTGGGGGCGGCCGGGAGCCTCCGGACCTGGGGGGGAGGGCGCGGAGCAGCCCCGGCCGAACCAGGGCGCCTCGCGGGGTCAGGGGCCGGGCCGGGCCGGGCCGGGCCGGGGTACCGCCCGCAGCGCTGCCCACAGCGTCCCGCCTCCTCCTCGGGCTATAAACGCGCGGTCGGAGAGCCCGCTGCGCCGAGGTTCGTGCCGAGCCGTCGGGGCATAGCCGGGCAGCCAGCGTCCCTGGGCGAGGAAGATGCTGCCGATCAGGAAGACCGCGAAACAGAGCAAAAGGGTAAATCTCCCGTCTCCCTCCCTCGCGCAGACCCCGCCGCCTTTCCCCACGGGCGGGGAGCCGCGGAGCCTTCGGCCGCTGCCCCGGGGGAGAGCCGGGAGCCTGGCACCGGGCGAAGCGCCCGGCCACCTCTCGCACCTCCGCGGGGTCGTGTCCGAGGGCTCTCCAGGGGAGCTGCTTCTTGACTAGCGCGATCCTCGCCGGTAAACCTGCCACCAAGGTACTCGGTATCTCTGCAGGTAAGGCAGGTCTTGTGGAAACCTGAAATAAAGCCATAATAATTGCACCTGTTCAGCCTTAAAATGTAAAAGATATTTGGGCATCGTTACGAGGCAGATAAATTAGATTGATCTTAACTCAGTCGCAGCCCAAATAATCTTTGTTTCTCTGAACTCAGAGTGAAGCCACCAAAGTACAAAACAATTTAGCATAATATTGTTTGATACACAAATTACACAGGACTTGCAACATGCTGCAAATTAAAATCGTAAACGTTCTAAGGATAAACTGTCATTGGATGAGATCTCTGTCTCCAGCATCCTGCTGGGCCTATTTAAAAGGTCCAGATTGCTTGATATGACTGGTGTTTATAATATCGACCCAGACTCCTATGTATGCATGCCCACTGCTCCCCCATTTAGCTAGAGAAATAAGTCACTATAAAAAGTTATCCAGGCACCAGCCATCCAGGCCGTTAAGGCACAGCTGTGAGCAATAACTAAGTCAAATTCTGACATACATTGGAACTGGTACCCTGGACTGCTGCTTGAGAAGGTCAGCAAAATCTCATATTCTGTCTTTTGTTTAAACGATGCTGTGCCATAAAGGGCACATCTTTCTCAGAAGGGGTTTTATTAATTTTTATGTGTAGAACAAAAGAGCAGAAAGATATAGGAGGAAGTCTGTGAGCTATAGGTCCTACAAGTAGATCAGTTATAAAAGAAAAAGGTAAGGGGTATTTGTTCTGCTTTTTATATTTTGGCATATACCACCTAATTTCAACAACAAGCAGGAGAAAACTGACCTAAATTCCCCCTACAAGCATTAGACTTCTCTTGAGGGCTTGAGATGTGACTTGTTGTTTCAAGATTTATGTTCTCTCGACTGATGAAAAGGTGGGTTATAGGTTGACCAGGCAGGCTTTTCAATTACACAATACAGTTACATGCCTAAAGATGGTAGTAGGAATATCTTTATAGAGGCACTTGCGCTCACGCTTTCCATGTATAGGTGTATGGACCATGTGGTGCAACTTCATTCATAGTAGCAAAAGTAAAGCAGCAGAAGATGACTCAAAAAAAAGCCTTGGATAACTTTTTACACAAAATGCTTTTTGTAATTTAACACCAGATTTGTCTCCTACCAGATCGCTGGACAGTACAATTTTGATCTGGTTTAGACAGGAGTGGACAGCTGTAGGTGTCTGAAGAAAACAGTGTCGATGCTGAACTTTGGTTAGCGATATGGTGGTTGAATAGGTGGTATTTCACACAGTGTGTAAGGTAAAAATGGTGTGAAGAGAAGATATCAGACCTATAATAAAGTTTGCAAAAAGGTTATTTCCATTTGAATCCAGCATGAACTGACAAACTAAGTTTTTATTAAGCATTTTGTGCTTTGTCTTTACCTCTCCTGCCATTAGATACCCTAGATACCTAGGTGCTAGACTTAATACATCACAATATATTAAGGTGCCATGGTCTATTCAAACATGGCTTACGTTGCTTCTGTGAGTCAAAAAGTGAAGATTTGCACTTCACAGAGAAACAGAACTGTTATTAAATACTAGAATTGACTTGTTAAAAGAAAGTTCTCTTGTAGTACATTTAAATACATACGTAATATAATAATAAATATAATACCTTTACACTATGTCATTTTATGTCTATTACTTAATGCTCAGACAAAAAGCAAAGCTGAGGCTGCCTTTGTGTTGAAGATTTCTTTTTCCTCTACATGCTTATTCTCTGCACATTAAATTCCTGAAGCAGGCTTCGTCGAAAAAAGATTGTTTGGCAGACAGAGGAAGCAGGACTCGAGTTTTAGCTTTTGCTGGGCGCATTTGAGGCATTTTGTTACAAATGAAAGTTAGTTTCTTGCAAGCACAGTCTTTACAAAACCTCCCGACATTTACACTAAAATTGTTTCTCACTGGTTCTGTGGAAACAGAGATAAAAACTTGCACATTTTGTTAAGGTTTTAAAGTTAATTGGGTCAATATTTTGGCAAGCCCGTAGTAGGCAACAGAATCTGATGCCGAGGTTTGCAGGCCAACACTTGGCAAAGCTCTGCACAGCTGTACAGACTGTCCTGCCTTTTTGCTGCAATGCCAGCACCTCAGCCAAAGCAGGTGATGCTCTCGGCCAGGTTCTGTAGCCTCCAAGGAGCCTTACACTGTTGTGCTTGGTGCTGAAACTGGCACAGCTGGCACAGTGCCCCTTACTCTTGGAAAGCCATGCTCTTGTTCTGCCTAAATGGCAGTGCTGAGGCGCCACAAGTGTTTGTCTTTGCTGGGTATGTGGCATGAGATAATTGTGTTAGTGAAAAGGAAATTATCAATAAAGATAATTACTGGTTTGAAGGGTAATTGTAAAAAAACTGTCCACTCAGCATGAAAATCACACTCAACTCTATCTCCATAAGGCTTTTTTCATACTCCCTCAAACTTCTGTTGAAATGCCAGTGCCATCAAGAAAACTATAGGTGGAATTTTCAGTCTTGCCTTTGATTAATTCTTATCCTGTACCCACTACTTTCATATATGTAGTCTTCATTCAACCACTTTTTAATACAGACAGAATTATGGTTGCCATCCAATAGCAGAAATCAATCCTATTCTAATAACAAGGTTCTTTTTAGAAATTTTGAACAAGTCAATGAAGCAATGAAAGGAATATTAATGTATTGTATTTTAGGAGAAACCAGTATTTGTTCTATTGTTTTTCAGTTTTACAAAAAAACCAATTGCCACTTTCCTTGCATTAGCATTCTGTATGATTTCTAATTTGGCACTGTAAAACGTTTCAGGGTTGTGCAATACTGACAGGATTTTCTTCCATTTTGTAAATCTGGGTAAGCAAACCCAGGGCTGTGAAAAGACTGTCAGACACTGCGAGTCAGCTTTCTGAGATGCGTCTTGTTTGGTAGGAAACTTTTCTGTGATGCCTGTTGTGCTCTCTGGTGTTACAAGCTGCTTGTGGTAAGGCTCTGTCAAGGTGGCATTGGAAGCTAGAGAGCAAATGAGCTAATAAAGAGATCAGTGGTACTCGTGTTTTATTTTAAGAAGTTTTTCATGTATTTTACAGGAGAATTTGAGATGGCAAATTGCTTTCATAGGAACAGAACTGGACCACTGACTTACTGTTCTGGGAACAATATCTCTGGAATACAATATGACTGACCAATGAGAAGTCTTACACATAATATACGTGTGCATCTTAAAGCCTTACGCTGCAAAAGAACACATCTGCTGTTCTTTAATTAGAATTTCAGGAAGGAAGTTTATTACTTTTTATTACTGTGGCAAAAATATTTCTGCTAGCTCACAGATATTTGTCTGCCTTGCAAATACAGAAATTAGCCACCAAATTAAAGAACTGTGATTTTTAACCTGCCCTCATGCTTTCTCCAGGGTATTCTAGAACGCTTGGATGCCGGAGAAATTGTGATCGGAGATGGGGGATTTGTCTTTGCTCTTGAAAAGAGGGGATATGTAAAAGCTGGGCCTTGGACTCCTGAAGCAACTGTAGAACACCCAGAAGCAGGTCAGTTTTACTGGGCAATTCCTACAGTGAATGTTAACAGTAACAGCTGGCTAGATAATAAATATATAGGAACTCATAGTAGGTTTTTAAATGAAAATGTTCCTTGACTCTGTAGAATTACATTAGGAACAGCCCAAAACCTGCTTATCTTACCTGTTTTATTTGCTCTAACACTGGCCAGAAGAAGCTGGCTGGGTAAGAATATGAGAAGTGCAAATATCTACTGATGTCACCTCAGAATGCTCTCCCAGTTTTCAATAACTTGCATCCCAGGGACTTTTTGATACAGATGTGTTTATATTTGTTTTTAATAGCATTCAGTGATTTCTCTCTCATGGAGAGAGAAAATCCTCCTGTCTCTCCTTGCACTGATCAGTTAAATCTTGTCATTAAAAATATCTCATGAAAAGGAATTCTGCAGTTAACGATCTCTTTTGTTTTGTTCTAATAATTCATTTATATTTTTATAGTTTTTTATTAATTCTTTCAGGGAAACTGCAGTTTTTAATAAACATTGTAATGGGCGTATTTAATGTTTCTGGCTTCACTGTAAAATGGGAATGATAAACCTGATAGGAACCTAAAAATTGCAATAAACATTTAACAGAGTAACTCTCTTTAAGTGGACAGAGAAAAAATGACCAACCATGCTATGCCTTCCAGTGTAAAGGCTGTAATGTTTAGCATAAATAGTGCAGAAGCAGATGGTATTATCTATTTATGCATGCTTCATTGCAAGAAAGCGTTTGCCCTAGTAATATGATGTGCAGTTAATCCCACAAGTCAATCCAGAATATCCCAGGGGGGGAAAAAAAATACTTTAAGTATTTTCCATTCCAAATTAGTCTTTTTCTGCTATACAGGAGAAGAAGGAAGAAGAGTAGGAAATATATCGTAGTTCTCTCTGTTACATCACTTTGTACACTTCACTTATATATACAGCCTAATCCTGCTCAGCCTTCAAATGTCAGTTATGTGTCACTTAGCATCCCTAATTTAGGGTTATGGGCAGCTTTAGATAATGCAGAGCTCCAGGAAAGGTTTAAGGATTGATGACCTAATTTGCTGACTCTCATCTCCCAAAGAGACATTCCATCATCTATTTCTCTCCATGCTTACCTCTGTCTGCCCCTGCATGTTCCATCTTACAACACATAGCACTTGTCCCATGCTCTTTATTTCCCCTTGGCTTGTTATTTTTGCACCTCAAAAGCCCTCGGCACTCTGCACATGTCTCTTAAAAGCTATTTATAACTCCACCCTTCAGGGCAAATGTTCATTCCTTTGTGTGCAGTGGGGCTGCTTCCCCTCCGTTACTGCTTTTTGCTCCTGCTTGCTCAAGGGTCATGTTACTTTGAGAGCAGAAGTAATAGAGCACAAGGAGCAACTGGCAGAGCCAGTGGGTGTAAAAACCATACAGCTACCAGAGGTTCTTGTCTTTATAAGGAAAGGAAAAGGAAGGAAGTTCTGAGAAGGCAGCAAGGAGTTAAAATAAATTAAAACAACAAAAAAAGAAATTAGTTCAAGGCCATTAATTGTATTACAAAAGAGATTTGCCAGACTAATAATTGTAGAAATTAGGAGATCTAAATTTTTCTTCTGAGACATATCGGGTATTGCTCTGTACTAGGCCATATGCATGTGTGCTTATTGCCCCTGCCTCCTCACAGCTTCTGTCTGTGTCATTTATGAAATCTCCAACTCACGATGCATTTAAATGAAAAATTGCTGTTACACATCCGGCTCCTAAAATTGAATTATTGATAATGGTTTAGCACCCTATGTGACTATTATTGCCTTTTCTCCAGTGCCAGGGGAAACATGCCAGAAGTCACACAAATGAACTACAGAGTGGTTTGGGACTTTGACATTAAATAGGGCTGTGGGTCTGATGAAAACAACAGTGTATTCTACTGGTAAAGCCTATTTGCCCAAGGCTGAATGAGATTCAGGCTGATACTTATAACACTATTTTTTCCCTCAAAGTGTATCCCATGTCTCCTATTCACATACCTGGTATTTTGGGGCATGAAGTTCCTTAATCATATGTGTTATGTAATATATCATTTTCCTACTTATGTCACACTCCATATTCACATAAATCCTATGCATTCTTCTAGGAATAGTCTACTATTGAAACGTTATTGAGCATTTGTGAAAATATTTGTGGATTTTTTTTTTCCTTTTCTTATTTCCTGACCAGTTTTCATCAATCCTTTCTCATTCAGGAGGATTAAAAAAAAAAAAACCCTAGAAACATACAGAGACAACCCTTTTATTTGGGATCAGTGGCCTATTGTTATGATGTAGGAAAAAGAATACTCTCAGCACTAAAAATTTTTGTTTCTTCATAAAGATGTAAAAATGAAATTTGATCCCAAGCATTCAGGCAGATTCCAACAACTTTTTAAACAGTAGCTCTGCTATAACCTATGCTCCTGGAAATATTTTTGTGACTGGTGGGCAAAGAAACACTGTTAAGTCACCTGTGTAGTAGGAAAAGAGGCACTTCGTAGTTACTCAGGGCAGCAACTAGAAATAAAACACTGTACCAGTAGAGGAAAGCAAGGGACACTACACTACCCATCCTTCATTGAAAGCAGACATGCCGGCATGCATGCAAGTTGATTCTAGCAACACAAAATGCTGTTTGAGCTTCTCTGGTGTAGAAAGCTGTGTTTGTTGCAGCATACAGGAGTAGTATTATTCCCATAACAAATTTGCATATTTTTTTAGTGATACAAACTGTGTTTGTATTACAATTACTTGTCATAAATTGTATTTATGACTATTAATTGTGATAAACTAGGACTTCAGGAAAACTTTTCTAAACATCTGCCACAGAAATTGCAGTGTTATTGTATGTAGGTAGTAAGTATCTTGTGTACAGTATGTAGGGGATTCCTATATTTGCTCTAAGCTGTTGAGCATTTAACTCTGTTTTACATGATCAGTAGCATTCTAGTAGTTATTGTAATTATTATTCTGTGGGTATACATATAAAATCAATTGACAGTTCCTGTTCTGTTCCTGCTGTGGCAGTTGCAGTGTACTGCTCTACAGCCAGAAAGGCACAACTACCATTACAGAGCCTATTCCCAAAGTCCTAATGTAGGAAATTTGTCTATTAAAAGTAATAGTAACCTTTCCTTTAAAAGGAGTGTTGTCTGTGTAGCAAAACCATCATATGTAGAGACATATGGGAAGAATTAACTCTGTGCTGTGAGTCACTATTCTGGAGCAACAAATCTTCTTTTAATTAAGGATGTGTTTAGCAAAAGAGAGCTTTGGTTTTGGCTGGTTAGATGCTTATAAAGCTTTGTTGGGGGAGAAAACCCAAAAATGCAAAATAGAGGAGGCAATGAAACACTGTATTCTTCCATATAATTATCATCTTATCCCTTAATTTGTTGCTATGATACTTTATTCTGTTTTCTTCTTCATAGTATAGAAGCTAAGAGAAGACTGCTTTTTCATTTGAAGAACCTTTTGTCTGGAATTTCTTGCTGTGCTTTCATGTTCTTTTGCCAGACGTGTTATCCCTTCCTAAATCACTATAAAAAAATCTTTCTAAAGCTCTATACCTGGGAGATCTGAAGGACTGCCGAAAACAGAGGATAGGCAAGGTGGCAGGCAAAACTGAATCTGCAGCTAAACTATATAGAAATCTTCAGTTATTCCTAGCAGAGAAAAGGAGAAAATTTCCTACCTAATGTTTTGATGGTGAGAAGAAAGAAATTCTATGCAGATTGGGCACTGCTTCTGATTTCTCATAATGGGTCGTCTAGTAAACACAATGTCACTTATTTTACGGCAACATTACATCAAAAAACACTGGATTTGGGGATAACACAGTAATAACTTTGTCTCTTAATTTGCAGTACGTCAGCTTCATCGAGAATTCCTCAGAGCTGGATCCAATGTTCTGCAGACCTTCACCTTTTATGCCAGTGAGGACAAACTAGAGAACAGGGGCAATTATGTAGCTGAGAAAATAAGTGTGAGTAAAACAATTTTGATGGAGATGCAAAATAAGTTGATCAATTTCAAAAGGTTTGGCAGAGACATTATCAAGTTTTTGCTAACAGTTTTGGCTATATTTGAGGACCAGAGAATGAGATGATGGAATTTTACTGTGAAATAGCAAAAATGGCAAGGTGAAGTGATAAAAAACCTCAAACAAAAATCAAAATAAAAGACAAAATGGGGTAAGGATGAAGAGAGGAAAGAGAATGCCCACATTGTATTTTTTCTGTATTTTTATCTCAAGTGATGGGTTTAGTGGAGTTTTGATGCAAAGATTATGGGGAGTACTAAATGCATAGAAAGAAAAACTTGTGAAAAAACAGAAATGATTTAACATCCAGAGAAATGACTGAACTGTAAAAATGGTGAAGAATCTTAGAGAATAACGAGTAGGTAATGAGAACAAAACGTTTTTAGAACCACACCCTCATTGAGTACCAACTAAAAGAATCCAAGCTATACACTAGTCGATATTCCCCTTCTCTTGTGTGAAGGTCATTTGTTACATCAGCAGAAGTACCATGTCAGTGTTTTCTTACCTCCTGCACAGAGGAATTGTAGGATGCTAGGTGAGTTTACTAGACACAAGCCCAAGGCCCAGTGGAATTCCTGGCCCAACATTTCAATATAGCTCCTTTCAGCCTAGAAGGTTTGGCATTGAGTGGTTTCTCAGATCCTGTTTGTTCCTATTGTACATTTTATCTTCTGCAGGTTAGAGGTAATTCTCCACAGTTCAGGGAGGTAGGAATATCTGTGATGTGGGCCTGACATTTCTAAGTCTGAAGGGATTTTAGCTTGCTAGCAGTGCTAAATGTTTCCCAAGGGAAAAGTTCTCGAGAAAGCTTCTTCTCAATACAATCTTTGCAAAACAACTATCATTTCTCCAAACAATCCTTCTCGAGGTGGTGTTTTGCTGTTTCTCTAGTTTCACCAATGAGATTAGAGAGGTGTCATTCTGTGTCACCAATCACGTTAAGTCTGTATCAGAACACCTTATCAAAAGTGGTAAAAATGAGACAAAAAAGGCTTCTATACTCTGCCTTCTGGAAAATACTTGGAGTCTTTTGTCTTTCTTTCGTGTCCAACAGCAACGCTGTATCTGTGAAGGTATCCTCAGTCAGAAACTAAGACAATCTGGAACTAGGAAAACACTTGAGGTTTAATTAAGGTCATTCCAAAATGTCATGTGGCCAAGTTTATCTGAAATGCTGTACCTTTTACATACAATAAACGCAACACTGAAATGTCTGAAGTGGTAGTCCCAGAAACATGATACCTCTGGAATAAGCCATACTTCAATTCTTGCCGGCATGCAAAATTTTAAAGGCTGGAGAGCACCTGGTATTGGGATTGCATTGAATCAAACCTCTCAAGATTTATTTCTTGTCAGTTCTGGAATCAGGTTCCTCCAGGATTGTACTAGTTTATGGTTCCACCTCTCAGAGTTCCCAAGCATGCACCCATGCACAAGTGCAAATGGAAGTCAATCTGTCAGCAACAGCCTTAAGAATCAGCTGGGTTTCTTGAGGCAGCAATGTAAAACTTCAGCTGAGAGGAGACTATGGAGATTCTAAACAGTCTATGAACTGCAGAGAAACCTGCTATAAACAATACTTGTTAAATACCACAAATGATATTTATTTTTCCTAGATTTTTTTTTTTCTCAGTTTAACCTCTTGTTGAAAAGCTGTTCTATTCATCTCAATTTAGGTATAGGAAGAATATGACTTTCAGTCTAGGTGATTAATCAACAATATTTTTCCCTTTATTTAAGTTGAAAACTTTAACATCACATAATTAATGGTATCTCTTTTTAAAAATGTCTTAAATAATCCTGTATGAATATTATTGGGGATGGAGGGTGTTAATTATCAGAACACTAAAATACATTTAAAAAAAGAAAAATTGAAATTTCCATATATTTTGTTTTCCATCCACAAATTTCAGAATGAAAGCATATGCTTAGATGTAACTAAGTCATTTTCTAAGAGGCAAAGAAAATTCCACTTCACACTAAATACTTGCTTTTTGTAGGCTACTAGTGTAAGATCTATTAAACGTAATGTATTTTGTAGTGTTTGATAATATGATAACTTAGAGGAGGCAAGAAATTAGTTTCCTAATGTTTCTTGCTGTTTGAAAGAATCTTATCTTCCTAATCAATATTACTTAAAAATCCATTTGATTTTATTTACATTTTGTTTAAATAAAATAATAAAAAAAAACCACACCCAAAAAACACCGCAAAAAAAACCCTCACCAACAAAAAAACAACTATGAAAAAGCCATTATAAGTTTTGACTATTTTTGTCCTTGCAGGGTTCTGAAATTATATGTATACCTCTGGTAAGATGAAACTAACAGAATCTATATCCACACAGTGCCACAAAGTGAATGAAGCTGCTTGTGACATTGCAAGAGAAGTGGCTAATGAAGGTGATGCTTTAGTAGCTGGAGGAGTCAGTCAAACACCATCTTACTTAAGCTGCAAGGATAAAACAGAGGTTAAAGCAGCCTTTCAAAAGCAACTGGAAGTTTTTATGAAGAAGAATGTGGACTTCCTAATTGCAGAGGTATATCTGTAAAGAAAAGTACACGTCTTCAACTGTCACAGTGTTAACTTTTAAGATGTCTAGTTTTCTGCTGTGCTTTTATCCAAACTAGTATCAGATATTTTTCTGAATGCCCACCAACATCTGCAGGTGTTCTAGAACAGGACCTTGAAACCTCAATTTCTACCTCAGTCAAGTAAAATTCTGTACTGATACAAAGAGAAAATGTTGATGGGATCTTGGCTAATCCCTATTTCTTCCAGTATATGGAAAGCAACCTAAGATGACTTTTCCAGTTGTCAATAGTTCTTGCGTTAATGCTTGATTAACCTCCTGTATGGGCATTCTTATTCTGAAACAAAAGTATCATTATTTTAAATTTATTTTTACTCACTTTTAAAAATCCCTTTTTAACTGTGTGGCTGGTAAATTCAATTGAATTATGTTAGTATAAATCAGAAAAGCATCAAATCATTGTATTGATGGTGAATTTGGGGTATGGATTAATATTTTTATATTTCATTTTTGAGAAAAAATATAGCCTAGTTTTAATTTCTTTCAGTATTTTGAACATGTTGAAGAGGCTGTGTGGGCAGTTGAAGTTCTAAAAGAATCTGGAAAGCCAGTTGCAGCTACGATGTGCATTGGTCCAGAAGGAGACATGCATGGAGTGTCCCCTGGACAATGTGCTGTCCAGCTGGTAAAGGCTGGTAAGAATCTGTTTTAATATGCCCTGCAAAAGTATGGAACAAAGTCCCTAATTATTGAAATAAAGAGATGTTTATCTTGTATCTACCAAGTAGGTAGCTTCCCAGTTATATCTGATAAGAGTTTTGACTCTGTAGGAAAGTTTTTATATGTACTTTACTTGATCAGTCTTGTAAAAGCATGTGGAAATACAGCTATGAAATCCTTCATAGTCAGCATGAAATGGGTAAGAGCAATAGCCATAGACAACTGATACTGAATACAGCAAAATCCTAAACCTACTCAAATTTCATTGCAGACCTATCCCCAAATTCTAGAATTACAAGCACAAAGCTGCCTTTGATTCTCTCCTCTTGTTTCGCATGCAGCTCAAGATGAGAGAATTAAGAGGATGAAAAAATTAATAATTTTGCCCATCAAAGTCTTTTCATCAGGACAAGGGGAAGGGAAGAAAAAATTAATCAGGGCATGATAAGGGAAGATACACAGGTTTATGTATTTATTTCAAACTGCTCTTTTCCTTCCCAGTTACAGTTGAAATCTAAAGGCAGAAGTTGTGTTAGGAAACTGCTACCTGTTTGCACGTGTGGCTCTATGTAATCAGACTTCACTGATTAAGCACTGTAAGAAAAAAACATCTGTAGGAGGGTAGAAGGTGTGATTCGTTATTAGAAAGGTAAAGAGGAGTGCAGCTGAGTTGTGAGTGGTATGATCAGCCTCAGGAGAGTTGCACCTGGCTCTAGCACAGCTGCCTTGTTTTCATAGCATTGATGTAAAGATGGACAGCACTGCTTCTGGAGTGCTGTGGAACCTTCAACTCCCACTTCCTGACTTGAAATTGCTTTCCTTCTCCTAGGTGCTTCTATAGTTGGAGTCAACTGCCATTTTGATCCAGAAACTTGCCTTGAAACTGTGAGGCTGATGAAAGAGGGCTTGCAGGCTGCTAAACTGAAAGCCCACCTGATGTGCCAGCCACTTGCTTTCCATACACCTGACTGCGGAAAGCAGGGGTTTATTGATCTTCCAGAATTTCCCTTTGGTAAGACAAGGATATCTTTTTTGTTGGTGGTGGTTGGTTGGTTTTCCTTCCATGGTTGTTCCTGGCTTTTTTTTTTTTTGTTCCCCCTCCTCAGTTTTTAGTACACCTGAAGCTGCAAGGTGTCCTTTTATTCAATAAAATGAGTCCTAGTTATCCTGTCTGGCATTTTCCAGACAGATCAAAATGCAATATTGGAGTAAAGATCATCCACATAGTGATAATACTTTGGTAGTGTCACAGCATGTGACTCAATGTGTAATTATGATGAAGAGTTGAAATGCCACAATCTAAATTAATTTTAAGAATGTTCTTCCTCATGCTATTCTTCCTCATTCCTGTTCAGGACAGCTGTAAACTGTCCAAAGAGCAGCAGCAAATGTACTAAAACCCCCTGTCTTTCTGGGCTGTGACATCTATCCCACAAGGCTTATGTTCACCTGTGTAAGGATTTAATGTACAATACACTACAATGGATATAGGAGCATTATTACTGCACTCATAATAGTTCAGTCTTGTAAATGTGACTGTCTAATGTATGTGACATTAGAGAGACACCAGGAAGGGGACTTTAATATTGTTAATTAATTAGCAGTTTGGAGAAGTCTATAACATGTATGTTCAGGAGAAACTCTACAAAAACTGAAAGATTCAGCCATTTAATATTTATTTAAGGCTTATGTATTTAGGGCTTATTTTCACATGAGTAAAGGAGTCCTTTAACATAAGGGCAAAATCAGCTTAAACATTTTTTGGCTGATTAGAAAATTCCTTCATTTTCAGATACCATACGCTCTTCTTACGAGGATTAGAATAAATGGCATTAAAACATTCAAAGTTTGAATTTGCAGCAAAATATTGAGAAGTAGTTGTGATTTTCAAGAAGCTCATTGTTTTTCTTTAAATTTCTCTCTTCATATAAATGAAGGAAAGAGAATAAAGCATAAGCCTGAGGCAATCATTAAATGGTAATAACATGTCCGAGTCCTGAAAATAACCAAGATGTTTAAAAGTGTTGGGAACTCATTTATCCTATTTATTCTTTCATATAGTTCCTCTGATTGCAAGCAGAAAAAAAAAATCAAACAGATGCAGTAAGCAATCAAGTATATGTAAGGGTTCACTCTGGTTTGTTATGGTTCTTGGCTTGTGTGCTATAAGCAATCAGTATGACATCTCAGCATTTAGAATTTCCACGAATAATTAATTGGTGAACACTGGCTCTTTGAGTGTTTTCAAAACCCAGAAGCAGCAACTAATTGCTTGACAGGAGATAATCTGTTTGGTAAATCGTTGTTAAACTGCAAATTACCTGTTTTTCATGAAGGCAATAACAGAGATATAGTTAGGTAGATATCTGAAGAGTACATAAACTCTGTAGAGGACAACAACATCTAAGTTTCTAGGAAAGCATTAGGTATGTTGTATTGACGAATTCCAGCAATTAGATGCCAGAAGTATTTATTTTTCTGTAAGACTTCTTCAATTTTTCTATGTTTTCTCTTCTGTGTTACTGCAATTTCTCTGAAATGTCACCAGTTAAATAAGGACAATGTTTCAGAAAGAAATTACCTTGTCACTTAAAGTTTTCTCATCCAGAACTGTTGTGTTAGAGATACTTAATTCTGAAAAAAGCCAAAAAAAACCCCAAAATTGCATTGACAGACACGGAAAAATGAAATTTTAGTCAATTTTGGGAAGGTGTGTCTCCACTGTAGAGGCAAGGATGTTGTGTGGGACAGTATCAAATGCTTTACAGAAGTCCAGGAAAGTGACATTCATTGCTCTTCCTTTCTCCACCAATGTAACCCAATCATAGGAGGCCTCCAAATTTGTAAATCAGTAAAGCCATGTTGGCTGCCACCAATCACATCTTCATTTTCCATGTGCCTTAGTACAGCTTCCAGGGGATTTGATCCAAGGTTTTTCTGGGCATTTTAAGACTGGCTGGTCTGCATTTCTCTGCTTTTCCTCTATTTCTTTTTAAAAAGTGCGGGTTATGTTTCCCCTTCTCCAGTCACTAGGAACTTCACTGGACTGTCACAGGTTTTCAAATATGATGGACAGTGGCTTAGCCACTTCATCTGCTATCAGATGGGTTCATCTCATCAGGTCACGTAGATTGTGACAGGGTGATGGAGAAGACAGGGGAACAACCTATACTGTTCCCCTGAAGTTTGCTTGCTTATACAGTTGTTGAGTGCACAATGATGCATTCTTACTGTTGATTGTTTGTATAAATTTTGCATTGGCTTTTAATGATACGTGAAAGAAAAAGAAAAAATGCCTTTGTGCTTCTGATGCTTTCTATCATATCTGCAGCACTGTACAAAAGCTTGTTTTTATTTGAACAGCTTTCTGAAATGCTTAATCTAAGGTTTCCATGCAGTATTATTCCACCTACTTTTCCTTTGCCCCAACTTTCCCTCTGAGACAAATAATTTTCTGTATAAGGATATGTAATTATCTCCCTTCTGCTTTTTAATTTATGAACCTGATTCTTAACTACATGATGGACTTAGAGTGTATCTATCTGCTTTGTATCAACTTCTTGCATGTTAGGCGCTTCTTGGACAGGGCATAGGGACATCCTTCAGTCCTACCTCTCCTCTGTGTTGCTGGAGCCTTACTAGCTCAAACACAGCTTCTCTGCCCAGCAGTGTTCAGTGCACAGACATGATGCTTCACTTGCCTGATAACCACGCTGGTTCACATCCTGCAGATGGGCACATGCATTAAGAAGTGGGAGGATTTTTTTTTTTTTTTTTTCTGCATTTTTATTTCTGAAAGTTTCTTCTTCAGTCCCCATTCTTTTCTTTCCAGTTATGCCACTCTTGTGCCTCCAGCTCCTTGAGGTGTCCTTTTCCTTGCTCTTTTTACTTTTTACTCCTTTCCTTCCACAAGTTTACTCTCTCAGATCTTGTTATTCCATCACAATGCTCAACACAACCTGCTGGGAGAAGGGTTCAAAATAAAGATGGAACACTAATTTATCCACACACAGAACTTTCCATAAGGAATGAAGTGTTTTGAGGCAGCAAGATGGTCATGTCTGGTGTTATAACTAAGGGATGGACTAAGAAACTGCTACAGGTTCCAGCTGAAACAACTGGCTGCCAGTATCTGATTGTGGAAAAAAGTGTAATAAGCTTTTCTGAGGAATAATGAGCAGGCTTATCCCTATGCCAGTAGGCTGATACCTTCTCCTTTCACAGATTAGTTTGTGGTAACCAGTTTTCCCAGATATTGATTGTTTATTAGAAAATATAGCCATAACATTGAAAGTATTCCAATTCTTCAGCTAAGAACTCTGTAGAATGGGAAACAGGATCACCCTCAGAAAATATTAGGTGCTGTTTTGCAAGGCCAAAATGCTTACAAGCACAGGTCAGCAGAGCACTGCATAATCTGAAAGCTAGTTTCTGAAAGTTTCAGTCACTGATTCTAGGTCAGACAGCTCAATCACATATGTCTACATCTACAATCACTTTTGCAAACAGAGTGCAAATGTTTCAACATCATGATTTCTTACCCCCAAAAAAAGGATAAAAATTGAATGGACCATGGTGGAAACTCAAGATATTAATTTCTTTGCAGGTCTGGAGCCAAGAATTGCCACCAGATGGGACATTCAAAAATATGCAAGAAAGGCCTATGACATAGGAATTCGTTTCATTGGGGGCTGTTGTGGATTTGAGCCGTATCATATTCGAGCAATAGCTGAGGAGTTGGCTCCCGAAAGAGGATTTTTGCCAGAAGCTTCTGAGAAACATGGTAACTGGGGTGATAACCTGAGCATGCATACCAAACCCTGGGTCAGAGCAAGGTACGTATATCTGACCTGGAAACAAACACACCTTTTGCAAAGGTTTACATTGCTCCACAGAGCACACTGGCTTAGCTGACATGGTCATCTAAATATCTATGTTTAGAATTACATGTTTTATATTTAATAATTTGAAAGAATTACAGCTGACCTAGGAGCAAAGGAAAGGGATGAAGGAGAAGTAGAGGAGCTCCTGTGAATCTAGTTCATGACAACGAAAAGGAAAAACTGACAGAGTACTGTAAATCAGCTCCGAATGGTGGCTGGCTTATGGTATTCCTTTCAAAGATGGACTTTTTTAAGCATGTAACATTTAATTGCATATTTTCATTCATACTTCTATATCTTAATATAATGTCAGTCTTTACAAGTTAGATTACCCTTTGCAGCTGTCATTTAAGCCACATTTCCTTCAATATTAGGAGGTGCTGGGAAAAACCCTTGTATTTATTTTTCTTTATTTAGGGCAAGAAAAGAATACTGGGAGAATCTGAAGCCTGCTTCAGGCAGGCCATATTGTCCTTGCATGTCAAAGCCAGATGGCTGGGGAGTGACCAAAGGAGCCAAGGAGCTGATGCAACAGAAAGAAGCGACAACTGAACAACAGCTGAAGGAGCTCTTCCAGAAGAAGAAGTTCTAATCCACCACAGTTGTGTAAATCTTAAAATGATTTAGCTACAGACCATCTCAGACTTCAGAAGAGAATCTGTGAAGATGAATACTGTGTTGATTTATCAGTTAAAATTAAATAAAAGAGACAAAATGCAGAAAGAATGTGATTACAAAGTAAATATGTATAACTTTGATAATAAAATCCTTCTCTGGATGATTTGTTTAGAGAATACAGTCAAAAGTAATTTTGGACTCTCATAACTGAGCTTCTGTTACGTGGGTACCGTTAATTGGGTAGACACAGAAACACCTGAAAAGTAATAATTGGCTCAACTTACCTGTGAAAAAGAAAAAGCCATCTATAAATAGTGCCAATGGATTTCAACTCCCAATTCTCTTTTCAATTTAGTATTATAGGAACTTCCTCAGACCTTCAGATTTATTGAGAACTAGTGCAGGAACACACAAACTGCCAATTATTTGTGGTCATTTTCTTGGTTTCAGAGAGAACAAAAAACCTGAAAAATATGTATTATAATTTTAATCAAAACCTAAGGACCATGAGATCGTGCAGGAATTTCTTATATGCAGAGAGCTTTTAGAAGAGAAAAATGGCAGGTAGATAACTCAGTTTTTGTCTTAAGGTACCATGTACACAAAATTTTCTCTTCTGGGGACTAAAAGGCTTAAAAAATTACTCTGCAATCTAAAAGAAAGGGAAATGAATTTAAAAGAATATAATACAATTTCATTATAATATCTTCAGACCTTAAATTGTAAGACCATGAAAAGGATATTGTATCTCCAGTAAAAACTAATTTTCAAATGATGCAGCTGATTTCTGGAAATCTCACCTAAATTACTTGGCTATCTTGAGATAGCAAAAGCCCTGCAGGTTTCCAAGATATAACTTGTTTAAAAGAGTAGTACAAAATGTCCTTTTTTTTTTTTTTTTTTTTTTTAATTTAAGCTGATTATAGAGTGAATCAATCTTAGAGTGAATTTGTTCAAACAAATCTTATTAGTACAATATCTCCAATCAGAGAAACACAAAATATTTGGAGTTGGAAGGGACCCACAAGCATCATGTCTCATTACTTCACTCTTAACAAAATTTTCCTAATTTGAATATTCCTTGGTGGAATTTATTCTCTCTTTATTATTTTTATTGTTTTTCTCCATCATTTCTTTACATCTCATTAGAGACATGAAGACATGAAGAATTTCTTCCTTTGCTAAAGTCTGTTATACATTCGAAGATTCACATGAATTCCTTGTTTCTCTCTCAATCAAACAGACTCTGTTCATTCACTCTTCCCTCTGAGTCTGTGAGTCATCGCATACCCAGAAATCACCTCCACCAGATCTTTATCCAGAGCTTCCTATCTCCTGTGGTTTTTTACCTGTGAGCAGAAGTGAAAATCTAAATTTTTGACTTTCCTAAAACCTAAAGAATAAATCTTACTCATGACACTGTCAGGACAAGAGGGACCTGAACAAACTATAAACTTCAGAAACTACTAGCTATCTGCAGTACACATGAGGAGATGGCTACATATTTAATCAGCTCTGACATTTCCAAGAATTTCATGCAAAAAATGGGCCTAAAACCTGCTGTGTAATGGTCAGGTGTCAGCCTGATTTATCTGTAAACCACAAAAATGCAAGAAGGGTGTTGTAAAGAAGTAGACTCAGAAGTCAGTAACAAACCCCACAGTTTTTTGCAAAAAATACAGCTTTTTTTCACCTGTTCTTTTGAAAAGAAAGATTTCTAAGAATCCTACTAAGTCTGACATCTTCAGGTACCTAAAATTTCTTCTTAAAGCGGTTTGTGGCTCCACCCTATCTTTAAACTCTATTCACAAATGCAGTGGCAGATTCAGTGACATTTTTTAAATCTAAACATCAAAAGAAGTGGATTCATGTATCCATCTTGTTCTGCTCCATTGACTTAATAAAATATTGAATATAAAGTAATCTTTAATCCTGCATTTAATTAAGTGTAGACACCAGTGAAATAGGATGGGCAGAGTATTATAGTAAAATACATTATTTCAGCAGCTTGCTTTGTTACAAAGTTCTTTGTTACCTTTTCCTTATGGTCCAGTTTATTCAAATAGATGGTATTTACATAAATTTTATGACATTATGGTACGGAATTGTGTCAGTGCCATGTACTTCTTCATGCACAACTCCTGAGACAGACAGCAATCAATTACATCCCAACATTAGGAATCTGAAGATGGACTTTCCATATATTTGGTCAACTACACATCAGAGCTTCTGTGTCTAGTAAAGTTGTGTATCTGACAGAAAAACTAATCTGGGTAATAGGACTTGATACGATCAGAGTGGAGAGTATGAATTTCAAAGCAGATTGAGAAATGTATGTTTGGACTGGGGAAAAGTATGACTTACAATTAACAAGGGAACAGCAAAAGTGCATCAATCAAAATAAGCTTTACAAGCATTACCAGCTGTCACTGGGCAGTTCAAGAGTGTTTGTAGCAGTCATTTGCAAGCAGTTGCATGTTATGGTTTCTGTGCAATTGAAGAAAGAGATCAAGTGACAAGTGTAACACGGGAAGGAGGTTCCATGATCCGTTTTTATTTATAATCAGTCAATCAATCAATCAATCAGTCAAACAAACAAACAAACAATAGGTCAGGTCCACCCAAGAGAAAAAGAAAATAAAAATACTCCACCATACTTAATGCTTTTCTGCTCCATGCAGGAAATTTTGCATCTTCTTTTCAATTGTGTCAGCTGGTATGCTGGAATACCCTACTGGCTCTTTCTGCAAAGGTTTTTGTAGAAAAGAACTTCACAGGAGCATCACAGTATTACAGATCCATGGAAAGATCAAAGGTGTATCCTATGAAGGCAAAGGAGTTTTTTTAAAAAAGGAACTTCTCTCTCTTTTTTTTTTTTTTTTTCCCCCCTGACTTTTTCTTCATGATGAAGTCCCGGGAAATTGTACTTTACAAGCACAGGTCTGTGCGAACACTGCCTCCAGGTGGCCCTGTGCACAGCCACGGCATCGGGAGGGGGAGCCCTCCAAAGGCTTCTCGGATCTGCATACACGGTCAGAAAGCAGAAGAGCTGTTAATTCCAATTTAACTTCAGAACTTAATTACTTAATCCAGGCTTAATTACACCTGTATTTGCTACTTAGTAAGGAAGTGTCTTCTTTGCAAGAACTGTAAACGCTAATTAAGTCTCCAGTTGTGCAACATTTTAGTCCTACTTTATTTCCTCTTTTCCTTGAAAATGTCCAGATCTGGTCTCATTTAAAAAAAAAAAATGCATATGGTGTAGAAAAGCATTTTAAATTATAGAGAATGGGACAAAGGACAGAAAGGTTGGAACAGGGACAGGACAGAGGCAAAGAGGCACTGTGTACAATATTAAATGATGTACAGCACTGCATTTACCGCACAACCAGGCAGAATTTAGAGGTGATAGACATGAAGAGCTGTGCCTTCTACTGCTGTCTTCAAGGGTAGACCTTGAATCGTTTCCCTCTGCTATGTTGGCAAGGCTGCCCCATAACTGAACAGCAAATTTAGGCTATATTCTTTAAATCTTATGCTGCTTTTCCTAGTGCTTCTATTCATATAAGAATTCTTGTCTCAGACAAATCATTGTTATTCCACCCTACATTCATACTGCTACACCTATGTACAACATGACTGGTTCTGCTGGTTCTTCTAGGCAGACAGGACTCTTAAAGATAATTAGTATTTGCACCACTGACCTGAAAGACGATTTGCTGGGGCTTTTTTCAGACCTGAAGCTGCAATATGCTCCGTTCAGTTCACAGTGATACCAAAGCACAAAGGGGCACAAACAGGATTAGCTGTTTTGCCTAGGAATGAAGCAATCCTTGTGTATCATAATTATACACCTGATTCTTGCCCATCAGCTTCTTCCCACATGTGGGAATATAAAACACTGCAAAGGTGTGAGAGTGTGGCCAGGACAGCCCGTACTCCAGTTACCTTCGGCTAGAAAATTAAAATAGCTTATCAGTTTTGTCATGTTAGTCTGTGGAAGAACAGCTGCTTACAAGTATGAAAGGAAAGAATTAAATAATTTGTTCATGTTTTGCTTTTATGCTTGACAGAATTGTTACAAACTGCCCAAGGTGTAACAGCATAGCAAGTCAGACTTTTGATTTTTACTCGTTATTTTTACCAGAATATTTAGCTTAGAGTGCCCTGAAGTATTACTGAAAAGCTGTGTCTGGAAGTTGTCCTCATCTGAGGACAGAAAGGACATAGGAATATGTCCAAATAGTAATTTCTAGCATTTTTCAAACTCCATGCAGAAATTCATTTGGCTGGAAAAGGATTTAGCCCTTGGTTCAAATCTTCATGCACAAGTTATGCAAAAGTCCCCTGCAAACCTAATTAGCTATTCTGTTCTCACCATTATATGTGGAAAAAAAAATCATGGATCTAAATCCCCATTTCCTTGGGTTATTAACAATTGGGCAGGTCACACATGTGAGCATTCAATGCTGACAGACAAAAGTGCTTCACTCCAGACGTGTGGGCTGGTTTGAGTCCCTGTTAGCACATCTGGGTAGCCAGGATCAAAGCCAACACACAGTCACATAAAGCAGCTAGCTAAAGCAGAGGTACTAGAAGAATGTACTGCATTCACTTGTTCATGGCACAAGCGTAATAGTCTGACTAGAACAGGATCTGTTTTATTAGGCTATCTGGTTAGTTATGTATCTGAAGCATTCAGAGATTTCTGAGTAACATAGCCTATTCCATTAGTCAGTTTGTTAGTTGTAATAAATCTAATTAATGAATAAAAGCTCTTCTCATTCTTATGTCCTAATATCCTGGCCTCCTTTCTAAAAGTAGTGCCAAAACGTGCGCTGTGTGCGTGCCAGACTTATCCATTAATTCAATCTTATAAACACCCTACAGCCCCGTAAACAGGGCTTTGAAGACACACATAGGACATTCTTCAAGATTTTTTTACTCATGGAGATAAAATACATCAGTGTGGGCCTGACATTTCTAAGTCTGAAGGGATTTTAGCTTGCTAGCAGTGCTAAATGTTTCCCAAGGGAAAAGTTCTCGAGAAAGCTTCTTCTCAAAACAAACTTGGCAAAACAATCATCTTTCCCAAAACAATCCTTCTCGAGGTGGTGTTTTGCTGTTTCTCTAGTTTCACCAATGGGATTAGAGAGGTGTCATTCTGTGTCACCAATCATGTTAAGTCTGTGTCGGAACACCTTATAAAAGGTGGTAAGAATTAGACAATAAAGCTTTCTATACTCTTTGCCTTCTGAAATACTTGGAGTCTTTTGTCTTTGTTTAGTGTCCTACAGCAACACATCAAGATTTCATAAACAAGCAGAAATCACATTCATTTACAGGAGCACACAGTGTAACATTTGTTATAACTTTCAGTGATCTGATGCATGTAATTCATTAAAATAATCAAATGTAAAACACAGCGCCAGATTTCCTTACACATGAAAGTTAGTTTCCGTGTGAAAGCCTGCTG
Organism: Hirundo rustica; assembly: GCF_015227805.2. Classification (NCBI taxonomy): domain Eukaryota; kingdom Metazoa; phylum Chordata; class Aves; order Passeriformes; family Hirundinidae; genus Hirundo; species Hirundo rustica. The sequence continues at coordinate 7,222,484 of NC_053488.1, forward strand.
CCCCTCAGCGGTTTCTACAGGAAACAACAGAACAACATCATTGAATATGCAGAACAAGGAGAACCTGCTTAGCATCTGCTCCTGCTGGTTAAGAATAAATCAACATTTAATTATTATAGCTAACTATCTGGTTAGACAGACACACAGATAGAACAGTCTGATGCCAAGGAATAGTCTGTAAACAGTGTCTTGATGATAATGCCAACTTACTCGGCTTATTTTCTGAGCTTGCCAGTACCTCCTTCCATCCGATGTCTGTTATTCCTGTAGGGTGACAACAAACTTTGAGTCTAACTTTGAGTTAAATGTTAGCTATAGGTCACAGTAGATCTGGGAAATTTCAGGAGGAAAGATGCTACAGTAGAGAAAATTTGCATTTCAGAAAGCTGGCACTGATGTTTAGAAACACCCAGTATTTGCAACTATGGATCAAATCAATGGGACCCAGCAGTTTGCTTGACCCCAAAAAAATTTATTCATTAAGCAAAAAAATTAGACAGGGATTCATCATCTGAAAAAACATCTAGTCTCTACAATCACTAACAGTATGAATAAACAACAAGGATGTAGCAGAAGGCTATGGTAATGAAAGTTTAATTCATCTGGAGAAGCTTATGTAATTAGATTACATCTAGATAACCTCCCTTCTTGCAATATGTCAGTGATTCATAATTTTTTTTAAGTCTTTAATTTTACTGGAATCCAGTGAGGTAAAAAAGTACTGACCATCTATTTTATGTCTGGGGGGCCAAAGCAAAAGGATGGACAGGGGCAACATTCGGACTGGCTCACGTAAGTTTACTTCACAATGATAAATACTTTGTCCACTAGTGCCTCTGGACTCTGGATCTTCCAGTCTTGTATAAACAGTGCTCTGAATGGCTGAGTGGCACGCTCTCGTAGGTACATGCCACAGCAGTTGCAAAACCAAAGGTTTTTACTGACAGCAAGTGATCTGACTATGGCCCTAAAGAGCTTGTCTGTGGTCACACTGAGTTTGAAGAAGAACAGAAAGTTGTCACTGGATGCTTCCCAAGTCCTGCAGGTCAGGCAGGAAAAATCTGGGTGAAGTAGAATTTCTGAAATCCTAGCTTCATAACGTCCTATAGGAGCTTCTGGCAGATATTCACAAATCCACTTTGCTCTGGGATTCCATTTTCCCAAGATCCACTTAGCTCCCTCTCTCTGGCCTTTTTTTTTTTTTTTTTTTTTTTTTTTTTTTTTTTTTTTTTTTTTTTTTTTTTTTTCTTTTTTCTCTCCCTATTTAAGAGACTGAAAGCTTCATTTTCAATTCAAGTGAAGATGATTATAATTGGTGTGAATTGTGCAAAGCCTTTTGTTGCATTTTTCATTCTGGCACATTCAAAGCCTTGGATTTGAAATACCACTACATATTGCTGTTCCAGGTCTCAATCTATAGAGCACTCCCATTTCTGGTTTCAGAAATCTTTGTCTGGTTCATCATATTAGTAATTATTGCTAATATGAATATAAGCCACTACATTTAAATTTGGGTCAGTGGATGAATACCATCACATGAAACTGTCCTTTAGTAAGTCCTTTGAAATCCATAAATAACACTGATGAGAGAATAACAAAGGCCCTTTGTGTTATTGCATAGTGGAGCCAAAAATGTTCTTGAAGCAAAGTTTGTTTTCAACATAATTACATACAGCTCATACATAAAACAGCTTTTTGTGTTGAAGCCAAAAATGCAGTCCTTTAGATGCTATGAACATCCTCATCTACATTAACAATAGGAACAAATGTATGGCAAGACCATTAATGTGTCACAGGTCCTTTTTATTCTGTTTGATATATTATTTCTTGTCTGAGGACACAGTCCTGCAAGAATCTTACTGCTGGCACAAATATCTGCCTGTACAAACAGCCTTGAAGCATTGGGGAGTTCAGTAACTCAAAGCAGGGCTGTTTTGCTGTCCTCTGCAGCGGTGCTTCTTGCTGAAGACTTAAGAATTTTCATGAAAATGAAGCAAATATATTTTAAAACAATACAAAAAAGTTGAAAGTAAGTACCTAGGGTGTGGGGGGTTTGTTTAATATTGTGTGCCTTAAGAGGCATTCAAATTTTGACAGTTTAAATTTTACTTTAGGAAATTGAATATGTTCTAAGCCATCTCTGTCAGCTGAAGCATCCTGTCAGAATGGTCCATTTTAAGACTCTTCCACAATTAAATAATCATTCTGAAGTTGGAATGATGGAAACAACTTTGGACCCCCAAAATTTTGTGGGAGAACCAGACAATACTCCCTGCAAGGAATTACCATAATTCACCTAGGAAATTTTGTTCCTTAGTCCTTTGTCCTCACATCCCTGCACCCTTCTGTTCCACAGTATAATTACTACAGAGCCAATGCCAATAATATCCTTATTCTCCATTGAGTTGACTCATGTATTTCAGCATTTAATCTTTCTTTTTGAGAGCACTAGTGGAAAACAAATTATGATAATCCACAGTGCTGTCTCACTCCTCACTAGCATATGTTTCTCTGCCATCAAAACATCTGGGTTTGTATGGTTCCAGGAAGAAGAACTTTTTGCAGAAAAAAAAGTTCCTGTATAGAAATTTATAGTCAGTAAAGTGCTATAGTGACCCATCCCATCTTCATCATTATTCCTACTGAAAGGACAGAAGAGATGGGAGGGCTATGCCACAGTGAGAAGTGAAACAGACTGAAGGACAGAGGTAGCTGGAATACTTCATATAACTGCCACTCTTCTCTGCTGAGGATAGGTCAAAACCCTGGAGACCTTAGATCAACATAACCAAGATTTGTGCATAGCACAGTTTACTTTGCTAGAGAAGCATGAACCAGAAGCCACCACGGGAAAATTTCTCTTACTGTTAGAAAAGAATCTCTTTCCATGTTAGCTTCTAAGGAATTCTTTTTCCAACCTGCAAAGGACAGTTCTGATCCTGACACAGCCTACACAATAGGAGCAGTATGTAGCTAATAATTCCACTAAAAGAATTACATAATCAGAGGGTAATAGTACTCTGATTTTTCTCTTGCACTACTCTGGAAAAGAAAAGTATTCTTAGAAGTATGTTATTTTGCTGTGACATAACTGTTGCCTTAGGAAGGCTGACCTGAAACAAAGGCTGGACAAAGCTAGAAAAGAAAATATTTATTGTAAAACGTTCAAGATCCACCTTGGGCTGCACCAGGCTGCACCCAGGGTGGCCACAAAAGAAAGACGGCATCGGGGTCACAAGATCTTACATTTTTGTAAGTTTTGGTCCATTTGCATACTGGGGTTTAATTGTTCAATTACAGCTCCTGGTTGTGAGGTCCCATCCTTCTTGTTCCTCCCTTCCGTCCACTGTTGTTTGTGCTTTTAGATTGAAAGTTGTCCTTGGTCTCCAGCACGAAAAGGATTTGTTTTGTCTGCCTGCTCTGTGAAGACAGCTGACTGACACTTAATATGAGGCTCAGGACTACATCCCTAGGCAGCACAGGATCTGAAAATATGAAAGCTAGATCTTAAGGTATCATAACCTGGCACCTCACCAGGGTGGAGCTAATGCCTGAGCACCACCTCTGCCAGAGAAGCAGGTTGTAATAGAAAGCAGTGGCTCTACAGGAGGTCTGCAGTAGATTATAGTAGCAGCTTTGCCTCCTTCATTGTTTTACTTTCATTTGCTCACGCTTCATACTCTACTCACTCTACAAGTGGGAGCAACAAAGGCAATCCAAAACCCTTCCTCATTTCCCATACACACACAAAAAGGTCAGACTAGTCCTGTCCTAAATGACAATCTAGACAAACACAGCCTGGAGATCATAGAATCATTTAGGCTGGAAAACACCCTTAAGATCATTGAGTCAAACTGTTAACCCAGCACCGCCAAGCCCACCATTAAACCCTGACCCTAATTACCACACCTACACATTTTCCAAAGGCCTCCAGGGATGGTGACTCCATCACTTCCCTGGGCAGCCTGGGGAGTTCCAATGCTTGACAACCCTGTCGATGAAGAAACTTTTTCTTAATATCCATCTAAACTTCATATCATCAATGGCAACACAAAATTGTGACACAGGGCATAAAATAAATCCTTCACTGCCTCAGAGGTTTCTGACTTTGATAAAGTAAGCAGAACTCTAGAATGCAGGTTTTAGTGGCACTCAAAGACAGAACCTAGAAAGAAACAAGATAAAAAATATATATTACCTAGGCATATCTGACCTAAAATTTAAAAACTGCCTGCTCATTGCCTTGCAGAAAACTAAAATGTAAGTTCTAAAAGTGAATTTCTAAAATTAAATTCTATAAGTGAATAAATACATAACATACAAGGTCCCTACCATGACAGATTGTATCATTACATGGAAAGTATGACTTTGCCTTTTCCTTTTAAAGCAAAATCACAAGGGAACAGATTCTTTTACTGATATGACTTAAATAGAGCTCACCACCAAAAAGAAGACATGCTCCAAGGATTAGTATGCATTTTATAGTTACTGCTAAATTTTTGGAAATTAAATATTTAAATAACTGTTTGTCTAAGCAGTTTCAAGCTATCTTATAACATGCAGTGATAAAAATACTTCTTCATACGAGAGCCAGCGGAAAACATAAATCCAGCCAGAAGGAGCGTTCTGTGCTAAGAAGGAAACTTCCCTATACACAATTCAAATGTGTGTCATATATAAAGGCTGACAGAAAAGGGTTCCACAAGAGAAGAACCTACAAAACGGCCTCTTAAAATTCCAGCAGAAAGTATAATTGAAAAACTAATGGAGTAGATTTTGACTCTTAAAACCTTAAGCCATGGGGAGAGTCTACCAAAGCAGAACTACCTGCAGCAAACTTAAAGGTAAGGGTGCACTTGGTCTCAACACGGTGTGACCATCTACATATCTATGTAAACTGGTAGCACACCAGCAGCCTGGGTCCTCATTCTATCCTTAAGCACTGCCTGTAGTTCAATAACACTTCAGAATTAAGTAATGAAAATAATTATCAAATGCACTAGACACCTAATAGGAAAAATTGGAAAAGCTGAGCTGAAGTTTTTTACTATAAAATGTCATTCAAATACGTGGCATTTATTCAGACAATCCAGTGCTCACTAAAGAGCAAGCCTAGTAGTAGAACTAAAGCCCTATGTTTTACTTGATTTCCTAACATAAGAAATATTCTGTATTCTGCCATGAAGAATATTCTGTGGCTCTCCATCAGCTAAGTTCCCAGTGAACGAGCCTTTGATCCGCAGGCAGTCGCTTTGATGAAGTTGCTGGCACAACAATTATCTTCCATTCAGCCTGTTTCAGGAAACAATTTGGAGGGACCCGGTTATTCAGCAATGGCTAAAATAGCAGCAAGTCTGTCACACAAGGACTAAGCCACTGAGGGTGGGGCAACCACTGAAGTGTCGGGTCCCATGAGATCTCCCCAAGTGTGGGAAATGGCTCAGATATATGGGAGTGATTTGAATACAGAACAGTGTACGTGAGTGTGTGTAGGCATTCACACACAAGTGAGCATGTGTTTTTAACAAACACAGCAGTGAAGGGAATCTCTGCAGACACAGAGAAACAAGTTAGGGGGGAAAAAAAAAAAACAAAAAAACCCCAAAAATATCAAGATGCAGCCAGCCAAAGAGTGGCAGGAACAGGACTGTGAACAAAATCAAAGCAGCTCTTGGGCTCTCTGTGCTGAAAAATGCTTGGAACTGAGAAAAGAGAAATTTGTTTCTGCTACTTGAGTTCAAATATACTCAGAGAAAAATGCTCAACCTCTCTAAAATCCCTGAATTGCATAATAAAATACCTTGCTACATCTTCATTTTTTTCTTTTAGTGGAAATACCCTGAAATACTTTCCAAACTGATGAACTATTCATGCCAAAATGGTGAAACAATATTTAGGCAGAAAATTTGGGAAGCTGTAAAGGAAGTGTAACTAAAATCAGAAAATTATCTGGAATATATCTGCAACTAGTTAAATTCCTGGGATTTGGGTGTATGCTTTTGAAATTGAAATAAGGAATGCTTTCAACTACTTGATTTTTGAAAGTTGAACAATCTTATGTCTGTACTTTATATGAAACCATTGAACAAAAACTAGATTGTCATTCAGTTTTGATTTAAACTGATCTTGCTGCCTTCTGTAGCAGCAAAATTGCTACCTCCAGCATGATGTTTTAGTCTCACCTGCTCCGCCCTCACTTTGTCGAACATACATCCTGACAGTGTTAATGAGAACAGTAGGAGATGTTACTGTCTGAAATTTCGATATTGGAAAAGAAACTATACCACATATATTCTACTAATGAATTGCAGAATTTTCTTGATTTCCTTTAAAAGCAAACAAACAAATGAAACAAACCAATCAGAAGTTAAAAAGAAAGATGTGAATTGCATTTCAGAGTACCTGTGCTGCTCCAAACACAATTTTGATGGAAAAGCCCAAAGTTATGTATGTGCTGAATACTGAAACGTACTCAAAAATTTACTTTCCTCCCTGTCATAATTGCAAGAGCTTACAGAAGATTTAAATGATGCCCCTTTCACAAAGATGACTCCATATTAGAATCAAAATGTCTCACTGGAACTGGGAATTGTAACTTGAAATAAAAAACAACCCCTGTCATGAGCAGTGCCAGTTGCAAAATGGAAGAAATTTGAAGTAAAAAATATGCAGAAAAGAGCTGATCAAAGATAAAGGCACAGAAACTGTTGCTTAGATTTAAATATTAGTAATTTTCAAAGGAAGAAGATTAGAATAAAAGACCTCTATGATGTATATACTCAGAAGCAAGTGGGAAGACAACTTGAAATTATTAATACATAGGGTCAACTTTTTAATTCAATTTTACCATAAACCAAAAACATTTTAAATGAAATTACACTCTCTAAGGAAAATGTAGTAGGGTGTTTTGTTGTTGTTGTTGTTTTCTCTTTTTTTTTAATCCAAAAATGTAGTTAGATTTTAATTGGGGCACTCAAAGGAGGCCAAATGACAAATGATGGAGATAGACAGTAAAAAAGAACATAGTAACTAAATAAGGAAGAGAAGAAAAGTAGGGAAAGTAGCACAAGAGGAAGGAGTGAAACAAATTATTTACCTCTTGCTGCAGCTCCTGAAAGCTTTTGTGCTCCTCATCTCTTTCACATTTACTGTAACCTCCCCGAGGATCTCTGTGTTTCACAGCTGTAGAGATGAAAACACATTTGTATCACAGAGTATCCATTTCTCAATCTTAATTTTTCTTAACTTGCTTCACACCTCCATCATTGACTACAGTCTGATAAAATTATTTAGAGTGCTTTTTTTAGCCACCAATCTGTCTCCAACAAACCCATCACCACGGGCTCCCACCCAGCAGTCTCCTGCTCCTCCACAACTTCACCTTCCATTTCCCTCTGGGCTGCAGCTGCTCTTATTGACAGAGTTCTTAAGTGGTAAAATGTATTCAGGTGTCTAAACTGGAGAAACTGCTTCTTTCATGGCAGTAGAAAACCTAATTACAGAACAGTCTCTAGCCCATATTTAGGCACCAATTAATTGCTCTTAGGTCCCCAAACCCTTCTGTCTTCTACATGGAAGGCATAAGAGCTCCCATTGTTTCTTTGCACTTTACAAGTCATAGTATTACAGCAAAATAAGTTTGAAACTGCTCAGTATTTCACAAGAAAAATGTTTATATTATTTAAAAGGTTCCAAAACTTCCATTTTCAAAATGAAATAAAAATATTTTCCTTTGACCTCCAAGAAAGAAAAGAAACAAAAAGCACAAACCCTGTTTTGATTGCATTTCCATGTAATGTCACAGATATATCTTCTATTTCCAGCTGAAAGAAAAAAAAAAAAAAAATTGAAAAAAGGCCTTATTTTGTTTTGTTTTGTGTTTTTGTATATTTTTTGTGGTTTTTTTTTTGTTTGGTTGGTTTTTGTTTTGGTTTGGTTTTGGTTTTGTTTTTTTTTAAATACTTTTATACCAAATCATCTGGCTTCTCCTACAAACCCAACAGAATGAAGAGGTTGGCACTTGGCACCCCCCTCCAAGGGCCTGGCCTGAGGAGCTGAAACGTGTTTCAGGTTTCCCCAAGTACAAAAATCCAGCTCTGTTGGGATGAAGAAAATACGCAACCAATGTGATGGGAACTACTTATTAGACTGCAGGACGGGAAATTAAATATATTAAATGCAAGTGAAGAGCACATGTGCTACTGGCTTAAGAGAAATGCAGAGATTTTCATCCTGTGTGGAAGTCCAGCCAGAGCAACTGTTTTGAACACCAGGTAGGGAAAAGGAAGGTAGAAACATTATTTGGTCCTAAAAGAGACACAACTAAAGAAAACTGAATAAGCTTTCATGTCCTTTTTGTTTTGTTGATTTTTTTTTTTACAGCCAGATTAGTGAGACACTGGAACAAGTTGCCCAGAGAAACTGTAGATTCCCCATCCCTTTAAATGTTTAAGCCAAGGTTGAATGGAACTTCAAGTGACCTGGTCTAGAGGAAGGTGTCAGTGTCCACAGCAGAGGGTCAAGACTAGATGGTCTTGCAAGTCCTTTCCAACCCAAATCTCCCAAAAATTGTATGTTATAAAATTAATATTTCCTCCCAAGGTAAGGAAAACAATGGTTAATAAGGGCCAGTTGATGTATACCCTGTATTAATTCCAGCTCAAATAAAAGTGTAATGGTAGTTTAAAGAAAAAAAAAAAAAATAACCAGTCAGCGGCACTGCAAATCATGGGTTTCAAAGAGTTATGAGTGGGTCTCAAACTGTAGTAGGAATAGCAGCTCAGATTATCTGATACCCAAAGGCATTTGCTCTGAGACAAGCTCAGATAAGGAAATAATAGTCAGGAAGCATCAGTGTTCAGCAAATAGTCAAATGCTGTTATCTACAAAAGCTGGAAAAGATTAAAGCTAGAAAGGTCTCCAGGAACCTGTCCAAGCACCATGAAAAAGCTGTGTGGCAAACAAGTACATCCACTGTGACCCCTCTAGGTCTTCTTTACTCAGTCCTAAGAAACACCCAGTGCCTGGTGTGTGCATGAGACTGACTCTTCCTCCAGTTTCAGCAAATGCAGCTGCTGGAAGACAACTTGCATTCCTGCTGTCACATCTTTTTCCTGGTGCCTCTTTTATTCCCCAGCATCTTTTTTGATCTTTTTCGTTCTGGTCTTCTTGTCTGTGTCTTCAGCTTAAGTCTTATTTGGCCAGATCACTCTTTTTGGCAGCACTGATGCAAGTCTGAAACAGGCAGAATAAAACAATGTTTTTGAACAGCTCAGTGCTCATAAAAGCCAAATCTTGAAGTCGCTGTCTGCTCTAACAACAATGCCATAAATGAAAGTCAAAGCAGAAACGGAAGATATATTTTCTAACTTGGCTTTTTTCCTCCCTTTTCCTCTTTGTGTGTGCATCTCCTGATTCATCATTGAGGAGGCAGATTCAGGCTTTTACCACAGAAGTAATAATATCAACTCTAGCTATTTCTTCACCCAAAAAGAACAGTTACTACCATCTTTAATACCACCTAAAAGGCTGCCAAATACAACAGTTTCCATTATTATAAAATAAATACAAAACAAAATTAACAGCCACTACTGCAACTATGGAGAAGGGATGTTAGAAATGTGATTAAAATCTCCTTCAGCTGCTTTCCTGGCCCCTTTTTTTTTTTTTTTTCTTTTTTTTTCTTTGTGGCGAATAAAGGTTTAAACTTCTGGGATTTGGCTGGTGTGGTTTTTTTTGTTTGTTTTTTGTTTTTTTTTTTAAGTGTGAGTGCTTGTTGACAGATGTTTGGGCGTCTCTGAATGACCAGACTTTAATTACTTTGTACGTGCAGTGGGTCATATAAAAAAATACCTTTGACTGTCCTGACTCATTTGTTCCAGTAAAACAGGCTTAAAGTTTGTAATTAATACAGGATGTCACTATCATGTCTCTGTCCCTCAGAGCAAACTCTATAAACACTGTGCCATTATTTCTTCATTATTTCCTTCATCCTAGCGCTCTTCCTCTCACAGCTTAGCTGCCAATCCCTGGGCTACCCCCCTATCCTTGCTGCCTTAGGAGCCTCAACCACGTCTGCTCTCCCTAGGCAAGAAGCTGCTCATTCCTGGTATCTGTTACTGAAGTGAAAGTCAGTCCTTATGTTAAGACTCAGAGTCTTCACTTTTGCTTATATGAATCTGAGACAGCACAAAATGAGGCCTGAAGGCCTTTTTACAGCTCGGACTGTTCATATTCTTGCCTTCAAGATTCTGGTTTACAGGTAAAGTATAATTGCTACACTGCAGCTCTACCCCTCCTTTTTGGCCTCAGCAGCCACTGCAGCATCTCCAATCCTTTATACAGCACCCCTCTAGGTTGTCTTTTGTGTAGACACTTTCCTTGGAAAGACTCTCTATACATGCCGGGCTCCTAGACATCCATTCTCTTGATTTACTATTCCCTTTCACACGTTCCAGCCAAACACAGAACCAAAGCACTTCACCCAGTTTTGAAACAGCAGAAGGTATGTAAGTCACAGACAAGGAAACGTCTTCCCATCACAAAGAAAACTCAGTGGTGTACTAGTGTACCTAACCAGCCTGAGAAATCTCTGTTGTTGGACACATCAGGAAAGAGATGGCAGGGGCTTCTGGTCAGTCACCCGGCAAGGTGCAAGTTACCTGCAGCGGATTATGTTCTGGGAGAACAGATGTTCTACAGACCCTTCCAGACATAGCTCCTGATCTTGCAAGAAAAGTAGCAGTATCTGAGTTCTGTTCAGGCAGCCACTTAAAAGCTGTGGTCAAACTGCACTAGAGCTAAGTGCTTGGTAGTTGTTCCACAAAAGAAGTATGCTGCCACCACCTGTGGGCCCAGTTGCAGGTTGCCTTTTCAATACCAGCCTTTTCCCAGATCCCTTTCCCTGCTTTGTGGTGCCTGCTATGACTCCAAACATGACAGGAGAAATAGCAGGAATATTTGCCGTACCGCTTGGAATGGATGATGCTCCTTTCAAGTCAGTGAGACAATTCAGAATAATGAAGGTACGGACATAATTTCAGTAAAATATTAGTGTAATAACAATGAAGATTTGACAGATTGTGGATACTTACACTTCACTAGATGTAATAAGGAATTATGAATCAACCACACTGAAGGTAAACTTTCAATGAGGGAAATGGCATTGAAGATTCTGAAGTTACACAAAAATAACATCCTTCAGTAAAAAATCACTTTCATTGCCATATAAAATAGATTTGGCAGCATTCAGATTTCTCAGGAAAATTACAAATGCAATCTGTGAAATCAAACTGAAGGGTGCTAAACAAAAGCAGCAAGTGGGGAGTCTCCTGTTACTGATGAGATCACCAGGGAAACACTCGTTCTCATAAAGAAATGATCAGTATCTCACTGGAGCAAAGGTAAACAAAAGATGAGGGGATAGAAATGCTTGATTTGAGATGTTTAAATTCCTCTGCAATGTCCAATAAAGAATGCAATGCAGCTGACTTGAGTTAGTTGCAACTGACGAAGTTCTTCGGTCGGTCCATTTCTGCCAGATGGATTCAAAACTTTGAAAACTGTCAAAATACAGAATGGTTAAAGTACATCGAGTCTTACAGAAAACAGGAAGCCACTACAAAAACTGCAGTTGTTAATTACAGAGGAACCAGTCATATTTAAAATAAGCAGAAACAGAGTGATTAATGCAGTGCATAAATGAGTTTTCTGTGTTGGTAAACAAACAAGGAATTACCAGGCAAAATAAGCACGGCCATCTTTCAGTAATCAACAAATGGAAAATTACATAATCAGAAAAAACCAGTCTGTACTACTCCTGTAGACAGTGTAAAGGGAAAGTAATAGAATTTAGCAGCTGCTGATGGTACCAGTGAACAGTATTTTAAAAAACCACTGTTTTCTCCACCTATATGTGTCTATTAAAAGGCATGTCTCACTCATTTTAACTACTGTTAGTCTCTTCTTTTTTTTTTTTTTTTTAACATAGCTATGATTATAACAATCTGAGTATCTCCAAAAGGAATAAACATACAGAATATAGCTTTGATACAATTAAACATGAAAGATTTGCCGTGGTATGATGACAAGAAATCAGCAACAGGAACTTTAATAACAAACCTGAATTCTTTACATCTTGCATCAACAGCAAAGGATGTTGTGATGTGTTTGTCATATGATGTAATTCTAGGAACAAAGACTGGCTGGAAAAGGTGTCAGCTGGTAATTAATTATAAGCACATGACAAATCTTTAATAAAAGCTATTCCTGTGGATGACCAGTTTCCATGCAAAAGGAAAAAACATCACAGTCATAAAGCAAATATACAATACCATAATAAAAAATGGGGTTTTATGAAATTCTCTTACGTATGCTATATCACGTTAAAATATGCATGCTGTGTTATGTTAAAAGCAAACTGGTGATTGTTAGAATGTGTAATAACTTACAGAGTCATTAGGTTTCATTTTAGTAATGTCAGGTATGAAACAAATTTACTAAACAGATGCTGAAAGTAAGCCTTGGTAATATGAGATGCAGAGCCTGAGCTAGCAACACTGAAATGGGAGTCTTGCATCCCACAGCTGGGTGTCTGAGAAAACAAGGCTTACACAATCAACAGCCATTACTCTGTGTCCCTGCCACTCCACACCTAATAATACTTGAATGGGCTGGCCAATTCTTTCACTTGAATTGCAAAATAATTCATATTGGATGAGTCTTAAGTGCGGAAGGATCCAAAGTTAAATTAATTTTAACCATTTGAGTCACAAAATTATTTGGATTGGATAAGACGCCAAGAGGTCATCAGAGGTTTCACTGATGAAGTGTCAATGGGTAAATGAATTTTTTCTAAGTTTCAAAAAAATTAAAAATCCATTACAATACAAATTTATAAGCAGAGCGTATGCTTTGTATCAGCTGACTGACCAACTAAGACACATGTATCTGTATTAAAGTAGCTCTGGGTGAGTCAGAGAACGTACCAATGCTTACATAGGTGTGATGTCACCCTGGGGAGTGCTGTGTGAGTTAGGACATAGAACTGAGGCTACAGAACATAAATCTGTAAGAAAATAGCTTTGAACATTCTATTGCTCATAGAACTAAATTGTTTGCCTGAGGCATAAATGTAAGAACTGAAAATAGTAAGACTTATTAAATGAGCTACAGAACAGTAGCACACCATCTGATATAGGTAACCTTCCAATTTGAGTTTAAAAGGCCATGTTTAATTTACTTTATAAAGTAATATGGACATTGTTTCTATTCTAAAGGGCCCACAATCAGAAGGTGATTTCTGTGCAGAGTTTGAGATACTGCTTGAGGGGAAAAATAATTATTTCTGAAAGAGAAAGCTGCTGCTTCTTAGTTGCAAGGCTGATTTTCTTTCAGATAATGTATTCACCAGCAATTATATGAAAGTAATAAAGACTCAAAGAAACAACCACCCCCTACAAATGCTGAGCATTATTTAAACTTCTGATCAAGATTCCTCTCCCTCCTTCACCACTTAATTAAAATCACAAATTATAGATCTGTATGATCTCTCTCAGACTTTATTACTCTTCAAAATCTGATCATCTGAATTTGAGGAGGGATTTTATCCATCTGTTGGGAAGCGTGGAGGCTGCTCAGCAGAAGATCTGTATTTCTTTTTAGCAGGACTGTCCTGCTTTCCAAGGCAGGAGGATCACATGGCAATTTATCTGAAGATGGAACCAGATGAAGATACCATCTGTTTCTTCCATGCTGTGTAACTGGATCAGACTCAAGTATGTAGCAGCTGTGGGTGTAGCTATCTCTATAGACAGCAGCTGATGCTATCCAATACTTCTCCAGAAAAGTTTAATCAGGATGGGAACTTCGTTGGTAAGTCAAGTTAAATGTCAGGCCTTCTACTGCTGCATAGAGGGGAACACCTTAGATCTCCTACATGCAGATGTCTCATCTTGACATGCTTTGATATGAACCCTCGGGAGGAAGCCTTGACTGCAACATCAACAGCATAGCTGTGACCTTTCCCTCCATAACATGAGCTTGTGCTGTTGTGTGGAGTGTTCCAACAGTAATCTGGAGAATTTTGTTGCGAGAGTTTCTCACTCAAGTGTATTTCTTTGCCCAGCAGGTTGTCCTCTGTCTTGAACGGTCTCTAATCTCACTGGGTCCCAAAATGCTGGAACACATATCTACTAAACTTCCACTGCTAGCAGTAGTTATTTATGCTGAAAAGCTGGTAAAATTTGAACTTTAACCTGTTGACTTGTGTTTTACAAAATGACAGAATTTCCAAATGCCTAGGAAAATAGCTGTGTTTAGTAAGTACCAAAGAAGTCGAGTATTTTTTATAAAGACTGTCAGTACTGATGTTTACTTTCTGTTTTAGCTTCTGTCCCAGCTCTGCCTGTTTTAGCATGCTCTGTTGGTCTTGTGGTAACCAAACCCAAATTTTCTCATCAAAGGCTTTAAGTATGTCTACACTGCAGTCAGAGCTGTGACTGATCCCTGTACAGACTTATATGAGGCAGCTTTAACATAAGCATGTTGGATATTTAGAAGAGTAAATCTGAAATAGCATGGTCATTGCAAATACGCTGGAGATACTCTAGTTTCTGTGGTGAGGCTAGCAAGTGACTTAAACAGAATTGGACACCTCTGAGAGGGTGAACAAGTAATAAAGATCACTGATTATTCTTGGTCTTCCCTGACCTGTATGAAAGCTGGGAGGAATGATACACATCATAATACCTTGGTGGAAAAAAATGACAATGTTCTTATAAATATAAATCACAATTTATAATTGATACTTCTTAGAATTGTAAACAAAATAAAGAAAGCAATAAAGATTAATGGAACAGGAAAAGACAAACTCCCTGACATTTCCAGAAGGTATTGCCTTCATTGACATAAAATTCCTTGTTTGGTAAGCCATCTTTGAAGTCACAAACATTGCAAACAAATCCTGATGCTTTCTTGGATCAGTGCAGATTTTTGTCATGCTAATGCATTAAATTTACCAGGTCTGAGCTAAATCTGGTGCTGGATAGAAATGTCACACTAACCCCCTAATCATGTAATTGAGCCATTTAGGTCCATTACTCAACATATTCTTGGCCTTTTAGAGAAAAGTATTTAGAAATTTTACAATCCAAACTGTGACACAAGGACAGCATTGGCTGTGCTTACAGTAGTCTGTTTGGCTCATCTCAGCCAACATAAATGCAATGACACAAACCCTGCAGAATCTTGCACGGGTCAGGTGGCCCGGAAACGTACTGGAAATACAAGTGACTCATAAGTGCTCAATTTTCCTCCCTCACACCAGAGAAAAAACAGCTTAAACATTTATGGGATATGCCATGGATTACACATGAGAAAAATAAGAGGCTGCAGTGGGTTGATCTCATCTGCCAGGCGGCCACCACGGCTGCTGTATCACTGCCCCTCCTCACCTTGATGGAGGGGAAGAAAATATGATGAAAGACCTGTGGGTCAAGGTATAGAGAGGGAGAGATCACTCACCCATTATCATCATAGATAACATAGACTCCGCTTGGGAAGATTAATTTAATTTATTGCCAATCAGAGCATAGCAGGAAATAAGAAGTAAGAACAAAACTAAAAATACCTTCCCCTCACCTCTCCCTAATTACTGGTTTCAACTTCACTCTGATCTTTTCTACCTCTTGCCCTTCAGCAGCACAGGGGAACAAGGAATGGGTCTGCAGTCTGTACAACACAAAGTGCTTTGCCACTTCTTCCTCCTCACACTCCTCCCCTACTCCAGTGTGGGAGTCCCTCCCACGAGAGACAGTCCTTCGTGAGCTTCTCTTGCATTAATCATGCCCACAGGCTGCAGGCCTTGAACTGCCCCAGGATGGTTCACTCCCACTGAGTGCAATACTTCAAGAATCGCTGGATTCTCCATGGCTCCAGCCTGGGCTCTTTCATGGGGACACAAGTCCTGCCAGCAAACCTGATACAGTGTGGGCTCCTCTGTCCATGGACCCATAGGTTTATCCAGAACCTGCTCCACTATAGGCTTCCCATAGGGGTTACAGCCTCTTTTGGGCATCCACATGCAGCATGGGATCCTCCACAGAAGGTAGGTGGATCCCTGATCCATGATGGATCTCCATGGGATACAGGAGCACAGACGTCTCACCATATTCTTCACCATGAGCCGCAGGGGAATCTCTTCTCCAATGCCTGGAGCACCTCCTGCTCCTTCTTCTCCACTGGCTTTGGTGTCTGCAGAGCCTTTTCTCTGTCATCTTCTCACTCCTCTCTTGGGCTGCTGTTGCTATTGCATAGTTCTATCCCCCTTCTTGAATCTATTATCCCAGAGGTGCTGCCACCATCTCTGATGGGCTCAGCCTTGGTGCACCTCAGAGCCACCTGGCACTTGCTCAAGCAGACACAGGGGAAGCTTCTCACTGAGGCCAACCTCTGCAGCACTCCAACTACCAAACCCCATACAGACCCAATACAGAGGCCAAAAGCTAAGTGGTGTTGAACACACTCTTTTCATACAAAAGGCAATCCAGAATTCTTCAAATAAACTGTTTTCCATACATTCAAATCATTTTAGCACGAGCCTGTTTGATCTTGCAGACAGAGAGATTGATCTATCAGTGTGTCAGGGGAAAAGATGACACCTTCAAAACATCTGAACTGTTCTTTTGTCATACGTTCCACTGATTAACCAGAAGGCATATTGTATTATCTGCCATAGGAACTATAATTTCCATTTTTAAGATTTGTGTAGGTATTTTATCTGTTGTAACTTGATGGTTGTTCTGTGGTTTGTGGCTACCCTTCCTAGTTCCAAATGTTCTCAATTGAGTTGAATTGTAGATGTGGCTAAACATATTGCTTCCTCTTCTCTTGAGTAATCTCTTTCAACACTCCACTGCAGTATTGATATTGCTGCAGACATCAATACAATGTATTCAGAGCCAAGCAGGCGTCTTCTTTATAGAGAAACATTTTGAGATTCTGCAGGAATTACTTATGACCACAGTTTTTCATTCTTGTCCCCTAAGAAAAAAGACTTTTGGAAAATGTTTGATAAAATGATATTTTTTTAAATAATGGGATATTAAGCATAAAAAATATATATATTTTTTAATGTCAGAAATATTTCTTGTATTTTTACACCTAAGACAAAAGAAATTTTTTCAAAGAAAATTTTGTGCTTATCAAAGTTCCAAATTGTTCTTTCAGTCATCAGGATACTTTTCTGTATCACCATGTACTTGCATAGACCAGGTAAGAATAATGTTTCTATTAAACAAACAAGTTGACAAATTGCTTTGTCAACCACTAAAAGAGCAGCAAGAACCACCACTCCCAAATCATCCAGCTTCCAAGAAAGGAGTGTTCCAATTTTCTCTCTTGCTGAAAAATGTTTTCTATCCACAACAAAGACTACCGATACTTTTAATGCAATTTAGTTTTGCATCATCTGATCTTACAAAGAGGGATTCTTGAGTATTATCAACATTATATTAATTCTGCCTTTTATTTGAACAGACAAACTGACCTTGTCTGCATACTTATTTGTTTGGCTGGAAGGAAGAGGATTAACTTTCATGGACGATTGTTTTAAAGGAAAGGAATTGATCTATACTTAAATTACCATGCCCCCTCAGCAGTAAGCAAGGGATTACATTACATGTTCAGTTCATCACACATTTGTAAAGCTTACCATACAGTAATAACTCCACGTGTTGTACAACTGCAATAACACTTGATTGCAGAAAGTTCTTTAGTTTAGAGCCGGCATAAATACCCAAAGCAAACAGTTGTCCTCCATAAAATGGATGGGCTATCCCATGCACTGTAGCTTCACTGATTCTGCTGTAAAATGCTATTCCCTGTCTTTGGAAACTACCTGAAAGGTTTACTATCAAAGTTGTTAGGGATGGGCATTTCCAGAATCTCAAGTGCAGATAAAACTATTACTAGAAAGTATGCTTTGAGGTGGGTGTTTCATTGCTGCTAAAACATCATAAAGCCAACAGTGCAGCCACAGTGCAGCCGGTTTCTTGTCTCACTTCACACAAACAGAATCGCAGAAACACTATTAAAACTTCTGCCAGAATGAAAAAAGGACTCCAACCAACAACAAATAGACGTTGCTATTTGGCTTGCCCACACTAAAATTTGAATCATACTATCAACAGAAAATGACTGAAAATGCTTATCCAGCACAGCTGTTAGGCACAATACTTAATAGCAATTTCAGGACACCTAAACATAATCCTGATGCTACAGTTCTTTGAAGCACACTGTTGAATTACCTCCCTCTTTCATCTCAGTTGCCAAAAGAGATTGCATTAACTGAGTTAACTGGTTAACTGAAACTCTATAGTCTTGTATTCAGGCAGAAATCACTTTTCCACAGCAGGTGTTTGGAATTCATCAAACCTTAAACCAAGCTTCCCAGATGAGGCCTGGTCTCTCACGAACATTTTGTGCTAAAGCTACTTTATCCGAGGTGTTCAAGGATCCAAATCCAGATGGGTATAATTTCAGTTTAGCCTGCAGCATGCCCCAGGAGTCTCAGATTAGGTGCTGTAATGCTTGTATAAACACTTACAGGAATATTTCTATTCCTGTTCACAACATCAGCATGCAAAAGACAATTCAGACAGCCTCAGGTGAGATCACCTTGCAAAGGTTCAGGTTATTCAAACCTTTTACACCTGGTAATTACTAATCTACCTCACGCATGTGCCAGTAAATGTATATGTGCAGTTTCACAGGATTTCATCCCATCACCAGCTCAGTTCTGCATTTATTATGTATGGATCTGCCTAGGCAGGTCACCTTTTCTGCCAGATTTGGATTCTATAGTTTCCCTGTTCTCCCAACATCAGTCTGAACTGAAATCACACTGATAAAACCAGCAAATAGAGGCTCAGGGAAATGATACTACTAGGAAGAAAAAGCAGAAAACTCCTGGAAATTTGCAGACCTACCCTTTGCTGGATTATTAGTTCATTATTTTATTAAATATCACTGCTTGGACACTGCCCAGGGACAGCAATGACTCAAAGTATTCCCTGCCTTAAAAGTTCTGGCACTTGACCCACTTCTTACAAAGAAATAGGACATCAGTTGAATTCCTAACTTCAGCTCACTAGTGACAGGACTCTTGTGGCCCTCTGTCATGGTTTGACACTTGGCCGAACACCAGGCACCCAGGAGAGCTTCTTGCTCACCCTTCCCCTGCCACAGCTGGGCAGATGAGAGAGAAAAATTTAACAAAGAATCCATGAGTTGAGATAAGAGCCAGGAGAAAACATTCCAAGGAAAAACAATCTCAGCTTAGAGATATGAAGTGAATTTATTGGTAACAAAATCAGAAAAGGATAATGAGAACTAAAATAAGTTCCTAAAGAACACCTTTTCCCCCAAATACCTCCCTCCTTCCCACTGACACCCAGGGACACAGGGCCTGGGGGTTTTGGTCAGTTCATCACCCGAGGTTTTCTTCCGCTGCTCAGGGAGAGGAGTCCTTCCTCTGTGAGACCATGGAGTCCCTCCCACGGAGACAGTTCTCTGGGAACCTTCCCAGCACAGTTCCAGTCCCACGAGCAGCACTCCTCCCAAACTGCTGCAGTGTGAGTCCCTCCCACGGGCACACAGTCCTCCCAAAACTGCTGCGGCGTGGGTCACTCTTCCACGGGTGCAGTCCTGCAAGGACAGGCTGCTCCAGCCTGGAAGCAGGGCCCCCTCTCTCCATCGAGCCTGGCACAGGAACCACGGCCTCCTCCTGCAGGGATCCACGGCTCCAGCACGGGCACCTCCCCACGGGCTGTGGGTGGATCCCTGCATCCCTGTGGATCCCCAGGGGCTGTGGGTGGATCTCTGCATCCCTGTGGATCCCCACGGGCTGTGGGTGGATCCCTGCATCCCTGTGGATCCCCACGGGCTGTGGGTGGATCTCTGCATGCCTGTGGATCCCCAGGGGCTGTGGGTGGATCCCTGCATCCCTGTGGATCCCCAGGGGCTGTGGGTGGATCTCTGCATCCCCGTGGATCCCCACGGGCTGTGGGTGGATCTCTGCATCCCTGTGGATCCCCACGGGCTGTGGGTGGATCCCTGCATCCCTATGGATCCCCAGGGACTGTGGGTGGATCCCTGCATCCCTGTGGATCCCCAGGGGCTGTGGGTGGATCTCTGCATCCCCCATGGATCCCCAGGGGCTGTGGGTGGATCTCTGCATCCCTGTGGATCCCCAGGGGCTGCAGGCTCTCAGCTGCTTCACCATGGTCTCACCACAGCTTGCAGAGGAATCTTGGCTCTGGGGCCTGGAGCAGCTCCTGCCCCTCCTTCTCCACTGACCTTGGTGTCTCCACGTTGTTTCCCTCACATGTTCTCACCTCCCCCTCTTCTCTGGCCAGAATTAAAACTCTGTCTCCACTTTTGCTTTGATTTCTTCTTCAATCTGTTATCACAGAGGCGTGACCAACATCTCTCACTGTCCCAGCCTTGGCCAGCAGCATGTCCATCCTCAGAGCCATCAGGGATTGGCTCTCCTGGACATGGTGGAAGCTTCTGGCAGCTTCTCACAGAAGCCACCTCTGTGGCCCCTTCTGCAACCAAAAACCAGGCTGTGCAAAACCAACACACCCCCAAAAACCTTTGGGTCTATAAATATAATAAGCTAGCTTGTTGCTACTTCCAACAGCCCTCTTGGTAAGGTAACCAGGCCTCTCAGGTGTGCAGTTTCCATGATAGTGGCAGGATCCTCAGATGCTGAAGTGTGATGCCCTCAGCAGCAGCATGGTAGCAGTTCCCTTCTCTCCAGAAAGCTTTGGGGTTTTTTTTTCAGAGGCACTTGCCAGTAGTTCTTCCAGTTGCTGCAAAATTGTCATCTTTTTAAGGCATGTAAATCAACAACTCAGGTAGTCTGAGTACTACCTAACCCACTTCTTTTTAGTGATGAATGGTCCAGTACAACCCACCACAAACAGCAAGCAATCTAGGCTTCTTAAAATGCAATTTTTTTTTTTTTTTTCTGGTTTATGCAGGAGCAATCAGTGATGTATTTCCTTTAACCACCCTCAAAAACAATTCACTGACATCTGAAAAGACTAGTCTGTATTTTTATGAATGAAGAGTTATGGATGTCCCCCAGTACAGAAGCTACTATGAAGGCTACTCAATGCTTATTGATGATGCAATTTTAAAGGGTTTTTATCTCCTTGCAGTTACCTTTCTGTGGGGATACAATTTTAGCAAAGTATGACAGCTATTGAGAGCTGATGGCATAGCTTTTCTGTACCTGAAAAGATGCCTGTCAGAAACTCAATTGTAGCTAAGTAATTTCAGACTTGTTTTCAGCCAGCTTCTAAATGTTACGTTTACTGAGTTCTTGCTTTAAATCAGACCAGTTTTCCCCTACATACTCTGAGAATAGCTAGAAGACCTCAGCATCTACACTAGTGCACTTGAAATACCAGGACCCTCATCCTTCGATGAAAAATATTTGATCCATGTTGAACTTTCTTAAGCCTGGAGATGCAGGGAGAGATATATGTTGGTGCATCTTCACTGTTTTCTCTTTCACACATTAAAAAGACAAAACTGGCCTGCTGATTACATTCCTCTCCAAAGATCTGGTTTAACAGAATAACATAATCACAGGGTTGATGATTCGTCTTCCTCCTCTTCCTCCTCTTCCTCCTCCTCTTCTTCCTCTTCTTCCTCTTCTTCCTCTTCCTGTTCCCCTTCCTCTTCTACTTCCTCTTCCTCTTCCTCTTCCCCTTCCTCTTCCTCTTCGTCTTCTACTTCGTCTTCCTCTTCTACTTCCTGTTCCTCTTCTTCTTCTTCTTCTTCTTCTTCTTCTTCTTCTTCTTCTTCTAGGGTGGGAAGGGACTTCTGGAGATCATCTAGGCAAATCCCCCTGCCCAGGCTTTATGCTGTCACATTCAGCAGATGACAAGAAACACATCAGGTGAACTTCGAATGTCTCCACAGTAGGAAATGCCACCACCACTCTGAAACACTCAAGAGAAAGATACTGTATCCTCTCCACCAATGTATTCTTTGCTTGCTTGCTTGGCCACTTCTGAATGGGGTATAATCAAATATTTTTCACATCATTTCACAGGTGCTTTGATCTGATGCCTCCACCTACAGTATTAGGAAAGAATGCTGCAATCTAAGAGGTACAGAATATATCACCCTTAACCTTAAGAACAGAGATATGGTACATCTTCAGGATCGTAGCTGAGCCACAATTCCCTGCTTTTTTGTAATTTCTAGGAGTTTCAGACATAACTTCCATCCTCCTGCGTACAAGAGTTTGCTTGGGTAATGTCAAGAGAATAGTTGGACTACCAGAGGCCCTTCTCAAATACTTCAGCCTCCAAGGACAGGATGCTTATCAACATAGTAACTTTTGAAAAAGGTTGTGACTCACCCTGGCTTTCTTGGCAAATTCTAATGAAAATTTTTATTTCCTCAGTGCTTCCTCTAATTTGGAGCAGGACAACAGTATCACTGATGGGTTGTGTTGGGTCCATTTGAGATGAAGTTAATTTTCCTGACAGCAGCCCTCACAGAGCTGTGCTTTGCACTGGTAGCTACAGAAGTGTTGATAACACACCAGTGTTTGGCTCCTGCTGCACAGCACCGGCACAGCACCAGCATTGTCTTCCCAGCATTCTGCACCTCACATCAATAGGCTGGGGGTGAGCAAGACCTTGGAAGGGGACACAAATAGACCAGCTGACCCAAACAGACCAAAGAGGTATTTCATAGCATATGATACATAAATATCATAAAACATAAAAGATATAAAAGCTAGCAAAAATAGGAGGCATCTGTTACTTATGTTTGCCTTATAGAGCAATGGCTACTAGCGCTGAAGTCCTGTTTCACAGGAAGTGGCCTGACATCACTTGCTGATGTGATCTAAAGAATAAAGTCTTGGTCTTTTCCCTTGGCTTGTGTGCATGCAACCTTTTACTTTTGCTTTCGGAAAATTCTCTCAACTCAGAAATTGTCTTCCATCTTATTCTCTGTCCCCTGTCCAGCTGAGGAGGGGGAGTGGTAAAGATGTTGGTGGCTGCCTGGCATCCAGCCAAGGTCAAGCCACCACAGTTCTTTTTCGGCTCCCTATATGGCATGAGACAACGGCAGGTTTATATCATGCATGCTATCATTATTAAGTGGCAAGCTCCCCTGCAGGACACTAGGTTTGTCAGCTACTTACCTCTTTATTTTGCAAAGTTTGGGGGCGTGTTAATACGACAGTGACTCTGTGCTTTGCCCTTACATTGATGGCTTTGCTGTGCTGGGAGAGCGATCTTGTGGAGATGATGAGGGAATACACCTCCCTTTCTCTGCCCATATTTGATGCGGATGGTTTTATTGTGCAAGCTCTTGCAGTCCGTGTTCATCCTTACAGTGAGTTGTTTAATACTAATAATTAATACTGCTAGCATATTATGGGATTTGTGTAATCTGGTGTCATCCTGGTGCAAGGGAAATCAGAAGATGCAACACTTACATGTGCTAAAGCCCTGCTTCCCAGGAAATGGCCAGACATCCGTTGCTGCTGGTAAGTAAAGGATAAAATCCATTTTTTTTTCTTAGCTTGCATGCAAGCTTGCATTTTGTTTTGCTTCAGTAAACTACCTTATCTCAAACTACTGGTTGTTTTCCATCCCACTTTTTCTCCTTTTTTCAGGGGAGAGAAAAGCTGAAAGGGGGGACTTATGAAGCGGCATCCAGCCAATGAAAACCATAGGGGCCAATGCATATTGTGCACCAGTCTAATTTTTGATACTTTGGGGTTTAGTAAGAAGTATTTTTGCTCATTTGTACATGAGGAGAAACGGGATCCAAAGGCACCAGGAAAGAGCTTCTCTTGAGCTCAGAATCACAGGGGATTGATCATTCCTTTCAGACAAGCTTGTGAGAGTTCTCTGTCCAACCTCACTGAAACCTACGTGTTTCGCAATAAAACTGGCAACCTAGGAAAGCACTGCAGACACTGAAAAATCCCAAGGGCTGGCCAGTGTGAGCACAAAAGTCCAGGTCTCAGTGCAGCCTCCTTCAGCTATAAAGTATGCAACCGCCTCGAGACAGCTATTTCGGAACATGGCCTTGTCGCCAGGACTCGTCACTTTTTCACTCGTCAAAAAAGCGGCGCTCTTTTGCAGACCAACCAGGAGCGCAAAGTTCTGCTGGACGGCGTGCCGCTAGGCGCTCCCGACAACTAATCTTTTAAGTATTTCGCCTCAATCCTCAGTCAGAATTAACACACAGGACCACCGCGCCCTCACCGCCCCCGCCCCACCGTCCCCACACAGCGCCCTCCGCACCGCCCCCTAGCGGCCCCTGCGCACGGCGCAGCGCGGGGGCGCCTGAACGGCAGCGTCGGGGCCCGGAGGGGAGGGGCGGGGCGTCTCTCGGCCACGCCCACCGAGGGAGCGCGAGCGTGGCGGATCCGCCGCGCGGCCGGGGCGCGAGGCTCCGCCCGCCTCCCTCCGCCAATGGGGGAAGGCGCCGCGGGGGGCGGGGCTGCCGCAGGCCGCGCGGGGGGGGCGGGGCCGGCGCGGAGTTGCCGCAGCGCCGCCGCTTGTAAACAGATCCCGCCCCACGTGACGCGCGCGGGGTGCTTTGCGCGGGGGCGCCCCGCATTGTCCGCGTCGGTGACCGGCGGGACCCGCGCGGGGAGCGGGAGGAGGCGATTCCCGTCCGCCCTTCCTCCCTCGTCGCTCCGGTGGGGAAGCGGCGCACCCTCCCCCTCGTACCCCGGCCGCTAAGATGGCTGGTGGTGGGCGGTAAGGCGGTGCGGGGCTGCGGAGCAGCTGACGGGACGGGAACGCGGAGGGCGGGCGGCGTGTGCCCGTGTGCGGAGTCGCGCAGCGCCATGTCTGCCTTCGCCCTGGAGGAGACGCTGGAGGCCGACTGGGTGGCCGTCAGGCCTCACGCTTTCCAGGAGCGGGAGAAGCACAAGTTCGCCTTCATCGTGGCCTGGAACGAGATCGAGGGCAAGTTCGCAATCACCTGCCACAACCGCACGGCGCAGCGCCAGCGCAGCGGCTCCCGTGAGCTGCGCCGCGGCGGCCCCGAGGCCGGAGCCGTCCCCAAGGCTGGCGGCCCCGCGGTGCGCAGGGACCCGGGGCCGCCCCGGAGCTGCGGCCATCCCCGGGCCGAGGCGCTGCCCAAGAGCCCGCTGCGCGCCAAGGGCAGCCCGGCTCGGAGGCCGCAGCGCGGCCCGGAGGCGGCAGGTGCCGCCGAGGAGATCGAAGTGCTGGAGCTGGGGAAGGAGGACGTGGCCGCCGCGCTGTCGCTGCCGCCCTCGCCGCCGCGGGCGAGCGAGTTGGGCGCTCCCGACGCGGAGCCGGCGGGGGAGGAGTGCAGCTGGGCCGGCCTCTTCTCCTTCCAAGACCTGCGGGCCGTGCACCAGCAGCTGTGCTCGGTGAACTCGGAGCTGGAGCCCTACCTGCCTGCCTTCCCCGAGGAGCCCTCGGGCATGTGGACGGTGCTCTTCGGAGCGCCGGAACTATCCGAGCAGGAGATGGACGCTCTCTGCTACGAGCTGCAAGTTTACTTGGTTCACAGCTTGGATACCTGTGGCTGGAAGATCCTTTCGCAGGTGCTCTTCACCGAGACCGACGACCCCGAAGAGTATTACGAGAGCCTGAGTGAGCTGCGACAGAAGGGGTACGAGGAGGTGCTCCAGAGGGCTCGCAGGCGCATTCAGGAGGTGAGGCTACTGCGTGGTCCAGATGCCCCCACTTCAGTGTTGCATTTAGTTTAATCTGTGGCATCTTTTTTAGTCGTTCTTGTTGTTGCTATCCTATTCCTTAGTGAGAAAATGAGGCTTAACCTTTCCAAGGTCCCTAGGGCCAGGATTTAAGGAGGTGCAGATTTCCATACTCATCTGAGTGTGGCACAATACTTTTTCTGTGCGATCAAATGTAGATGTTTGTGAATAAGTATCCGATGGATTTGGCAAAGTCTTGCTCTCATATTTTTGTTCTTGAATTGCCTTGCACCAGGATGTGTTTGGTCTGATTTTTTTTTTCTGTTAAATGAGAGCAGCAACATGTGGTGTTTATTTTGATAGTACATTTTAGGCGTTTGAGACCAAAAAATTCCAGGTTCATGCAGGCTCTGGGTACTGAATCTGGTATTTATATAGCAAGATTTTGTTTCCCAGTGGAAAGTACACCTTTTGTTCAGCTGAGAAGTTCCTAAAGTTGGAATTTTAAAAAAACCCTAAGCTGTCTGGTCCTAGTGGCTATTTTGCTATGGTGCTGTTGATATTGCCTGTCAAGACTTGGATGTTTCAGGACACTTCATGTCTTCCTTACACCGTATACTGATCTGGACAGAGTAATTGAGGATCACTTTCTTGGTCTTCATGGATTGAGTTATATGAGGATCCAGATTTCCCTGGTATAAAATGAGAATTTTTCACTTGTTTTTGTGC
The DNA here is from genome assembly GCF_015227805.2 of Hirundo rustica. Taxonomy (NCBI): domain Eukaryota; kingdom Metazoa; phylum Chordata; class Aves; order Passeriformes; family Hirundinidae; genus Hirundo; species Hirundo rustica. The sequence continues at coordinate 7,248,951 of NC_053488.1, forward strand.
TTCAGTGGCCTGGGTCCAGAATGTACCCGGATCTATCAAGGTGTGACTATGAGTATGAATCAGGTTACACTGTTCTTTATTTTGCAAAGATCATCTTAATTCTGTTGTGGATATAGGTCAAGTTCGGCTGCTTCAGCTACCCACATATATCCTGCCAATATTCTTTTAAAAAATGTGTGATGGTGATTGTTTTTTCCTTGATGGAGTGTGAGCGTATCTTCTTGCTCACTGATGGCATAGTTTTGAGTCTGTAGAATTCAGGCCATGCTTTTCCTTGGTGACTGGAGTTACAGAGTATGAGGAAACTGTAGTTTCAATGATGTAATCATAGTAAGAACACCCAAGTATAGCATTGCCAGGTAAAAGTTTATTTCCAAACTGTCGTGTTAGGGTATATTATTTTGATTTTTTTTTTTTTTTTTTTTTAATGTCTGTGTAAAGGAATTAAGTCTTTCTGTTTGGTGTACAGTCAGTAATTAGTCTGATAAGATTCAGCAGTGGTTTTAGTCCACAGATGATGGAGACATACTATCTTTCACTGTTTCTTTTGACTACATGAATTTGTTTAGATTTAGCCTTCAATTCAGGAGTTTTTACCAGGAGCTGCGCAGGAAAAGAGAAGTTCCTGTTATGCACGTGGAATTTGGGGGCTGGTTGTTTAACTTGAAGGATGTGGTGGTCTTGAGGAAATACTAGTTAAGGATTAGTGAACAAGAACTATTTGTTTCTTGGAGAATCTCAATTTCTATTTTGTTAATACCGAAAATAGTACTGGCAGAAATAATTTCTCTAAGCTACATAATTTTATTTTGTTATAATGTTCTGAATTTGGTGCAGAGAAAATGGCAGAGCCTGTCTATGTATTTGACTACAGTATAAACTTCCTTTCCCATGATAACCAGTCTGGTAGTGTACCTAAAGTCAATGCAGCTGTACTTCTGTCAGTTGTGTAAGTTGATCCTTCTTTAATTAAAGGTAGTTCATGTTTAAGGAAAGAAACCAATGGAATGACCTGCTCTTTCCCTCTTGGCTCTCAGGTTTCTCTTTTCCTTACTTGTTACATGGGGGTTTACTTGGTCTACAGGAAATATCTTCCTTTAAGCAAAGATACTGATACTCTTTGTCATTGCAATTTTAAACAGATGAGGCAGTGGATGATGGACGCAGCTTGGTATTTCTGAAGTAAAGGTTTTTGTACTTTAAAGAAAACCTACTGGATTCATGTTTTATATCTTAGTTTACTTTTCCATCTGTGCTGGAATTCTGTCAGCTGATAGCAGGAATGTTGCTGTTAAGCAACAAGCAATTTAAAACTATCTTCTCTTACAAGAAATTTTTTGAAAAAGAGGAAGTGATTGAGAAGCATTGGTAACCAGAATGGTATCTAGGAGGAAATGTGAAGGGTCTTCATTAATGTAAAATTATGCAACTCCCAAGACCTTAACTTAGTGTCTTAAAATGTGCCTCTGTGGTTTATAGTTATTTCATATATTTCTTCTATTTCCCAGGACAAATTCTTCTGTGCAAATTACTTGAGGAATGCTTGCAGTTCCTCTTGGTTTTTATTCTTTGGGGTGGAGAAGCAAAGTGAGCAACCAAACCTCGTATTCATTGTTTTAGCATCCCCTGCTTGGACATTCCTTGCTTTTCTATAAATTACACACAAGCCAGTTTATTTTCACGGCAGCTAGTAATTGTTGCATTTTTAATAGTAATTTTTATCTCAGTCTGAATTTCAGGCCTTTAATAAACCATAAGAATGTTGCAAGTAGAAACAGATCCAAGATGAGTAAGTAAAATAGTTGTAGAGGAACTGTGTGACCTGGGATTCATTTCTTCCACCTGATTTGCAGTTTTGAAATAGCACTTCTTTTATTTTTATCAAATAAAATTATTAATTTTGAAATAGTTGAGGAATTTATTAAGTAAAAACTTGTTAATTAAGTTTATACCTGTTGAAAAAAATCTTCAGGTACTCAGTTAAAAGATAAAAAGATGTTATTTCAACCGATAGTATACCATTGAGTCCTTATTTGAGATTCCAGCTTCCTGAGCAGTAGTTCCAAAATAGTAAACTTTGTGTCAAGAAGGCAGAAGATGTTTGCCTCTGTACTCTTGGTTCTGCCAGTTTCCTGTTTATGTTCTTCCTGTATAGAGAAGAGGTTTTCCAGGCTAAGTGTAGATGTTAGTAATTTTCTGTGTGTTTAATAATATCAGTAATGGTCCTGTATCTCTTCTTCCATTCTGTGTTTTCAAAAGGCTGAAGGTAGTCATGTTTTCTTGAATGAAAAATGGTGTTAATGTAAACTGTGATCAAGAGGGATGGGTGGCTTAGTCATCCTCGGACACATTTCATTGTGTGCTCTTGCATAACGAGTTGAGAGTTTGGGAAGCCTATCTGTATGTTACATGTCTACTTCAGTATCTTTGAATTATCAGCCCCTGGGAGTGTTCCTGTTCCATATAGCTCTTAGTGGACTGAAATTTGGTCTAACAGCCCTGGTAGACCGAAATTTGGTGCATGATAGTTTATAGGATCTTGAGTACCAGGTATAAAACTAGTCAGAAGCTTGCTTTGGTTTTCTTTTGGCTTTATAAAATCTATGAATTCCAGTGTTTGCAGGTAGACAAAGACCATTTTTTATCCCTGCTCTGTGTGTCTTATTTTAATTTATTTTTTTTTAATGTGAAAGTTCAAACACTTTTAAGTGCCTGATTAAATTTTGAAGTAACTCTGAAGCATTTTATCTTCAGTGGCTGACTTTAGACTGCCTTGAAAGTGAGGACCTACTCCTGTTTTTAATCTCCATCTCCTGTGTAGTGATGTGTTTGCTAAGCATGAGAATAGTCCTGCTTGGCTTGATTTTCTTTTGATTCAAAGAACTAGAAAGGCTAAGGAAAAACGAATAAACTTTGTTACAGTAACAGCTTGTATGAGAAGAAAATGTAAAGGTTTTGGATGGAAAGCTATATGGTCACTTTATTTCCTTCATAATCAGATTTTTTTTCCTAAATCACTTTTGCATGTTTAGTAGGCAAGTTTATTTTGTTTTGGATGGATGAAATATGCTTGTCAAATTAGAGGAAGTTGCAAGGAATTGGTTTTGTTATATGTCATGGAATTTCACATTTGTTGCTTACAACATGTATCACTTCAGTATTGTCCCTGATTTCTGTTTATATCAAAAAAAGTAAATAATATCCAATAATATTTAGTTTTGTTGAAGCTGTTCTAATATTTTAGTAATAAATAATATTCAGGTTTGTTTCAATAACTAGAAGAATCTTATTTCATTGGCTTTGGCCATATGCATTCAGTTCTAAAATAAATGTTTATATGGTAGGTAGTGGGGCACTGTAACAAAAGTGGAAGTTTTCCAAAAGTGATGTGACTGGTTGCTGTTCAGTGATCTGCATCTAGGCACAATAAGATTTAAAGAGAGCTGCAACATCAGTCTCAAAAATAATGCACAAGTAAATAGAACACTACAAAAAAAGTATTCAGTGTTCCAGTAACATGGAAAAAATGTTAGCAGCGGTACTATTTCCATCAAAACCAATGTAACATCTTTCTGTGTAAGAAGAAAGAATAACTGAATCTTGTATATGAACTGCAATAGTTGGGTTTAGAAGGTGTTTCAGGAGGGACAGAACACTGATTTGGATTTAGCGCTGGGAGCACAGAGGACTAAAATAAGATACTGTGGATTTTTTTTTTTCCTATGGACATGAGGAGAGCAGAGTTAAAAGTACTGCTGAGCATTTGGGAAGTCCAAGCTACTTTTTTTTTGGAATGCTTTTTTTCCTGTACGTTTTATTTGTAGAGTTAATGCTTGTTTCTAGTAACACTGTTTGGATTATAAATCCTTTGTAAATAAACTGTTTAAGAGCTGAACTAGTACTGTAAGTTAGTACTAACCAAAATAAAATATGGCAGCAGCTGTAGGATATGCTCTGTTAAACAGGCAGGTAGCCTCCAAGCTCTTTGGAGACACCTACATGATACTAATACTCTGGCTAGTATTAGGCTGCTGCTAGGACAAGTTGGCAATGAATACTGCAGCTATGTCCAAAAGTCAGAGTGCTTAAAGCAATGTACATTTCTTCAAAACATGGGCAACTTTAATGTGCACAAAGAAAAGAGCATTGACTTGAAAAATTACATCTTTCTTGACAGAATTTAAATTTTAGATGAAAAGTAAAGTACATTTTGTGGAATATAGTTGTATTAGTTAGTAAGCCTGGACTTAATTTTTAGAAACTGAAGACAGCAGCTTGCAAGGCTCATAATTAATTTTCTTATCCAAATACCTGGATAGAGGGGGCCCGGGAGGGAAATGCAATATATCATCTTTTAAACTGCCTAAAGTGGGATTGGGGAACCACTTGTGTCTTTTACTTGGGGGAGTATTCTGATGCTGAGATAATTTCATTTGATATTCCCCTTGTTTCCGTAGATGTAGAGATGAATTTTCCTCTGTTTTTGTTTAAAATTTTTGGTACCTGTTTGCAGTATTTTCATATGACAATATTTTGAAGAGGTGTGAACAACCTATGTAATATATGTTCTGTAATCCAGTGTGCTACTCAGGATTCACAGCTTCCTTAATTTCTTAGCTTTTAGAGATAATATTGGCTTGTGCTTTCTTTGTGCTTACCTTTGTCTTGTGTATTTTTTCTCATATTTTTCCACCATTATTTTCTTTCTCTTCAATTTTATGTCCTTCCCTCAAGTAAATGCTGTTTCAAACCGCTTTCTTAAGCGAGTAACATTTTTTTCCTCTCCTTTTCTGTCAGACATAGTATTATTACCCAGGCAGGTGTTGAATTTGAAAGCTTCACTCTATTTTTTTAATATTTTTCTAACATGACAAGACACTATTTACAAATAGTCAGGGAGGATTGTGTGCTTTACAAATGTAAATATTGATACTACAAAGCTAAAGAAGGCATTGAGAAGCAGAGATTTTTGGAAATTACAACTTTTTTTTGGTGTTTAGGATGTACTTTTAACACTTATTTTTAAATATTATTAGAAACATAGCATTGCAATGCATCAGGATATTGCTGTTACTGGAGAGAACTTCAGCTGAAGTTAAGGCTCTTTATTAAGAGCCTTATTATTATTATTATTAAGACTTTATTTTTGCAAGAGAGGAAAACCTAGTCGTCAGAAATATGGTAGAGCGAGAAGGAAGATAGGACAGGAGGAGAGGGAAAATGATACTCTAAGGATACAGAGCATCAGTGTGTTAGTCAATATGTATCTGTATGTCTTTTGATGAGAAGACAGCTTCCCTGGCAAGCCAAGCTTTGGACGTGATCATCTGGAGCCGTTGACTGTAGATGTAAATAGAACATAAGTGATACATTGGCATGACTCCACTCACCAGTTACGAAGATTTTTGCAGATTACTGCTTTCAATTCAAAACCTTCCAGTGGTAAGACTCTATCTCTGGGTTTCCTTTCTATCTATTCTTTCCTGGGTGTGGTATTTTTGTAGGAATATCAAATGTATATCTGTGAGGTTTTTTGCTTACAAATATTACCCATTCAGACAAATCCGAACACTTGGTGGACTTTTGTTAAGGATTTGCTTCTGGAAAGGTGTTAAAAAACTTCCAGTCATTCAGCAAACTTTTGCATTTTGTTTTAAAGGAACTTGAGTACTTCTGATTTCTTAAATGCATAAAACAATGCATATTTTCCATTATCTACTGTTAAGATACTTTCTAAAAGGTATTTGTAGGCAAGTTGTTCTGACCTTCTTTTGGAAAAATGCTGTGATATTACAGCATTTAATAGTGTGAGGGAACTGGATGGATTTGTTGTGGGTTTTTTTTCTTTTTTCTCTCTGAAAAATGTTTTTTAAACAATCAATTAGTTTTTGTGTATGATGACTTGCAGACAGTTTATGTGGGCCACCTAAAGTTGAAAGTAGCACGACTTTCCACGTAACGGTATTGCATCATGATTTATTTGAGCAGCTTTAGAGAAAGAGTGTTGTAAAAGTTTTACAATAACTTAGAATCAAAGATTATTATGTTAAAGGAACCTTACTGTGTTTTCTAGTTGAACCCCATACTTAAAATAGAGCTAGTTTTGTTTAGGGCTTTTTTTTTTTAAAAAAAGGAAACCTGAACTTTAAAAACTAATGTGTTTTATATAGTTTGTTGAAAGGCAATTTAAAAAATTAAAAGAAAAAGAAGAAATGGAGAAGATATGGATGTATTAATTAAGTTGTGAAACTTTTAAGGGGGAAAATCTGTATATTAGTTATAGGAGTTTCTAAGTTTGTAATTTTTCTCCAGTGCTAATAGCCCTATGACTTTAGAGCCCAGATTCTTTTGCCTTCAGTAATATATTACTTGTTCATGATCATCAGATGTCCACATCTTAAATTGCATCATTTTGTCACTTCATAGTAGTATAATTCAGAAAATAATTCATATATGCAAAATCTTTGCCTGCCACTGTCAGCAATTGGAGTGAAGTTGGATGCAATAACATTGTTCACTGACGATTCACATATGTGGGAGGAGGTTAAAAAATCCCTAACTACTTGCAATGTTGGAGGTGTTCTGGAGGAGCTGAATGAATAGGTAAATGGTATGTATAATTTCAAATGTGTTTTACCATGCTGCTTTATCACACATGGATTTTATTTCCCTTTAATATTTAAACTGAGTATCCTTTCCCATTCATTTCTCCCTAAGAATAGGAATAAAACCAACTCAAACAATTAGCACCACAGAACACAAGTCTGTGTTCCCCTGGTGCTCATATAAATTGCTTTTGCCTGAAATACTATTCTGTTATTAAAGTGATTTAACAGCTTATAATTTACTGTATTTGCTATTAAAAGTAGGAGGAAAAATGTGCATGATACGGGATCTAAGGATTTTCTTGGTATCTTATTTAGCTTTTTGTTCTTAATAGTGGACTGTAGATACGTTCTTTCTACTGCGCTTTTTTTATGTATTCAGCTTCTAAATAAAATCCCCATTATTTGAGCTTCAAAACTTTAAAAATTGCATTTAGGGATGCAAAGTGGTGTTTCCTTAGCCTGCCTTTCCATGGTTGCACCATTGTATAAGGTGCTGTAGAGGCTGAACTCTACCACCATTGGAAGAATACACAGAGAGCCATTTGAGTTACCACTCGTCTGTCACCCAGGCTTAAAGGTGGTTCACCAGCTGTGTTGTTGAGGGGAGCTGAAGAACTGGATCATCAGCTTGCTAGTGTTGACAGGGAGGGATGCTATCGCTTTCTGTCCTCCCCCCGTCAGCTTTGTGTTCCTTCCTGTTCTGCTTCTCTGTCCTTGCAGTGTGCTGATTCAACTCAGTAAACCTCAGTAAATTACTCCAAGAGAGATCACAAAGTAGTTTTTGCCGGTTGCTGAGTAAGTTTGTTGAAGGATCTGAGAAATACTAAAGCCAATGAAGTGGGGAAGAGGGTGGCTGAGAGCAGAAGGAGTATGGAACTGGAGTAGACTGGGAAGAAGAGAGGCAGGAGGGGATGGGAAGTGGAATCTTCTTTTGATAGGAGCAAGCTATTGGGTCAACTTTAAAAAGTGAATTCTCCTATAAGTACTTAAAATCTGGTATAGTCATAATGCCTTACCTGCTTTGAATTAGAATTTTAAAAGTCTAACAGTAGAGTTATCAGACATTTGAGAATTACTTGCTACCATGCCAAATGCATTGTAAAACTGCTAAGAGTGCTAATTCAGTGCTGCAGATCTAATTCCCATGAGCTGACTTCACAGTGAAATTGATTGTACCTCTTTAATTTTTTTCTTCCTATCAAATGTTCTTTGTTTTCATAAAAGAACATTTGCTCTTTATTGGAGGTGGGTACTTGGCTGTATCCTGACATTGCAAATCTTATGTGAAAGGTTTTAAGTCTAGCACTATAATACCTGCTAACTAAATGTATTTGTTCTATGAAGATACTAGTTTGTTTAGATAGTTGTCAGTTTTGACGCTCTTGAGTTTATTTTCCTGACTAACAGCGTAGTTCAGAAGGATAGAAGAAGACAATCTGTGGACCAAAAGTTAAAATATTTTGCAGCACAGCCTGAATGCTTATGTAATGTGTGTTCTCAGTCTTCTGACCTGCAGAAAAAAAAATTACGTAGAACTCATTATCTTATATGTAAAGTAAGTTCTTTGCCAAGCCTTCAGTGTGAGGTGTTGCCTAGAAGGCTTTTTGTTCAGAGTTACCATGTTCTAACCAACTAGTGATTAATTAGTGACTTTATCTTTTCATTATTTTGCCCCTTTCCAAAGGAAAGGAGTTCCAAAATTCCATAATAACTGAAATACAGATCTAGACAGATCTGTATCATTCACAAAATTGTTACAATGTAAATACCTATTTCTGTGTAACTAGCAGGAAAAGGAAAACGTAGCACTCCTGAACAATGAGTGCTCCCATGCAGTTTGCTGTGATTTCTGTAGCTCATCTGTGGCTATCCTAATCTAAATAATATACTAAATTCAAACTAATACCTGGTATTACACATTTGACATGACAGTCTGACTAGTGAGTGGCACAGCCACATCACACTGTAAGGTAAGATGACCAGACAAGTACCAGTTTAAAAAAAAAAAAACCCACATGGTGTTACATTTGTCTTGTTTCCATGGAGGGAGATGCATAGCTTTTAATTGTTGACATCTCCCTCTTGAGCTTTCAGAAAAGATCTAGTGTGCCATACATTGTTGTCAGAGCTGACAGCTTCATGCCTGAGCCTTGTGATTTTCCAACAAGTTGTATATGTACATACAGTTCTGCTGAGATTTCTATTTAGAGTTTTCGTGTGGGAGGAGAGAAGTTGCATTGTTCAGTAATGATACATACATGGAAGTAATGTTTTGGCTTGCTTGGCTGCATTAAAATACTACTTCAATTTTTCTTACTCAGTTTAGTTGTTTTCTTTTTCTGTGGAGTTACATTACAGGTAGTATGTTGAAATGAGGTGCGTTTTGGTAGGTAAAAGAACTAGACAAAGTTAATTGTTACTGTCCAGGAGCTGTATAAGTGGGGATCCCTGATCAGAATGAAAAGAGGCCAGGCAATCTGTGCTGGTCATACGCTTCTGGGTTCACTCTTGCAGTGGGTAGATGCTGTATACCAGGTGCCCACCAGAGCTGCTCTATGGCTTTTCTCCTCAGCTGGATAGGGTGAGAAAATGACAGGGCTAATGGGTCAAAATAAGGACAAGAAGAGATCACTCATGAGTTACTGTCACAGGCCAAACAGAATCAACTTGGGGAAATTAATTTAATCTGTTGCTGATAAATCAAGAGTTTGATAATGAAAAATAAAACCAAATCATAAAACATCTTCATACCACTCGTCAATCTTGCACTCAACTTTTCTGCTGATTTCTCTACCTCCTCTCCCTTGGTGACATAGGAGGACAGGGGATGGGGATTGTAGTCAGTTCATCATGTGTTTTCTTTACCACTGCTTCCTCTTAGTGGTTTCCCCCTGCTCTAATATGGGGTCTCACCCACAGGAGACAGACTTCCATTGACTTCTGGCAGTGTAAGTCCATCTCATTGGGTGCAGTCCTTGGGGAACAGAGTGCTCCTGTGTCTGTCCTCCGTGAGATCATAGGTCCCGTCAGAAAACTTCGCCAGGGTAGGCTCTCTTGTCCACGGGGCCACAGATTGCCAGGAGCCTGCTCCGGCATGGGCTCTCTATGAAATGGCATTTTACTTCAGGGCCCATCCGTCTGCTCCAGTGTGGGGTCTTCCACAGGCTGCAAGGGTATCTCTGCACTGGTGCTTGGAGGACTTCCCCCAGCTTCTTCTTTGCTGACCTTGGTGCGTGCAGAGTGGTTCCTCTCGTCGGTTCTTGCTCCTCTCTTGGGCTGCAGTTGTGCCAGCACTCTTTCCCCATCTTAAATGTGTTATCCCAGAGGTGCTATTATGGTTGCTGATGGATTTGGCCTTTGCCAATGGTGGGTCCATCTTGGAGCACACTGGCTTTAGCTCTGTTGGACATGTGGGACACTACTGGCATCTTCTCACAGATGGCCGCTTCGTAGTTCCCCGGAACAAAGCCCTTTCCACCCATCCGGAACATCTCTGCACACATGTACTGAGGTCCCAGGCTCACTGTGTGCAGGTGAAGGAATGGTTTTAGTAGTGTTTAAAGGCGAATAATGTGGTTCATTTTGTATTAGCAGCTCTTCAGAGAACTAGATGACACATCTTATGGAAGTGTTCTGACTTTTTTTGTTTTCAACACCCAGTGTTTGCTTTCCAGTGTCTTTATTGGGTTTTCTTTTGTTTGCTGTTCATTTTTTTGAGTACATGTGAACTTTGAACTTGTTTGTTCTGTATGTTTTATCTGTGCTTTTGGCTTGATTAGCTCAGCTCTTCTTTAAACAGCCATTTTAAAAACTCTCCCCTAATCCAGACAATAACCTTGGCAGTGCATCAGCATGCACTTCAATTCCCTGTCTTCAGAAGCCTCTTAAAAAAAAAAAAATGGACACTTTTTGTGCACTCAGTAGGTGGTCAATTGCTGTCTTGTTTCCAAATAATTTAGTATGCAATTAATTTGTTTTTATCTTTTTTTTTTTTTTTTTTTAATCTTAAGAGGTTAGACAGATGTAGTGCTGGATCCAGCACTTCCATGCTAGTCAGTATTATCTAATTTATTTATGGCATCCTCCCTCCCTGTCTAGGTTTCATGTTCTCTTAGATGATTTCTGCCCTAGCAGTAAAATGTACTTTAGGTCTATGTAGGAGAGTTAGGCTTTGGTCTCTTACTGCTACAGTAATGGAACTGATCTTTTTTTACCACAAAGGTAAGGATTATTGATGGCAATGCAATCATGCGAACAGCTGGATATCCTGGCAAGTCTTAATCTCTTAACTATAATGGGTGACATTTAAGTACAGGACCACATGTTTCTAAGAGTGAGAAAAGCAGTTTGCCTGTCGTGAAGATTTCATATAATTGAGACTTCTGCATATTGTCAGGACATGTGGGAGTGTTATTTACTTTGAACAATGATTTCTTTTGTTTGTTTAAAGAGAAACAGTTCTAAGCATGTTCTGATGCAAAAAAAAAAAAAAAAAAAAATTGTTTTCTAAGTTCAGTTGCTTAAATTTTGCATACAGATTTTATGTACTCTCTAGGTTTACTTCTTTATAACTCATTGTCTGAAGCTCATTGTGGACTATTGCCAGTACATCATCAGAAGGGTTGAGTATTTTACTCTTAGGATTGCTGTTCTCAGGACAAAGGATGGAGTATCTAAAACTTCTCTCTGACAACAGCTATCTAGTTTTACCTGTGAAACTGAATATGCTTCAGTTTGAGTCTTTAGAACTCTTCTTGGAAATGGTAGGTAATACTGTCAGGCTTCTGACAATCTAAATTAATAGGAAAATAGTATGTTCTGTAGTTATTTCAGAAGTATGAAGGAGCTTAAAAACATACTGAAGAAATATCTTTATGGGTGATTTTATCTAAAAGTAGTTATTTGTCATATCACAATGTTTTTATAAAATACACCAAGAAAAAATAGGAGTAACAGGGAAAGTTTTGGGACTATTAGCAAAGGAAATGTAAGACTTGACTCTTCTGTGATTAAATCAAGCTTTGGCTTATGCACCCAGCTGAGGTCAACCTGCACATAATTACACTGTCTGCAGTAATGCTTTTAAAGCTTTTTGAACAACAACAACAAAAAATACTGAAGACAGAAATAATCTTTGTTATATAGCTCAAATATATGTGCTGTTAAAATTTTTTTTTAAGTGTTTCCTGCTGGTTAGAGTGTATCTGCATAATAGTTGCCTAAAATATATGGATTCATTTAGTTGTGAACAATGTAACATCTGTGAAACATGATTCTTAAAATAAATGCAGCATTCAATGGGTATAGAGCTAGTCAGGCCTGTACCGGATGTTACTCTACTCTCCTCCACCCACTTCTTTAAATAATGTAATTAAAAATTTGTGAAAGTCAAAAATTCATACTGAGACTGTTGAAGTAAATGAGCAGTAACACTGAATGACTGTGTTGAGAACTAGTCTTCACTGGGGCATAAAACATGCCACACAAATTGTTCATGTATTTTGTGCCAGCACCTTGAAAACTGCCTGGCTTTAATGTTCCGAGTTGGTCTAGACGCTTGGCTAGGTACTCATTTAGGTACTGCCTGTGTGGAAATGGGAGCACGCAGAATCAGACTGCTTGTGAGTCTATGGAGGGTGTGGTTTCCATGATGACATGAATTCTGTGCTAGTCCCAGCACCCCAGGTATCTAATAGTCTGAATACTGTCTGGATGGCAGCCAGCCAAAAAAATGCTTCAGCTAACTGTGATTTGGACCACGAAAGCTCCATCAGACTGCGTTATGATGGGAGGTGCTCTGTGCAGCCAGCTTTGTGCCATCTGTTTCCCGTGTCAGAGCCCCTTCCAGTCTGGTGACAATAAAGCACCTGGACTCTTCATCAGGCTTAAAAGTCTGTCCGGTCGTAGAATCAATTGGTCTTCTGTTCATACCACAATGGATTGCTGAAGCCTTGGTGATTGTATGCATTCCAGTTCCAAAACGTGAGAGAATGGTTCTGTATTCCTTTAAACCATTTATGTAGGATCATTTAGGTCAGAAAAGACCTTTTAAGATCACCAGGTCTCCAGCCATTAATATAGCACTGCCAAGCCCGCCACTAAACCATGCCCCTAACTGCTACATCTGCACATCTTTTACATACCCTCAGGGTTGATGATGGAGCCACTTCGCTGTGCAGCCTGTTTCAGTGCTTGACAATTCTTTCTGTGAAGAAATTCTTCTGTTATCCAATCTCAACCTGGTACAGTTTGCGGTTATTTCCTCTGGTCCTATCACTTGTTGCTTGGGGGAAGAGACCAATCCCCCCACAGCTACAAGCTTCAGTTAAAAAAAAAACAATAAGACAAACTGTACATATAGTGAAAGAGTAACACTCCATTAGGATTAACCATAGCAAACTCCAGCCTGCATTAGGCAAAATTAGGGAAGAGGGTTGGCAGGGGTTTTTCCAAGTCCTGTATTAGCTATACCATCTTACTTCCCTTTGTTTAATAAACTTAGAGTTAATTTTTATAGTTAGTTCTTAGAGTTCATGTGAACTTCCCTAGAAGCTATTGTACCATTTTGAGAAGTGCTGTTATCTAGAAATCCTTTTTTTTTTTTTTTTTTTTTAAGGTCTTTTCCTGCATCTCTCTTCTCTAGGGGAAAGACTCACTGCAGTGGAACACTATAATTTCTCTACTTCCTGCTTCCCTGGTAGCAGCTACCAGGGAAGCAATTTTTGCCGAGGAGTTAGATATTTTGATTTATTTAGGCTAATCTTATAAAACTTAATCTCTAGACAATTCACCAGTTGCCTGAAAGGCACCTTAGTGCCTTTCTTGCAATGAGGCACCCAGAGCTGAACACAGTATTCAGGCTTTATGTCCAAGGTTGGTGTTTTCTCTTGCAAATGGGGTCTGAATAGATGGATGGGTGTAATGAGCCTGGATGTAACAAGTACTCTCAGCCTGGTTTCTTTCCCGTCTGTTTTGAAGAACTGAAGAATACCCCTACTGAATAGCTCATTGATCTTTGTATTAATAAGATGATACTCTTTGGCTTCTAAGTACTTTTTCCTGTTTTGTTAAATCTTTTTTTGGGGCGGGGCGGGGGAACGGATGACTGCAGATTAAATGAAATTTTGTCAGCGTTTTCATTCAGAAAGCCTTCATTAGTTACAGGAAATGGATTCTGCACACATTGTTGCCTTAAGGATGAAGAATGGAGCTTACCTTGTGTTAATAGTTAAATAATAATAATATATATATATATAATTCTCTATTAATTGGTTATGAATAACCTGCCCTCACTTCTGTGTTTGATTTTTTAATTATTTTTTAATTGAAGATATAGTATTTTTGAAGGAGTTGAGAATTACAATTTGGTTTAGGTTTTGGGTAACTCCAGCAGCAGACTGTCACAAACGAGACCATGAAGTTATGCCCATTTACTTACCTTTTGTTATGCACAGGAATGTACTGATAATTCATTATTTTATCCCTGTTGTTTTCAGTGATGGACATGATTTTTTCTGAACAGCCAACTAGATATAAGTAGCTCCTAGTTTTTAGTGTCCTTAAGATGTCTTAGTACTGTTCGGATAGTCATAAAAATGAATTGGTCCTTCATTTCTTGGCACTTTCACTCCAGCTTCTGCAAAGTTTTCCCCATCTACCAAAATACCAGAACTACTAAACAGGCCTTAAGAATAAAATAAAAAGAATAAAAAGAAAAAAGCTTCTGCATTGTATTGCTCTGTCCCTGGAATAAATGTACCTAAGATTCTCCTTTAAATGATTGCATTTTCTCAAATTGTCATTTTTTGTTTTCCTCTAGAATTTGTATCCTAGTAGAGTAGTAGTGTTTCACCATGAAACAGAGGTATAAATATATTTTATAGTAAGTTACTAATAGCGTAATCAACTAAAAGGAAATTGTCATGTACTGGTAGAGTTGCTCCTTCTTGCAATGGGTTACTTGAGAAGAGAGATACAGTAGCTTGATGGAAGGATAATTACAGCTCGGGGACTGCAGGGGGATTTCTGATTGTGCCCAGGGAAAGTAGGAGAAAGCTGGTATATGGCAACTCTGCTTTTAGGCCCTAGTCGCCTGGAACTGGAGCTGAGGAGGATGGTACATTCTTAGACCAGACAGTTAAAACGAACAGTGAGTTGGAATAACGTGTGAGATTCACAGGGACTTAAGGCACGGATCCAAGAGTATCTGGGTCTCTCATTTCAGGTTGTATTATGTGTGTCTAAGACTGAAAGTTAATAAAACGCTGGTCGTACAGAGTGCAATCCCATTAGTTGTTTTCTCAGTGTGAACTCAAATGCTGCAGAATACTACTGGAAGAGTAGAAGAGCTTAGGCAATGACTTTGTGATAGGAACCATTCTCTATGTGAAACTGTTTAGGTAACAAATTGGTTTGCCTTGTGCTGGAGTTTCCTCCTTGTGAGGAGTTCCACATGTGTTTTACATCCTTTCTCCCAGACGTTTCTTCTCTGCTAAACCTTAATAAGGGAAAGCTCTTCCTGTCTTTTAATGGAATCTGACTTATTTTTGTGCTGAACGTATAAATAAAGCCACTGAGAGCATCTCTGCATTCTGCTCTGCATCCTCTCTCTATCCTTTAGTGCTTTAAAGGTGGAGTTACAGAGATGTTCTAAAATAAACCTTCCATTACAAAGAAAGATGCTTTTCATACCCATTCTGGTCACTGAAATACAGATTACTCTACAGAGAGTATTTCACGGATGGCTTAGCATCCAACTTGAATGAACAGATAGAAGATAGGATATATTTATTCCACAGTGTCCCTAATTTTTTTTAAGTTTATTTAAACTTGTGAATATATGCTTTTGAGATGATAATATAAAGGACAAGAGACTTTGACTTAGAAAATTTTATGAGGGGAATTAATTTCAGATAATCTTGTATTTATAAATACATTAAGTATTCCACATGTCTGTATGTTTAGATTTTATTAAACAACTAAATATTTTTTATTAGAAATGGTGAAAGTTTTCCAGCACCATGTGAAGTCTGCTCATGCAGATGACTAAAAGAGATCCAAAATGAGCATATACAATAATAAAATCATACATTGTAGCTAGTAAATTTTCTGCTTCATAAGAACTAAAAGGACAGACTGTATTTTCTTACATGAAATAAAGTAGTTTTGCACTAACAGCTAAGTATTTTTTAAAGATCATAATGCTTAAGTAATTCCTGTTGTAAAAATAAAATTAATGAAAAGTTCATACATTTTGTGATTGAACTTTCTATTAAGTTTTGTTTCTTATAGGTTACACTCTGTCTGAGGCCACACTGATGTAGTGGGGGCTGTATGGAACTAAAGAACAGACTGACAAAAAAACCACAAAACCCAAACACCAAGAATTCCCCCAAAATGTACAAATTTCAAAATGCAACTTCTCTTTGTCTCCTTGTCTAACATTCCTTTCCCTCCCTGCTCTGATACCCAAAAGTGGGAAGTGTCTGAAGTAGCTTACCTCATCACTATATTATAAATTGTTATGCTAAGTTGCTTTTTCTGCTGTCTTTGTGCTTATATTCATTGCCTTCCAGAAATTTTTGGAAATTAAAGAATCAGTCTGAGTGCTGCTCAGTTAAGGTTAAGGTTATAAGAGATGTGCTTATAACTAACTGGCTGAATATAAGATGTGTTTTGGGGACTAAGATTGTTTTGTTTTATTTATTTGTCTGGTAGTTTTGTGCGAAGGCGAAGATGATACAAGGAGCTAGGCTAAAAGTGTTTTTAAAATTACTTTCACTTTTAGCAGGAGTGTTCCATTTTCATTAAAACTTGTACTTTTTCTGCAGCTTCTGGAAAAGCATAAGAATACAGAAAGTATGGTAGAACTCCTTGAACTGTACCAAATGGAAGATGAAGCCTACAGTAATCTTGCAGAAGCGACCACGGAGCTCTACCAGTACTTACTGCAACCATTCCGAGATATGAGGGAACTAGCAATGCTTAGAAGACAGCAGATAAAGGTAGGATAAAGGCAACTGATATTTTTATTAATTGGGAAGTTCTGCTTTTTAGTTCCTATTTACTACTGTTACTACTACTTCTGTTATGCAGTATGTGAAGTGATATTTTTGCACTAGATGCTGACCCTATTTTTCTGGGCTTTTCACTCCGATGAGTGCTTTTGAAGAGTGAGAATATCTGACATATGTAGCTAAACACCACCTGTTTATCTTACCATCTTACCCTTCAAATGCATGACTGAATTAAATAGGTCAAACTTAAGATTTTGTGGTTGCTGGGAATATTGAGTAATATATAAAATACAAAGAGATGTGCAGTGTTTATACTGTTGTTAATTCTAGAAGATTACACAGAAAGTTACTTTTCTTTTTAGTTTCCTGAGATAATCTGGTGAACTGTGGAAAGCCAGTAGCTTTTTATCTGATATTGTGAAAGACTTAAACACATGAAACCATATTAAAATACATAATTTGTTGTAACACTTGGACAGTATATTTTCCTAAGACCTAAAAAAGCCATCTGAAGAATACCGCGTTTCGGTAAAATTGTTCCAGAATGCTTGTTACATTTGAAAGTAATTCTAATCTTGAATGCATAGCCAGAATTAACAAATGTTATCTTTATTGCATCTTGGAAGGACTTTTGATAAAGATATTAATTCCTGTGCAGATTATTAAGACTGCGGCCTTCTGATTCTAAGCTAAAATTTTGGTTTATTTCATCTGTGTTGTAAATGTAATTTTATCTCAGCTTGACACATTGTTCAGTTAAGGGACAATTATTTTTACTGTTTCCAGCTTAAAAATAGTGTTCCTCTCTGGTTTTGAGAAAGAATAAGGGAGGGAGGCAAAAGGATTTGCGATGTACTAGTTTTATTTTGACATAGTGCTGTGTGCCTAAAGTAATTTTTCAGAAAAATCAGCAATCTTAAATGAACTCAGTTTTATAATGTGATGATGTTTTTACTAAAAGTGCTTTTTTTTTTTCGCTTGAATGATAAATGTTGTTGTGCAGAGAATTGGCATGAATATTTTTTCAGATGTATTATATAGTTGAAGCCTACAAACACTACATTTATTAAAACAATTTCTTCAAAGCATGGTGAAATAATTCCCATTTTATTTGAATTTGCAGTAGAGAAAAAGATGATTTGTTTGCTCTTTTGTCAGAGAAGTATATATTACAAGGAGTAAAAAAAATTGGTTTTAGTATTAAGAGTTGTGTTTTGCTCTGTTTTGATTTTTTTAAACCTCAGTAATCACCTGAATTCCAGTTTAAAAATGCATAATTTCATATTTTTCCTGAAAGGGTAACATTGATAAACTTCAGAGGTGTGTTCTGTGATTGATTATTTTAGTTGTACATAATTTCTTCTAATGTACATTATGATCTCTTCCTAACTTGGCAGTTTTTGAGTTAAAAAACTTGGTCATCTGTATAATGTAGTAGAGAAAGATGCCATCTCTTGTTTTTCCTTTCATCGTTTGAGAGAAAGCAGTGCTTGTATCTATGATGACAAAACATATATTATACTGGGTAGCTAGGGTTGAAGAAACGTTTTAAAAATAGAACTTGCGCGTGAAATGGTTTGTATTAACTTGCTGCATATGTTTTTCTGGCAAGCTTTAATGGTTTAGACCTTTTCTGTATTAGGTATCTGTTTCTCATTGGTGGGGGAGTTGTTTTGTTTTTGTGGTGGTTTCTGGGTTTTTTTTGTTTTTGTTTTTTTTTGTGTGTGTGTGTGTATTTTTTGGTTTTTTTTAAAGAATTTGGGAGGTTTTAAGTATTTTAATCAGCTTAATTTTGTCAGTTTTCACAGTGAGTTGAGAGGGAAGTTAATTACATCACCTGTAATCTTTGGCAAGAATGTTTTCTCCTTTTGGAGCAAGGCATAAAACTTGGAATATATATCATCTGGTGTTAAATTTCTGCTTTTTCTGTGAAATTTTAAGGAAGAGACAAGCCTATAGGAGGAAAGGAAAACCAAAAACTAAATTCTGTTTGATCAGTGGAGGATTATTAGAGAGTGATATCTGCATTGTATCCAGATTCCTTCTTTGGGTAAAAGACCCACCAAACAACAAACCTCAAACCAAACAACCCAGAATGAAAGCCGTTGGAAGCTTGGAAGTGTTACCCATTATAGATACGATAGAATTTTGTTTCATTTTATATTTGGAATGTACAGTAATTTTTCAGGTGTATTTTGCTTCATTTAGTGTAGAGGATGGAACATTTAAGTGTGTGAGGAGTCAAAGCTGTTTGTGAAGTACTTAAGTATTTCTGGATTTGAAAAACTGAATGAAAAAGGTATAAGATCACCAAAGGAAAAAGGGGTGGGTTATTATGAAATGAGATGTCACTGTGGAAAAATGACTTCTAATTGCATTTCTGCTTAATTATGGGGCAATCATCTGACCCTAGAACAATGTGTTCGGTAGATGATACGCTTCTCTTTTTTTGGGCTTGCAGCATCAGAAACCTGGTTTGGTTTATACTCTTTATATGTAAGTGCTGCTCAAATCCATGGGGACTTCCCTCTAAGCATGTCAAGATGCTTAACAGATACCATGCATTCTTGAAAGTGCTGAGCCCAGCAAGCACAGCTGTGTTTTGGGCTTAAATCTTTGTATGTACGATACAGGAACAGCGCTGCTCGCCCCAAGACCTTTATGAGGAACGAAGAAATTAGAGCCAACTTGTAGTCAATGTTATTATCAAATTGAGAAATGCCTATCAACGAGGCAAGACAGTACTCATTTCAGGATTAAAATATAAGATACACTTAGGAGACATACTCTGTTTAGGATTGCTGTATTTTGTAAGGTAAATGTGAAAAGTTGTATTGATAAGCCAGCCAGACAGTCCACTGAATGTTGGAGAAGGTATAATAAAGGAACTGAAGACACTATTATAGTTTATAGATACATTTACGTATATATAAACTATAATACTGGGCTGAATTTGAATAGGCATTTTCTGATTTATTTACAGACTGTTGCTGGTTTAGTTGTATTAATATGTCAAGATATCCAAGCAGTGAGCTTTAGCATGCTAATTCTAAACGGGTTACTGGTCCTTTTCTCCTGATTTAGGACTCTTGCTTATTATATAGGCACCAGGCAAGTGAACCTTGATATTCAAATGCTGTGTTGCATGTTTTAGGCTGTCTGTATATTCTTCCAAGAGCTGGGAAGACAACTGTGAACATAAAATCACAAGGCAAACAGTGTTCGTAGATCATTTTATCTAGCATTAATGTTGAATTTTAAATGGAATTGAGATACTCTTTTTGCTAAGAATCAGACTATGTGGGAACTAAGAAAAGGTGTTATATTTTTGATTCTAAAAATGTTTCACATTTATGCCCAGAAATTTTGCTTACTTTTTGTGTGTGCAGAATACACATTGCTGTAGCAGAGAAGTGTGAGGTAGTAAACATCAATAGCTGGAAATAAAAATGCTAAGTGTTTCTGAAATTTTGAAAAATCAGAGTAGATACCTCTGTTCTAGTGCCTTTGATTTCAGAAAGTTAAGTCTGAACTTTGTGAGATCCTCCATATATAGTGCTGTGTTCTTCTGAAAGTATGTAAGGGAGCAACTAGTTGGTACTTGACTATAGAACAACTGGCCAGGTTACTGTGATAAAGTTTTAAGTCCTTTAAAACTAAGACATGAAGGTTTCTTTTACACAGAATACCAAATCTGGTTATTTAGAAAAGGGGAAAAAAACAAAACAAAACACAAAAAAAGTTTAAAAAATGACTTAATGGGCAGAACCACAAAGCCTTTTTTTTCTGTATATCTGTGTTCACCAGTCTTCATACAGACAAAGAAGCTACCTTGCTACTTAGAATTTTTATGGCCTTGTAGTTGTGGGCAGTACTTCACAGTCATGATTAATAGGCACTGGGTTTGATCAAAGGCCAAGTGAAATCAGTGGGAGGCCTTTTCTTTTCATGCTTGAGAGTTTTTTGGATGTCCTTGATATTGGGCTGAAGATAAAATGTAACAAATTGCTTCACAACCTACATGTAGATGCCAGCAAAACTTCAAAACATGCATTCTTGAAGGTCTGAGTTGAACTGGTTTTGCTTAGCTGGAAACTCATAATACCTCATTACAGGTGAAAGCCTGGAGCCACTGTTACATCTCAGCTCATCTCCAGGAAATGAGAACATTGAAAACTTATCATATGATAAATATATTAAATGCACTCATAGCTTCATTGCTTACCTATTAATTATTTTTACTTACATGTTAGTTTACATGAACGTAAGGAGATTTTAAGGACTTCAAATACATTAATATTGTGAGGTCTAGCACTGGAAGCTGGACCTCAGTGCTAAGAGATTAGAGCAGCATATATGTTGATAATTAATAACATCCTGATTTAAAAAAAATTTCAGTCTTTTATTGGTCTGAAGGTTTGCTTCCCTCTCAAGCTCGCTTACAGATTCTGGTATATTAAAAATACAATTCTGGCTCAAATGTATGTGGATTTGTTTGTTTAATACATGGTGGTAAATTACAGTAGTAAACTTTATAACTAATTTAACTTTGATTTATGCAAAATTAAGTACTTAGAAATAAATTACATTGTATTGATCATGTAGAATTTTGGTTAAAAATAGTTTATGAAGTATGAGACAAGTTCAAGGGAGAAGAAATTTAGCAATGGGAACAGCTGGCAAAACTGAGAGAATTACTTCAAAAAGTGCTTACAGAATATATTTTTTTAAAAAGTCTCCAATCACATAAAGTTGTTTTGGAGAAACTGTAAAACTTGAAAGGTTTTAAAACTCTTTTTTTTTAAATCTATTTTTGGTGAAAGTGTAACCTCATATCATCACAAATAATACTTAAGAAAGTGTGGCTTTTGAGAAACCTGTAGACTGGAGAAGAAATCTAAATTTATGCAAAATGGTCAGAAACTTTGTGATAAATATTGCTAGCTTATTTGAGAATGTGATGCAATATGGTGAATTATGCTGATTGTCTTTATAGTTTGATTCAGAAGGGTTGTATGTCAGTCTCTGTTTACAGTTTGAACTATAAATACACTAGACTATTATATGAACTCAGAACAGAACATTTTGCTGACTTAAAGTCAGGACTTCATGGGCTCTCTCAAAAAACCATGATGTTCTAAAGAGATGATCTGATAGCAGACTGGTACCTTAAATCATTTAATTAAACGTAGTCCCTGATAAGAGGTGGCTGGCTACAAAACTGTGGTATGTATCTGATTGCTTAAATCTGCTTGTTTGCAAAATGAATAGAGTAAAAAACGGCTCTAGGTGTTCAGCTATAAAAGTGCTTAATAAGACTTGTAGAAAAAATTTGAATATGTTTGAATGCTGAAAGGTTTATTGTTTAGTTTTTTAAAAAGTTGCTGTACAAAATGCTGGGCTAGATAATAAAATGGTAGGTGAAATTTCAATAAATAAAATGCATGTGCAGAAGGTTGATGACAACCTCCAAAAGCATATGTGCATGTTTATATGCACCTAATTAGCTAACTACTGCTCTTGAGGAAAAATATATGAGTTATCTTGAGTTTGCTGAAAATAGCTTGCTATTCAGCATTTTGAAAGAGCAAAGAAAAAGGTTTTGAATTATAAGAGAGATTTAAAAAACTAAGTGCCAATAGAAAACATCACACTTTGGTATACTTCCGTGGTATACTTGCATCTTAAATGTCACATTTTTAGTTTCTTCCTCTCAAAAAGGTACCACAGTATCAGAGTAGTGACAGTATGGAATATAAGGGTGTTTCCCTGTTAAGCATCCTCAGTACTAGACTAGAGTAAAAGAATTGGATTGCCTTAGTTTGGAACGCATCTGGTTCATCAAAGATAAGAAAGATCTATGAATCAAGAAAGTTAAGGGGTAGAAAGTATAGAAAATAGGGGTTCCTCAATGAACCTGTGGCGCTTTAAATAAAGCGAAAATAAACTCTTCGTACATCTTATGTGCTCTTATGTGCTCTTTGGCAATAATTTCCACAGTTTAATTGTGGACACCAAATATATGTGTGTTCAGAAAGGGAGTCATCAGTGGCTGTTAGTGATTCAGATAACCAACAGTGTAGGGGGCCTGTAACAGAATTTGGGACTTACCAACCTTTTTTTTTTTTTTTTTTCCCCTCTCAAGTGCTAGTAATGGAGGAAATGGTGCATAAAAATGCTGAATCAGTGTATCCATTCAAAAAGGCATCTTGATGGAACTTTGAAAGGTTGCTAAACATGCAGAAAATTCTAAATTATGTGTCCCTGAGAATTAAAGTCAGGGAGGCTGAAACCTAGAAATGTATGAATTTTTTTTTCCTTTACAGTGTTGGAGATAGGAAAAGAGAAAAAAAGGAGGAAGCTTTGAGATGGCTTTGATGCAATGTTACTCAGAATGTTGAGGTCAAGGAGAGTGACCGAAGGCCTTCGGAGGTTGAGAAATTTGCTGAGAGCTTTAATTTTGCAAAAAGATTTTTTACCTAAATATCTGAATAGTTTGAACTCTAGTAGTTTTTAGTACTTTTTTTTCCCCCAATAGTGCCCTGAAAAAGCTCTTTTTAGAAGCTTTAATGATATTTGCTAACTTTATACTGAAACTTATTGGGCTTTGTTTGCTGTCTGTTGCAGTTATTTTCAGTATTCATTTTCATGGCTATTTATATGTCTTTAATCTGACTTCTTCGGGCTAATACTTGTGTCACTATTTCTCTTTTTTCATTATATCTGTATATAAAAACTATCAACCTTATTTTGATGAACTCTTGATAGGTATGCTGAACATTTTGTCTATTGTATATATTAAGTTTTTTTAACTGAAGATTTAAAAATACATCCAATCACTTTCAAGCAGAAACAGAATCTAGACTGTCTGGAAACACTCAAGCCCACTTGCCTTTGAGTTAAGTTGGCTTAAATAAAATTTTCAAATAACTAGTAGAATACATCTTCTTTAAAAATTACATTTTTTTAGAAACTGGATCTTCCATTTTGAAGCTGAACTCTCTTTTCGTCTAGGTCTCAGTAAAGCTGAAATGTACAGAAATGTTTTATGTTATATAGATGAATAAATAAGGCAAGTGTAACGCAGGGTACATTGTTTAGCTTTAATTCTTTCAATTGCCAGTATAAAATACTGTAACTTAGTGTTTTTAACACTCTTTACATAAATTCTTGTTTGTCTGGGGAAAAAACACCAGTTAAATAAACCCAGTCTTTCCTCTTATGCTTGGCCTAACCTGTATCTTACATGATTTTTTCTCTTCTGACTACTTCTTAGTTTTTTCAGCATTCTCCATGGTTCTGGAAAAAACATTCACCACTGCACTTTGCAGTAGAATGACATTATTATTCAGTCTTTTTTCTGTATGTCCTGACACCTTGTTACCTTTCAGTTTGTTGCTTCCTTTACAGTCTTGACTGAATTGTGTATGTTGTTTTATGTTTTAAGATAATCAAAATTCCTGTAGTTTGTATTTTAGTCCCAGGTGCCAGATATTTTGAGGAATCTAGACCATGCAAACGAAGTGGGTTTTTATGTATTGATATTGAAATCTGTGCCCATATTTCTTAGGATAAAACTAGTAAAACTGTAAGGCCCTTTTTAAAGCTGAATGCTTTCACTTAATATATTTAGGGGTATATGTACAGAATTATAACATATTTGGGGAAATAGTGCTGGGCTTGCGTTAACAGCTGGGAGTACAGTTGAATTAAAAACAACAAGAGAAAAGCAAGTGGGACTAGCTTTTCACTGGGTGAAGCTGAAGTGCATGTTTTCCAGGTGCTATGTGTGGCAGGCTGTGGTTGGAATTGCTTGTTTGACCTCTGGGAGAAGACAGATAGCCGAGCCTTTGATCTGAAACATGCTTTTATGTATAAAGTCATTTGCATTTTGTGTTTTGCCACTGTCGTCTGCGCTACTCACTCAGCTTTTGTTATAATTCACTGACCTGCTGTTACATCTCACATTTTTCTCCTTTTCTGCCTATTGCAAGTGCACCCAGGAGAAGGATAATAAAGGGAACTGGAGAGATGTGACATATCCCTGCCTAAGTTATTATGTGGCCTGGGCCAAGTCTTGTTTCTGTCAGTCTTGTCCGTTCTCCAGAAAAAAACCCATATAAAGTATTAAAGACCTTCACTTAGTAGATTTATAATGTATGGGTATCCTATTGTTTCAAGCCTGTTGCTTTTATTTTCTCTCAATAAGCTTACTTCAGTCTCTTCAGAACTTAACCACAATTTGCAGTCTGTTCCAGAGAAGAATGTTTCTGGTCCAGCACTGCCTCTGTTGATCCATCCTTATGGGCTAGTTTAGGAACCTCCTTTCAGTTTGTTTTCTCTGAAGAATGTGTTTGTTCTCCTTCAGAAACATATCAATACAGTGTTGAAATGTGTTCTTTTATGTTCCATTAGTCTGAAGCAATTGCTGATGAAAGTAGGTGTTTGTGTGATGTGTTGAAGTTAATGGCTTCTGCTGTTTTTATTCCTTCTATGTTTTGTGACAACCGCTTTTGTGAAAGCTGTCATAATTTTCTTAGCTTCAAAGCATCATTTGAAGTAAAACTTGTAAAACATGAAAGTCTACAAAAGCAAGTTTCATCACTGGGGGAAAAAAAATCATAGCAAATTTTACCATGAGGCTTGGATTCCTCTCAAGGACAATATAGGATTTTTATAGAAAGAGTAGCTGCAATGTTTTATTGAGAAAGTGATGAGTAGAAGAGAAACTAGATTTGGCTTCTGATGTAGTTGTGAGATGACGGTTTTTTCTGTTAAACCAGGCTTTCTCCAAAACTTTTGAGTCCAAATGAGCAATTCCAGGCTAAAAGCTTACTTTGAAAAAATATTAGGTGACTGGAAAGCCTTTTAGGTTAGGAAGAAACTTCAGCTGCATTTGACTTTCTTACTTTTTAACTAAAAATACTAGATACACAAGTTTACAAGAAATGCCATTAGTTGACAGCACTTTTTAGTTATTCTTTGCCTTCTTTTAGTCATATCTAGCATAGACAATAGTAATTAAGAAATTATTTATTTAGTCTCTAACATCTGCTCTTTAATGAGCTATAAAAACTGAAGATGCTTGCATCATAAAGGTGAGCAAAATAAAGTATAAAGAGGTTATGCATATATTGCAAACAATAATGGAATGCAGAAGCACATAAGAGCTTCCTTTAATTCCATAATGAGAGTTGTTGTCTTACATCCAGGTGATTAATTATTGAAGAGAATATAGAAAACAAAGTCTTCAAAACTCACAGGCCTGTTCATGTTGATATTTAATGGTCCATGGCTACTCCCTTTTCCTTTTTAAATTCTTAGCTAGGGAATGAGGGAGTGGTCACTTTTGTCATGGAGGTGTTTGCAGCTGGGGAGGAAACCCGCCTTTTCATAAGGCAAGCTCCAGAGGCATGTTCCTTGTCTTTACTCTCCAACTTTTCCCCTATTACAACTGTGGTCTTCATTTAAGCTATCTATTTTCCCCCATGGGTTTACTTTCTATTTCCTGTGATAACAGATGCTATAAATAATTTCTATCCTGTGTATGAATGTACCACAATTATATTATTTAAATTGATTATTGATATAATATATATTTGTATAGATTTGCTCTAGTGGCACTTTGTTGGACTGAGATATAATGCCCAGACATTTGGCAAGGGGGACCATATATATTTCACCCCTGTGTCTCAGTTGTTCATATCTGGTTTTCTCTGGAGATTGTCTGTCCCTCCCTGAAAGGATGACAGGCATAAATTTAATTAATGGCCAGTAGATTATAATAATTCTCTAGCAGGGTTGCACTTCAGAATTGTTAATTCTTCTAAGTTGTTGGTGCTGTCGGTTTGTGCACTCACAGTATGGCTATGTCTTCTAAATGTGTTTTCCCAAAGTGTGCCAGGTCCATGGCCAGAAGTGGCTTTTTGTATGCCCTGTATCTTTTGGTTTGTCGTAGTTATTTGGTTTGATGATAAAAAAATGACCATAATTACCTTTGGAAATGTTTCAATCAGTATTTTCTTTTATACGGTGTTTTTTTGATTGTTTCTTTTTAATAAGTATTCTTCTTTTTTTACTTTTTTGATGGAGAAATGGAATCAGATAATGAAGTGGGTGGATGGGCAGAGATTGGTTTTCCCACAGGGAGCATTGGAGCACCTTCAGGTCAGTGAGGTGGCTCTCACAGGCTGCAGGGCGTTTATGTCAGGCAAACCCAGCAAAGCAAGCTTAAGCAGGAACGTCACAAACCTGAAGTGATAAGTAGGGAGCGGCAGCCAGCTAGATCTGAGGCACCAAAGGGACTCCTAAAGTTTGCTGCCTCTCAGAAAGTCATTGACCTAATAGAAACACGGGTGGGTGCTGTCTTCAAGGAGGCAGTGCAGACTGTGTTCGTTGAGTATCATTGTGGAGTCTCCTTCTGACAAATCTGCTTTTCCCAGAATTAGGTCCTGTCTTTCGTGTATCCAAAGAATAGCTAAGATCTCTGTGACTAATGATTGTTACTTCAGCCTGGAAGCTTATTCTTGAACTTTCTGGTTTGGAATTTGTCGCTTTGAACCTCAGTTCTGTCAGGCTGGCATAGCCGTGGGGAGCTCGTGGCTGTGACAGTCTGGTCCAGCAGCTTCAGAAGTGAAGGAAGGGAGTAAGCTTTTCAGTTTAAGGTTCATCCTTAGCTTCTAGCTATTCAACTTTATTAAGAAAGCATGTGCAGTGTTTTCCTGTCAAAGACAGTACCCCACTGTCACCTAGATTCTGTCTTCACCTTTTGATTGGATGCTGCCTTTATAACGAGAGCCTCATTCCTTGTCGTAGTTTTAACTGTGACTGTCAACTAAGCCCCACACGGCTGCTTGCTCACATTGGCTCACTGGGGTGGTGGAAAGAGAATCAGAAGAGTAAAACTGAGAAAACTCATGAGTTGAGATAAAGACAGTTTAATAGGCAAAGTAAAAGCTGTGAGCATGAAGCAGAGCAAAGCAGGGAATTCATTCGCTGATTCCCATGGGAAGGCAGGTGTTCAGCTATCTCCAAGAGAGCAGGGTCGCAGTGACTTGGACAAACACCCATCATTCTGAACATTACCCACTTCCCCCAGATTTATTGCTGAGCACAGTGCTTTATGGTATGGAATGTCTCTGTTGGTCGGTTGGGGTCAGCTTTCCTACCTGTGTCCCTTTCCAAGTTCTTGTGAACCCTCAGTCTCCTCACTAGTGAGTGGGGTGAGAAGCAAAAAGGCCTTGGCTCTGTGTCAGCGCTGCTTAGCAATAGCTAAGATATCCCTGTATTACTAAGACTGTTTGCAGTGCTATTCCAAAACAAAGCCCATACCAGCTAATACGAAGGCTGTTAATCCAGCCAAAACCAGCACATCCATCCTCCATTATTTTATGGCTTCAGAGCCAGAAAGTTAACACTGTGTGTGTGTGTCCCTTATCAAAGCTGCAGGATGCAAAGTCCAAACATGAACATTAGCTGTACCTTTGATTTTTTGATTGTACTGCAAGACACTTAAGATCCATATTCTAGGAGTTTGACTGGCTGGCTGGATGTGTAGGTGTGGGCAAGCAAGAAGGCAGGTCAGGCAACATAGGGGAAGTGTTTCTATCCTTTTTATCTTTATGGGTCTCCTTTCACATTTCTGTTAAGCATGCCACTGTTCTGCAGCCGTTAGGCAAGCTGTTGATCTGTTCTTGTTCATGCAGTTGCTAAAGCAAAGGCTTCTTGGGTTTTTCTCTGGGTTGCTGTATGAGTACCTTTGGTGCAAATTATGATATATGGATGAATATTTGGAATTGTGGATAATGAAAAATGCTTCCCTTTTTTGTTACTTGTAAATACTTGCCCTAGGGAACAAAGATACAATTAAATTATGGAATCAAAGAAGTCTTCAGCTTGCACCATGTATGAAAAATGTTTTGGCAGACAAAACTTTATGAAAAAAATGCTACTTTGAAGCTTATTCTCCTAGAACTCGTGCCTAATAAGAATGTTACTCACATTACTCAGTGATCCTGTGTCAATTCAGTGTCAAGTTGCCTCATCTCTACCAAGGAGCAGAAGACTTCTAACTGTGTTGGTTTTTATCCAGCTTTACATATGAATTTGCTGTTTCAGAATTCTCTGTAAATGGAAAGCATTAATTTCACCAGTGTGTAATTCACTAGTGCATATATATAATATATATGTCTACAGTTCAATATTTATTTGGAAACCTGTCTGTCCTCTCCTAGTATTGCCTGTGGGAAACATGGTACATACATGTTCCATAGAACAACGTGTTGCAGTGTATGTAGGTAAAGTGTTACTTACCACTTGTCCGCATTATACTTCATCTGTTGCCTTTCTAAGAGTTTTGGAAATATATAAGTAGATTCAAATTCCTTACTGATGTCCTCTAAGGGTTTTTCAAGAAATTAACAAGTATTAAGAAGGCATCTCTTTGCTTTTGCATGTGAAAATCATCTGAGAGACGGGACAAGGGGATATGCTAAAGTAGGTCCTGAACAGTCACTTTTACCTTTCATTTGCAGTTGAACTATTCAGAGTGGAATGGCTGTTTAGACCAAATTGAAGCTTTGTGATATCAGGATTAATACTTGAGGCATTAGAACTTGAGGTTGAAATATTCAGGGACATATAAGGTTGTGAGCACTTTTGGTTTTGTTCAGCTTTGCCTATACTAGTAAGGTGTCTTCTTGACTGATAGATGTGAAAAAATATCAGCAATTAATACTTTGGTGTTGCATGAGCAGGCTTAGATTTGTAATCAATATATAAGATATGTAGTCTATTGTTTTAGTGTGATAGGTTTCTAAAAATTCTCAGATTTGGGAGACAAAGCTATGTTTTTATTAATTATACAACAAAGTCCAAGTCTTTACTGGCTTCAGACAGCTGTGACCTCAGAATAAAATTGCCTTGATCTTGGCAATGAAAGAATGGTTGAGCTCCCAGGCACTAGGAAAATATACTTTCTAAAGTAATTTCTAGCAAAGAAAAGCTTCTAAAATGTTGCTGATCGCTCATCGCTACCCTAGTACAACCCGGGTTGCCAGCTTCATTCTGATTGAAGAGCGTTTATTTACTTCAGAGTGAAATAGTCCTGGGTGGAAGAAAGCCTGAATGAAGCATGAAACATGCATGTAATCTGCAGGTAATAAGATATGTAATAAAAACATGCTGAAAAATCAAACTTATATACATGAGTTTTATACATTCAGTAAGAAGAATAATTATGAAGGATGTATGTACTTTTTCAAGAGGAGAGAGTTCTTCCAAAGAGCTTTTTCCAAAGAGATTATTGGATAGAAATTGTGGTGGTAGTTTTATCTCCTTTTTGTTTTATTTTCTTTCTTAGCCCTGAAACTGTTTGCTGTTGGCAGAATAGCTGCAGTTGATTGTGTTTTTAATTATGGGCTGATTTATTTTCAGATCTCAATAGAGAATGACTACCTAGGCCCCAGAAGAATTGAGAGTCTGCAAAAAGAAGATGCTGATTGGCAGAAAAAAGCCCACATGGCTGTGCTTTCTATTCAAGATCTTACAGTTAAATATTTTGAAATAACAGCTAAAACACAAAAAGGTAGTTATTTCCTGTCATTCTATCCATCACATAAAAAAATTAAATTAATGTTTACCATGTTCTGTGTTGTAATGTGAGTTTTTTCATCAGTCCTTCTTGAGGAAAATGCAGTTGTCATTCCTATTTGTTTTTTCTTCTGTATCTGTTTGAATCTTTCACCTGTAAACCTTTTCAGATCATCATCAGAGGTGAACAGAATAGAAGTTTTAGGTAGAAGTTTTACAACCACTTACTCAATGTAATTGTATTAGCAACACTATTTGCAAAGGATTTAGGAAGCATAGAGTCGCTGGTGGGTTCTGTTTTCTGTCCTGGATATGGCAGACCCCTGCAGTAAATGTTAATTGTCTTTCACTTAATTTCCTTTTCTAGCCTTCCTTGCCTTACAGTATTTTTCTTCATAGCTCTAAGCATTAAGCAACATCTCAGTTTAACTACTCAGTGAAAGCTGCTCTGTTGTTCAGAAGTCTTCATGGATATAATCTTGGCTTTTCTGAGTTTGAAAAATGTGATGGTCTTAGTAAAAACTGGTGCAGTAAAGCAAGGTCAGATGACTTGGTATGTACACCTGTGCTCTTGTCCTTGTACCATTTTAACTCAGATAACCAGTTTAATAGGGCAAACAGTCCTTTTTCTAGTTCACTGACAGAGTTTCTCCTGGTGTCCTCCCCTGCCTGACTGCAGGTCCCTGTTTCTTTGCCTTGGTGATAGTGATTGTGCTAGCCCCACAGGAGAAATCCTTTTTTGACTGGTAGGTTTCTTGTCATCTCTGTACATGACTGCTACATCTGACTCAAGAGATGATAACCCAAGTTAATATGAAATGTCACATTGAGTCACCCTTATTCTGACTGGGTGACTTAATAGCTTAAAGCATGTTGGAATAAATTTAATTAGAGCAAATTCTAAATGTGCTAATCAGCTTTGCTCCTTTTCTAGTATGACAAAGGCAGCCAGTAAGATACACTACTAGTTGATAATGTGTATTTTTTATGTACAGCAGTCAGGATATGGGGGAAAACCAGTAGAAAGTGACACACCTGAAGGCTGATTACAGCCATAGACCCTTAGTATACAGGTTATTTTACCTGATTTTTGTGTTTGGGGTTTTTCTTGGCCTCCTGCTGATCACAGAGTAGTCTTACATACCCAAATATTAATGGCAGAGGAAAAACACATAAGAACATAAAGGTGTTTCTTATTACCTAAGAACAGCATGTAATAGCACGTGGTGACTGAATGCCACCCTTTTGATTCCATTACTTTTGTAGCTTTGCAAAGCTAAGTACAGTATCACATGACCTATATATTAACAATGGTGAAAGTCTTGTATGTGTCCGCCTAGATGTTATCTGGGGTCCAAGGAGAGTAAATCTGAATCAGGACAGGGACTCCTGCATTTTGAGGTAAAAGATGGATGTTTTAGTTTCACATGGTGTTCTTACAGAATTGCACTTGAAGTTAAGCTGAAATCTTAGTTTTAAATAGCAAATTTTTCACTCTTCAGATTTATTTAAACTGACGTTTATGACTGTAATCGTTATTAAGGTAAGCTAGAGACTTTAGTAACTGATAATATGTGGTTACAGAAGTGGGGAAAATTTGGAAGGCAGTTCAAGACCAAATGGTTGGATTAATGAGATTTTATTAAGTACAAATGTGTGCATTTTCTTTGCAGCAGGATCACTAGTGGTCTGAAGAGTAGACTAGTAAGATGCCTGGCTTTTTTTTCCTTTCTGTAGCTGTGTATGATCGAATGCGAGCAGACCAGAAGAAATTTGGTAAGGCAGCATGGGCAGCAGCAGTGGAACGTATGGAAAAGCTTCAGTATGCGGTTTCCAAGGAGACTTTGCAGTTGATGCGTGCTAAGGAAATCTGTTTGGAGCAGAAGAAACACGCGCTGAAAGAGGAGGTAAGTTTTCATGCCAGTAAGTAGAAGATGAAAGCATATAGAAGGAAGCAACATTAGACAGATGATGTTGCAATGTAGGTGTGTTGAGTTTTGTGCCACTCACGTATGTTTTCTGTTCACCTTTTCCTGGTTAGTCAACCAGAAGGACAGCTTTTGCTGTTAATGTTTACAGATGTCCACTGGGATGAGTAAAATAAAGGATAGGACAGAAATTGGCTGCTGTGTAATCTCTGCTTAGAGTTTAGCTCTCAGAGGCATGACCGCCTTTTCAGAACAGCTCTGACATTCCAGATGAAAGGTGTCTAACCATTAGTAAATATATAGGTGGCTGGACGGTTGTGTTGCACTCTTTCTCTGCTTACCTTAAATACTGCAGCAATCTTCCAGAGGGGCTGTGCTAGCTACAGTTTTCCTGAGGAAAGAGTTCGTGCACGAAACTGTGCTTAAATGCCTTAGCAGGAAAAAATCCACATTTATTGGGTTTTATGACAACTCCTCAAAAGTAACAATGCTACGAATTCTCTTCTAAACAAACTTTGCTATCGTATGGACGTTTGGTGTGAAAAACTTTGTCATACTATTGTTAATGTGTGTTCTAGCAATTAAATGGTTGTTTTAAGAGACCTTTTCGAATGTTTCAAGAAAATTTAACTAAACGGATGGTGCTGTTATGAAAAGGTTATCCAGAGAGCTCACGACTTTAGCACTGCAAAGGTTTGTAGGTTTGTAAGGCTGATAGACTATGTGCTTATTTTAGGGGCCTCTGTAGAAGACAGCTTGATCTGCAGGGAAGAGAGAGTACGTGCAAGACCCAGAGCACAAAAATAGATTTACTGCATTTCAATACTCTCTAGATTTGGAAATTCAACTCAAAAGAGTTGTCTGAAAACCTGAATTTGTCAGGCTGTTGTCATCCTTAGCCAAGAGCTGATGAGACAATCCAGCAGTACTAAATGGAAATATGTTGAATATTTTCACTTAGAGTAAACGTGCATCTTCTTTTCATGGCACATCTCATTTTTCTCCCTGTGGAGACCTGTGAATTTTTGTTGAATGAGATCTCAGTCTGGTAAATGAGTGAGTGTTTGGTTTGATATGCTATTAAGTATTAGGGGATGCACAGGAAAAGGAAAGATTCATTGTAGTATACATCGGGATGAAAGTGTTGAGCTGTGAGTTTGGGGCTTTTGAGGACAGAGAAATAAAGAACGTCTAATGGGCATGGTGCTCCGGGACAGTGTATCACAAGGTATAGAGAGCTCTGGGTCTGAGTACAGTGATAGGGAGATATGAGCACCAACCAGCTTCTGCTCTGATACCCATCATGTGTTCTGAGAATGTAAAGGGCTTAAGTATACAGCGTTGAATGTGGGAATGTGACTGGAGATCCCATCTCGGTGAAGAATGGTGGCAGTCTTATAAAGAAAATGTTTGTAGAACTGAAATAACCTCCTGGCAAACTATTTAACTATTGTATTCTAGAAGATAAAAACAGTATTTGTTTGAAGAGACTAAAATGCTCAAGAAATTAATATATCTGCATTTTAGCTGAGAAGAAAAATGACAGTTCAGAAAAAAGACATGATGTGGGTTTTTTTGAGGACAGTGTTGCTGTTCAGCAGGTTGTCTATGGATTTTTGAACATTTAGTCTTGGAAGATAATTTTTTTTATAAGGACATATTGTGGTAGGAGAAGGGGAGATGGCTTTAAACTGAAAGTGGATGGGTTTAAATTATGTATTAGGAAAAAATTCTTTACTTTGAGGGAGCAGCACAGGAACAGGTTGCCCAGAGAAGTTGTGGATCAACATCCTGAGAAGTGTTCAAGGCCGGGTTGGGTGAGACTCTGAGTAGCCTGGTCTAGTGAAAGGTGCCCCTGTCCGTGGTGGAGGGCTTGGAACTTGGTGAGGCTTCAAGTCCCTTCCAAGCCAAACCATTCTATGATTCGGTGAATACTAGCACTCTCTGATTGTTATGAATGCAACAACAAAGACTGTAGAGATTAAATTATTTGCTTTTGTTAATGCAGAAAATTGTGGCATTACAGGAGATTGAATTTGGTTCTCCTCAGTGTAAGTTTTTTTTCCACGGCTGTGGTGTTTTAACCCCAGCCAGCAACCAAGACCCATGTGGCTGCTCACTTGCTCCCTCACATTTGGATTTAAATTTGGGAACATCTGTTTTTAAGAAAAAGGTTGTGAAGGTTTGAGTCAATTTCACGGTTCATGGAAAAAGGGAATTTCTTAGGTGTGGTCACGTTTGACACTACTTAATTTAAAAAGGTAACAAACATTTCCCACACCTACTTCTGTCACCCCCAAACCCACCAAATTCTGCTGCATTTTTACAGTGAGGAAATCCTTGAAAATTGCCAAATCCCTTGAAAAATGCTAATACCATGCCTGAACAATAAACATTATTCCTCCTATATGGAAAAACTAGGGAGTTTCAAGAGAACCAGTCCTTTTGTCATGAAAAGTAGCCTGTAATTCACTCCAGTTATGTGATCATTATGTCATTTACTGTTCTGTCAAATTAGTAACTTAATACGGATGCACAGTAATAAAATGGCATAAGAAGACATTTTAGTGTAACACTGGACTCTAGCATATACATGATACCTTAATGATTGTAGGGTTTCTGGTGTTCACTTAAGGACTTACTGGAGTTTTCAGACTAATAGGTGAAATATAGAAGTACAAAATATAGCAGAAGAAATTTAAAATAGAAGTCACAGGAACTGATTTACAGATCTTCTGTCTGGCTCTCTTATATGGAAATAAGTATAGTACGCAGAGCTATTTGCATTTAATTGAGCTGTGAAATCTCTGTCAATAGATACTGATGCAGGTGCTAAAAGCATGCATGTTTTTTAAAATAAGGGATAGGACAAATTTATGAATTAAGGCCAGTAAGTCTGTTTTGTATAAGAGGCAGCAGTCTGGGTTTAGTTTTGCTACAGGGTGTGCTAGAGTTGAATCATTTTGAGAAGCTATCACTGCACTCACTGCCTGTTATGTTTCATCTTCCTGGATTTTTGTGGTTAACAGTTTTTTCCTGACACAGGGTATTGAGTAAAATGGATCATTGGTTTAATTCAGTACACATACCTTTCTAGTTTAGTGTAGTCATATTTAAATATGTTTGATAAATAAAACTCAAAGAACCCATTTGTGGCTGTTTGTTACAGATTCAGTTTTACAGAAAATAACACCATAATGTAGAGAACATGCTAGCAAATATTTTTTAAATGTGTAGCTACAGAGGTCCTGTATTTTTGCTTGGTAGACATCCCTTTTTAATGACTGTCTGTCTGTAATATGAAACTGGACATTTCTTCTGTATTATAAGGTGGCCACATCACAAATCTCCATTAAAATTTACCATTACTTTTATCCAGTACCTGAGAAAAACTATCAGATACACATATTTTGAGCAGGTAAAGAAATTGGATGTGGCCCTAACTCTTCTGTGTGCAGGTTGTAGAGGTGCATGAATTCCCTCCAAACTGAGCACATAAGATTCCCTTACATGCTGATATTTCTTGAATATGATCTGAATGGCTGAGTGTATTGAGCACATAAATCTTGTTTGCTTGAGTGAAAGAGAATTGCTGCGGTTCACTTTGGTTGTGTGTTACTTTTCTATTCAAACATATAATACAAATGAGTACTGAAATATATATATAAATATTTTAATCTGTGTATTTGTTCTCCTGTGAAGGACTCCAGAAAGAACAGAACAACTAAGTTGTCATTGCAAGATGATCAATGCATGTACTTATTCCTGTTTCCATATCCTTTCACGTTTTTTCCTCAGTTCTGCTTTTACAAGTTTTAACTGTAGCTTTCTAGATGCCTACTTATAGATTTTTGGGATTGAAGAAAAGAGAATTCTAATTTAAGTACGTACCTTCAGAGAATCAAGTGGTAGAGTAAGAGTGTGAGGGATGTTTCACACCATGCACTGTATGACTTGACAGTCTCAAAGTGTAATTCAATGCCACGGACTTATTTCACTGCCATATAGAAAAAAATGTCAGATATTAAAGGCATCTTAAACTGTGTGTCTGATCAGAACGTATCTTAGGGACTTGATGTGTTCAGTTTTAACATGTTACATTTACTGTGCAAGACAGTATCTATCGGTAATCATAAAATCTGCCATTTTGTTCTCATCATTATTCTGGAGTTGTATGATTTTTGTTTGTTTGTTGTTTTCTTTTTTTATTTAGATGCAGAGCCTGAAAGGTGGTACAGAAGCCTTAGCCCATTTGGACCACTTAGAAGCTGATTACTATGATCTACAGCTTCAGTTATATGAGGTGCAGTTTGAGATCTTGAAATGTGAAGAGCTGCTCCTGACAGCACAGCTTGAAAGCATCAGAAGATTGATGTCAGGTGCTTTATTTATTTCAATTAATACATAATCTGTGAAAGATAATTTTCTTCCTGTGAGTCCAGGGAAGCCTGTGGGAATGAAATGAGAACAGATTCTTTACCATGTGAAGAGCTGCAAAAGGACTATTAAATTAAAATTTACACCTGTTTATAAGGCATATACATACACACACAGAAGTTCTGGTATGGTTCTCATTGCCTCTCTTTGGATGTTTGTATATAAGGTGTGCAGAAGTTTTGAAGAACTGCGGTCAGGGAGGAGGAAATGTCTTAATTACCGGACTTGTCTAACTAAAAATATTAAGTATGCATTGATATTACTCATTTCTTGAAAGCAATTGGTTTTCAAAAGCAAAATCTGCAAACTGTGTTCCTTTTGTTACAGTTGAAACTCATTGTTATCTCAGAGCATCAATGCAGACCTTATGCCTCTAGAACCAACTATCCTATTACACCTCATGTCTTACAAACTGTAGAAACAGTATCTGTAAATCAGAGCTCTTTTTCAATCCAGTTCTGTCCTTTAGACCCTTCTATCTTTAATGTTTGTATTTAAGCAAGCTTTGTTTTACTGTTTTTAGAGTGTAGGGCTTGCATAAAAAATTTTGCTATGGATAGAAAATTCTAAGAGAGATTTGAAGCTGGATTGTATTGTTAGTAGCAGCTGGAAAAGGAGAAAACATAGGTATCACAGATTTGTCTCACTGTAACATGATTCTCCACCCTTATGGCTTGTGACGGAAACAACTGTAACTGTGTGTTTGGAACCTAAGGATTGGAAACTTTGTAAATGACTTGCAGAAATGTGGCAGCTTTAACTGTTTGCTTCTGTGGAGAATTAATTAGGGGTTTTGAGGTAGATAGATTTTGGGTTGGGAAATTGGGCATGTAGTTTTCGTACTAAAGACATGGTATGGTCTTACTTACAAACTGAAAGGAATTCCCTGAACAGGAGACTGAGAAGAAATGTCCTTTGTCTTTGGTGTAGTGATAGTAAAACCTCTGGGCTGTCAGAGAATTAGCTGTAAAAACGTCACAGGGCAATACAATTTGTCAATAATGATTTCTCCAGAAATCTCAAAAAAGCTCTCAACCCACAATCTAGTTCAAAATAAAACCCTCAGTCCCCTAAACCATCACCCTGCTCCTTCCTTCTTGGCAACAAAGCAGTTCACTGTTCTGGCTTTCTTTGCTATTTTAAATTTGTAAGATATTGTTTAATAATAAATCCCAAACTACCCCATAGGACAGAAAATGAAAAATACAGTTCCTAAATGTGTAGGAATTGTTCAACGCATGAAATTACCTTCTCAGACTTCCCTTAGATGGATGGAAGAATTAATGTGACTACATATGTTTGAGACTATTCAGCACCCAATCTGAATTCAAGCATCTAAAACATTTAGTGGTCTTTTAATATGTGTTGGTTCCTCTGATGTCAAAAGAAAAGCATGGCCTGTTACACTTTATTTTTAAAGACTACTGATAGTAAAGTAACAGACTTTGATTTTGCACATCTGTATGATTTGAAATTCATGTGTGTAAGCCCAGTAGGTGCTGTTGCATCTCTCTCGTCTTTGACTATATTGGTTCTGCAGAGCTAGTTCAGAGAGTTCTCAATTAATGTTTTGAGGGCATGGTTTGAATTGACTGCAGTTGGTTGTCAATAACACCTAGAATAACATCTTTTCAAATTCAGCAAAGGATGTAAAAAGGATCAGGTGATAACAGATTGTCATATTATGAACAACACTAGTAGTTTTTCACTGTCATTAGGCAAATACCTGCATTGAAATTCACAAAACGTGGCTTTATTAGGTAGAATTTCCAAGGGTTTTACCTTATTCATACTTAGTATGAGTACTTTTCTTGTCAAAATGGTTTTGTAATGAAAGTCTTCTAAATCAAAATTCAGCTGCAAATTCTCCCATTTTATAACTGTGTGGTTAAAATGTAATTGTCAGCCATGAGTCTTCTTACTCAGTGGTATCTAAAAGGCAGTTCCAGTGGCTCGCCAGTTTTTATATATTGATGAAGCTGTACAGGGTTTTTATTTTTCAAACTAAGTGCTGAAGTAAAGAAACTGTTTGGTATGTTTTATTAGCTTTTATTTTAAGGTGAATATCTTTCTGCGCTTTATTGTCTGGTCCTGCCATGACTTCTACTGAGCTGAAATTAGTATGGCAGTCAGAATTCTGGTTGCAGCATAGACTGTATACACAAACAACATGTAGTGACAGCAGCTTTTAAAATGGACTGTGTACTGAGGAGAATCCTGTGCCTGTCTCCAAATAACCATGTAGCTGAAGTAGGAAGAATTACAGTCTTTCTGAAAGTAGATGATAAAGTGGAAATAAGAAATTCTGGTTTTGCTGTGGAATAGACACTTGACAGACATGCAGGCTGCGTCTGCCTGTTTCGGACAGCAGTAATGCATTTCCTTCTTGGCGTACTACAAATATATCCTCCTTTGTATGCCAGTGGAATAAAGAATAAGAGATCTTTGCTGCTTCTTCATCCCAACATTCTTCAAGGATTTATAATCACCGCTCATTCCTTCTTGGCAAGAGATGAGAAGGCAGCATTTAAAGATGAGCTCAGTGTTATTCCAAATGCTTCACTCAGGAAGCTAAAAATCATGAGTGTTGATAAAACTATTAGTAATTACCTCCTTTTCAGGCCTGTAATGCTTTGAAGGATTGTATTGAAATTGCCCTTCCTCCCTCCCAGGGGCAGTGACTGGGACATCAAAAACCTATGAGAGGATTTTTGGTATCCTGTTGTCTGAGTCTCCTTACATGAAATTACCAGTTGGTTGTAACAGAAGAATCTGATGCTGAAGACTTCAGATAGTCTTGTCTATCCTGGACTTCATGGTGAAAAGCAGAGAAAATTGCTACACGCCATGGGTCTCTTGTGAGACCCAAAGACATGCATGGGCATTGTGCTCAAATTAGGCTACACGTAATAGGTGTACATTTAGAAATGCATTTGTGTTTTAATACTCTGACCTTGCCTGAATAGCAGTCTGAGCTTCATTGTATTAATTTCTGTTCCTCATAAAGACTTTAAAGCTGTGCAGAGTCTTGCTGATTAATGCTTTTCCTCTGACCTATTGATTTTGGTACTGGTCCTCTGAAAGGGCTTGTGGCATTCTTCTGCATCAAATCTTGCAACTCAGTGGGAGGGTTGTTGTTGAGGAAAACAAAATGTTAATCAAATGCGAACCATTGATTTGGTTTTTTTATTGCTGACATCTTTAAAACAGAGAAGAGAGATGAGGTGGTGTATTATGATACTTATGAAAGTATGGAAGCCATGCTTGAAAAAGAGGATATGGCAACATCTGTACACCTGCAAAAAGAGGAGCTGCAAAAGTTACAACAAAAAATCCGCCAGCTGGAAGCAAGGCGTGGACGTATTTCAGCCAAGAAAGCCTACCTCAGAAATAAGAAGGTACTGTTTAATTGTCTTCTTTTTGGACATAATTAGCAAATTGAATAAAACTTCAAAAGGGTTCCTTTCAGATACAAGTTTCCCAGAATTTTTGTGGATTATATTAATTGTTTGCTGAAAGTTGTTTTGCAGAATATTAAATAAAATAGCATATATTATTAAATTGATACATTTAAGGTTCTATTTACCTTCTAGCTTTAAAGGAACCTTCAATTACTTTGAAGTCAACAAATAAACTTATTTCTATTAACTAATCAGAGTACTTTCATGTGGGAAGTACATTCTAGGATGAATGTTTTTACAGAGAGTAGTTTTGTGTGTTTGCAGAAGAGAACTTGCAAGTGCGTTTCTCACGAATGAGTTCTATTTTCATTCTATTACCCCATCCTTTTAAGCTTATATGTTGTTGGTATTCTGTATTTGTCAGATCTAGATGAAATCCAGTCTATATTCCTAATTTGTAATTCTAGGTATGCTATTTAAGTCAAAGTTCTGAGAGACCATTGTAATACTTGTTAGAAAATAGGTTCCACCTCATACTGTGTACTATAAAACTATGCAGAAATGTCAGTTAAGGCCTCATTCTGGATTAGGATGATTAGGAGTGGTCCGTTTGGTTGTTTGTTCCCAGTCATGTCTCTATGTGAAAGATGACCCTTTCATATAAAGAGTTCTAGCAGATTGACAATAAACCCTTCAGGTCTTCCCTCCATAGTTAATAGATCTATTTCTGTACCTAAATCTGAAGCATAACAGAGCAAATCAAAAGTTGTTGATACATATTATATATTGGGTTTTTTGTATTTTGTGAGCCACTGCCTGGTTTCTAGTTAACCCAGTATGGAGAAGACTGCAAATGAAGTAATAGAAAAAAGGTCTCCTGTTAGCTGATTGTATGAAGTAGCTTGCTTAGTCATTGTGCTTGTTTCACATGAGTTTGTAAAGAGAAAAAGTATTAGGAACCTTGTTAGTATTTTAAGTAAGTGAACTTACCTGTCGTGTTACACTAATTTACACAGGCTACAGTATGATATGATACTTTTTTCTGGATATGAAAAGAAACAGCTGGCACCTTACAAGGTAGACAAACCTGTTTGAAAGCAGCAGCTTGTTTGCAGTTCTTTGCTTAACTTAATTGGAGTTCACAAGCCAGGAAAAAACTCTGGAGCAGGAGTAGAGATTTTTTAGCGTGCCTGTGTATCTGTATAATGAGCTAGTCACCTTCCAGTGGCTCATTTGTTTCAAGGTTGTGCTGTGGTAGAATGCCTTGTTTAAGCTGAAGAAGTTGGTTTTGTCTGTGGCAGTGCCATGCCTGGTTGTGCACTGTGCCAAGATGCGGAGCTGCGTACGCTAGGGTTGTTGTCTGCAGCTGCAGGCAGGAGTGGCACAGGTACATCTTCTCAATGTTTTGATGGGATAGCCATGGCTATACTGCTTTCAGGACCTGAGGTAATGTCTCCATGTGGAACTTGGACATCACATTGCCCTCAGAAATAGTTCCAGCTCTCTTACTTATGTCATTGCCCAGCACAGCATTCTCTGCAGTTGAGTGCTGCAGGGAGATACTAAACTTTCAGCTTCTAGAAATATCACAGTTTAGAACAATGTGTGTTTAAGCTTTTAGGAGAAGATAAGTTATCTTTATCTGAGCAAAAAGAAAGGGCAGAATTTTGGTGTGTGCCATTGTGTGGCCCTTGTTTGGCTGAAAAAAATATGGACATTTTTTAGCTTCTCTTCTTACTGCTGGGTAACGCAGAGTCCTACTAAGCTTTCTAGCAATTACCTGAAAATCAAAACTCATAGATTTGTCTCATTTTTTAAGCAAGCTTTGTATTTTCAATGACTTTTCAAGTGATACTGCAAAGCATTGTTAATTATTTTACACTCTTTAAGATGCCTGGTGCGAATATTTGTATTTGTGGGAGAAAAAAAG
Source organism: Hirundo rustica (assembly GCF_015227805.2). Lineage (NCBI taxonomy): Eukaryota > Metazoa > Chordata > Aves > Passeriformes > Hirundinidae > Hirundo > Hirundo rustica. The sequence continues at coordinate 7,290,861 of NC_053488.1, forward strand.
GATCCCTGCTCTGAAGTGTTTGCTGGTTAAGACAAGTATGCAGAACTAAGATACCGATGGGATACAAAAGCAGACTGTAGATGGTGAGAATGAGGGCAGTGATGACTGAATGCTATGTCAACAAAAGTTTTTGAGGATGAATATGGAAAGTACATACTGTGTGGTAAATCTGTGTCTGTCTCTTAAGAAACATTCATTGTTGAACTGAGATGACAGCGTACTTAATGCTTTTCAGATTGTGTTCGTGAGTTTATGTGTTTCAGCAAAGTATCTTAAAACAGTCTTTTAAACAGGTATTCTGTTTTGGATTGGGTTGGTGAGATTTTGGTAGTGGATTGGTGGTTTTTTTCTCCTTTTTTTTTTTTTCTTAACTTGTCAGTTCTGTAGTTGAAACAAAAAGCAAGCTATGCATTAAGTGGTGTGTAGGACAGTCTTGTGATATGTTTAGAAATTACTGTCCTTTCTCATTATCAAGATTCTGGTAACTGAAGATGCCCTTAGGACAACATCTCTTTTCTAGCGGCAGATATCAGGATTAAGGAAACAATAAGAAATTTTTCTCTCTAATCAGTTCTATTTTTTGGAAGAAAGTAATTTCATCATCCAGGTATTTGAAAATCTTTTCTATTGAGGAAATAACACAGTGAACGGAAATAAATTACTCTTTATAGAGTAAGACAATTTGTAATTTAAATATAAATTTCAGTCACTATCTATTTTGTTTTTCAGAAATTCCTTCCCTAATTTTGCAGATGATGCGTCAGTTTTTCAGTGATTTTGCCAAATAATCATACCAAGCTTTTATTTAGAAACTTTCATTGAAGGTGTATTAGAAACATAATTCAGTCATGGCTCTAGAATAACTAAACAGCCATTTTAAAAATTCTTGGGTTTGCAGAGTTTGACATTTTTCACTGTATTACCATAAGTATAAACTCATTCCCTTTTTTTTAATACAAATCTATTTGCATTTGTTAAACAGTCATTTCCTGATGTTCCTTTTTGTTGATGACAGTGAGTTTTTAAAAAATAAGTTTTTAATAGCAGTTTCAACTTTTTTCTTACTTCCAGAGAGCTAGCTATAGATCTTTCATGCAGGAAATTGCTATTGTTATGCCAGTCTACCCCCTGCTGGCTACACATTAGTATTAATTAGTTTATCATAGGGAACAAGGAGCCGATTTATTAGGGAGCTAGATTTATAGCAAAGAGTCAAGGTGAAAAAAATGTCAGAGAGGGTATCTCAAAAAGGACCACCTTGCATCTGGAATAGGCTGTGTATTCCTGCTCATACACCCAATTATGATGTTTGGTTTTGTTGTTTTGGGTTTTTTGCCTGAGTTCATTGGTATATATTGAACTTGTCATTTGCTGTAATTATCCAGGTAGTTTTCTTAATCCTGCCATCTGGGTGTTTTTTATTTCATCCTTTGTTTGAAGTCACTTAATCTTGTCTACAAGTACACTTAATCTTGTCTACAGGTAGAACCCTGCATTTGTCCCTCTGAAATTGCAACCCTTCCTTTTTTCTTAGACCACTTCTGTAATTAGTTAAGGTGATTCAGATTTCTAACCCTGTCCTGCAACGTGTTTTCAGCTCCTACTAGTAGTTTTTATTTCATGTCAAAGAGATCTAATTACTTTGAAGTAGGTTGTTTATTAATACAAAGTCAGCACCAATATACATTTCAGTCAGGTTTGTCTTCTTTACATACTTAAAATATCTTTTATAATTGCATTTAATGAGAAAGGTTTAAATACTGATGCTAAAGTGAGAATGTTACATAAAATTGTGTCCCCCAAGTATTTGAGACGTGTCAAAAACCCAAACCATGCTTAACTTACATTTTCTCATTATTTTATAATATTTAAAACCTAAATAGAGAATAAACTATGAAGTAGTTAGGAGAATTACAGAAAGTTCAGATCAGATTCTCTTGTTAGTATTACATAGCTTGCTGTGTCTCTGGAACACAGAGATGGAGTATTTTGTACTTTTGCAGCTACAAATTAAATTGATTGACTGTTCCAGGATTAACTCGTTTCACCGAGGGGGGAAAAACCTCCAGAAAGAAACACAAAACCCAGCGATATTTGGCTATGTGTATGTGTGGACCTGTTAGAGCAAGTCCAGAGTAGGTCCACGAAGATGGTCAGAGGGTTGGAGCCCCTCTCCTATGATGACAGGCTTAGGGTTGTCCATCCTGGAGAAGAGAAGGCTCTGGGGTGACCTCAGTACAGCCTTTCAGGACATAAAGGGAACTTAAAAAACAGGAAGAGGGTCTTTTGACATGGACTGATATTTTACATGGACAAGGGGGAACAGTTTCAAACCAGGAGAGATCTGGATAGCTGTTAGAAAGAAATTCCTTTATTCTGGGGGTGGTGAGGTATTGACACAGGTCACCCCCGAGAAGTTGTGGATGCCCTGTCTCTGGAAATCTTCAAGGCCAGGTTGGATGGGACCCTGAGCAGCCTGATTTAGTGGAAGAGACGTTGTGGCAGGGAGGTTGGCAGTAGATGAGCTTTAAGATCTCTTCGCACCTAAGCCAATCTGTGATATAACTCTGACGAAGGTGGGACAGTATTTGTCCAGAAATCTTTGCTTTTGTCAGTTACCTGTATACAGCAGCAACGTTGATGGTTTTAGTCCTATACAGGAACACTGGTTGTTTTTTTATTTGACAAAGCTTGTCCACAGATAACTTGCAGAAGAACAACTTTTTCTGCATTTTTAAGCCTCCAAAATAGTGAGGCTTCTTTAATCCCTTCCCTCCTTATTTTTGTGCTTTACTCTATCAGCTCCCTCAAGCAATGCTTTCAGTGACAAAGCTTTTTTCTGGATCTGCCCAGAAAGTCATAGTGGATGATACTTGGGAGCCCCATCAGCTCCATGCTCTATCTGGAGTCACACTACTTTCTTACACAGCTGTGAGATTTGTTTATGACTGTATATCTGAGTTCGTTCTAGTTCTGTGTAGTGCTTGTACCAGGTCTAATTCATTGCTCATACTGTCCAATTTCCTGGCCCTCAGTAAAATCCAATGAAGTTGTCTATCTGCATGAAGTTTGACTGTCATCCTCTTGTCAGCTGTTGTAACATGGCCTAAATTGTTTGTTTGTTTGAACCTATACTTATTTGCAGACAATGTAACAAATTCTTGTTTTACTCCAGATGTTAGAGATGTGAACTCGGTGTAATGAACAAACATGATGAATTGTAACAACTTTATTCCCGTCTGTGCTTGCAGATAGTACATGGAAAAGATGAACACCTGTAAATGGGAAGCTGCCTATTTGCCTAAATGGAAATATGTGGTACATTCAAGAGTTAGTTATTTTCCATGTGTGTAAATACATGAGATTAAACAAGGGCTTTATGAAGTGTTGACAGATCGGTGTTTTTTGCCACTCTTGTACTGGTACTATAGAACAGACTTTCGAAGCAGCTGTCACTTGGATCTCTTCTTTTGATAGCTAAAAGTAATAAATTTGAGGTTGTCTGGCTTGTGTTTTTTTGGTTTTTTTCAGTTAGAGTTCATTGTAAGTTAAATGAGCCTGTCTGAGACAGGCTCTGCAGTTTCTATTTTTCTAGCTGCCATTTGCTAAATATGACATTATGTAAATCTGTATTTAAATTGCATGCTTTATAGTTTATGTTCTATGCCCCTGCAGGAGATCTGTATTGCAAAGCATAACGAGAAGATCCAGCAGCGTCACCAGAGCGAGGAGGAGTACAAAATGCACCATACTGTTCAGCTGGTAAGTTTGAGTTTTGTGCTGTTGAGCTTAGCCTGTCATTAATAGCTTGCATTCCTCATTATACATTAATTAGGGGAGCATTCAGAGTGATAGCTCTTTCAGAAGATGGGATGTAACCCTGACCTTTGCATCATGGATTTCTGTGTCACATGCTGGTAAGGGGGAGTTGATAGTTGTGTTAGGAAAACATGGGAACCAAGCAAGTAGAACGGTTCTTTATGCTGGATTGACAGTCTGAGTGATTTGTTATGTTTATCATCACGTGTATGTAGGTGATTCTGAGCATCTCTGAGTACCATGTCTGGTATGCTGATAGGAGTAAGGGAATCACACATGTTTATTATTGAATCTTAATACGCTTGGTTTAGACTTTTCTTCTTTTTACTAAAGCAATTACTGGAATTATGTTGTGTAAACTTGTAGTTCCAGGTGGATGCTCCACAATTTTTTCCATAGTCTCATTGCAGAGAATAGACCAACTGGTCTCTTACGCTGTACCTAGTAGACTTGTCATAAGAATTTTCAAATTTTGGACTAGATCTTGGGAGCTGATATTGTATCAATATTTGATAAAGATCACTGGCAAAGATGGATTGAAATCCAAGTCTCTTTAATTCAGGCTACAGTTAGATTAGTGAAAGTGATTCTGCTTCATCCTTATACATTTTTAACATTGATATATTTGTCCAGGAAGTCAGCTGCATAATTTATTTTATGGAAAGGCTACTTGTCAAAGGCAGTATGTATTGGAATATTTTTCAGGAATTTTTTTAAAAAATGGTTTTTCATCAGTTCTTATAGTAAGGCAGAGGAAGTTACTGTGTGGGCTGTAGCCCATTTATCTGTCTTACAAATAAGACTTGGCAAACCCAAAGACTTCCTTGTCTCTCAAGTACTGTAGAGCTTTATATTATGGAATTGCCCACTTGAATGATATAAAGAATCTTAAGCTAATTTTTTATGTTTGTGTGGGATTTTTCTGGTAAAAATGTGACTGAAAAATTCTAGTATTACAGTAAAATAGGTTTTAAATTACTGGTTTTCATTAAGACTTTTGAAAAGGTAAGTCTTAGAAAACTTTTGAAAAGGTTAGTCCAAATACGAAACCAAATAAGAATTGCAGTTTTACTATTTTACTTAAAAGTGAAACAAAACCAAATAAACAAGTTGCCCAAAACAGATAGAAACCCTTGAATCTGAGACTGTTTCAGGAAGAGTTTGATGTGAATGCATATGTAACATTCAGGTACAGTGACAGAACTACTTCTCTTCCTTTCTTTATGCTTCTGTTCTAACTTCTTTGCCCATTATTCTTACTTTCTTTTACCACATGCTTCTCTTCCTCTTCACCTTTTTCTGCTTTCTGTCCTTGCTATTTTTTAGACATGTTCTCATCTTTCTCTCCCTAACACATCTGTACTTCCTTTCTTCCTTCCACATCACAGCAGTTGGCTTTTTACGAAGGACACCAGGCCACTTTCTGACTTACGAAAATGGCAGGCAGACCCTGCTCTTGGGGTGACTGAATGAGAATAAGGTTCACAAAAGTGATCAGAATTTTTGATTATGAAGATACACTTTCGAAAGTAATATTAAATGCTGTGAGTCATCTCAAGAATTAAAGCTGCTGTTTCTGCTCAGGGTTTTTGCTTTGTGGTCAGCTGTTACGTCACTTTTCCTGATAGCTTCTGAACTTGCATGCAGTGAATTTCACCTTCTGGTAATTAGCTTCCATTTCCAGTAAATTTGACTGAGGAGTTAGTGTTTGTTTCAAAGATGTAGTAACTGTTGAAGTTCTGTAAGAAAAAACTATTAGTTAAAGAGATGTATACTAAGTTTTATCTTATGTTTTACATAAGATAAAAATCTCTGTACAAGAAAAAATCACAACTGTCCTAGGTGCAAGGAAGAGCTTCAGACATTCTTTAAGGGCAGTTGCATAAAATCAAGCTGGTTTAAACAACAAAAGCTGGAATAAATACAGACCTATATTTACTGTTGTAAATGTAAGTGTGAAAACATTTACTTAATTTGCTTACTGTTGAATTCTGTGATGCTAACTTCTGTGAATTCCTGTACTTTGAAAATACCAATATGACTTGTTTAAATGGGCAGCCTTGCAATTTGGGCTGCCATTTTGTTATTGGAGTGACAGGAAAATGGATACTGCTTTGCTCTCTGGCTAATTTTTGCACTTTTAATTCAAGGGGGCTTCTCTTAGTATAGCATTCTGTTACTTGTTATCTCTCATCTCTTGAACTAACAAGTCTTCCAAGTGTTCCTGGTCGAGATTGAAATATTTTTTTTACTGTGTTTTGTGTTTCTTTGAGAAAACAAACCACAAAACGTATACTATTTTTTAATAGGGAAATGTATACTGTTTTTTAAGGGGAAGCCAAAGGCCAAGTTTTGCAGTTAGGTTTATTTGAGAAGTATCTTTTAAAGTAACTCTTCACATTTTAGGAGGAGAGGTTTTTTTTTCTAGTGAAGCCAAATAGAGCACTGGATGTAATATTTACATGCTTTTCATATATTTTCTCAGAAACGAGATCAGTTGCAAGATGAGGAGGAAAGAAAGAGCTCCTGGGTTAGTCAGGAACGACAAAAAACCCTGGACAGACTTCGTACATTTAAGCAGGTAACAGAAGAACTGTCGTTCTTTTCTGGCAGTTTCCTTTCCCAGAGAAACTTCCACTCATTCCAGTAACAGCATTCACCGTGCTATTAGTGATTCTCTTTCTTTGTATCATTAACTGGTCTTTGGAAAATTCACAACAAAATGTGGCATTGGTGGAAACAGATTCCTCTAGCTGTTGCATTCCCAGTGCCTTAAGTTTCTATTCGCTCTTACACCTTTATCTTGTGACAAGGCACTTGGCAAATGTTCCTGAGAAGTATAACCTAAACAGTACTTCCCACAAAGAGCGTTGTCATCTGACATGGCCCCCTACTGCTCCTTGCTAGAATGCCTGCTCCTTCTTATTACAGTGGAAGCATCAGAAAATGCACAGAAGGTGGGTTGAAGGGGAAAGAACAAGGAAAGGGCTGAAAGTGAAAGAAACCAGACTGCATTAACTGGTGAAAACTTTTTGTTGATAAAAAAAATAAAGGTATGAGAAGTTTCTTTGCTGGAAAGTTGTCTTCTTCAGCAGTATGCTCTTCATGTCATTACTGTTTGCAAGCCTCTTGAATTCTTTAACTTCTGTAAATTGAAGCAAATTTACTTATTTTAGCCAGCAATTGTTCATGATTTTCTATTTTCTATTAACATACTAATATTGTTACATGTTATTTCTTTAGGCCTACCACAGTTGTGCAAAAGGTATTAGACCTGTCTTTCAGAAGCAGCTTAATTTTTTGCTTTAAAAAGGCTATGGATGAAACTAATATGAAAAGACTGATAAGAGGCAGCAAATTTAAGAAGTAAAATAAATCTGAAAATCTTTGATGTCCTCAAGGTATACCTTTTAAAACAGTTGCATTCATGTATAAGACCACTGTATTAAGTCAGACTGGTCTGCATTTGTAGAGGGAGCCGTTGACCAGGATTAGAAAGAGGAAAGCAAGAGGGAATTTTGGATTTTATTTTCCAGAAAATAAACAGTTTTGAATGTGCGGTCTGATTCTTAGTAAAATCCTAATTCTAACCCATGTATTTCACGGACTGGACTAATCATATATAAATTGTGGCTTAAATAAGAATAGAAACTAAGAATATGAATAATTTTTTGCGCAAAGATGGGAATGTATTTGCTTTAGCTTTACGTACAAAGCGCAGTGAAAATTGTCAGAGACGATGGGTGCATAAAATCTAGGATAGTCCATTGCATATGCTTATGTAATTGTCGATACCTTATTCACTTTAGCGGTACCCTGGGCAAGTCATACTTAAATCAACCAGACTACGGCTGGCTCATGCAAGAAGAAAATGTGCAGCCAGCTCAGTGCCCGCTGTCGAGCAGCCTCAGTCTTTGCCAGCAACCATACAGATCCAAGAGAAGAGTGAAGAGGTGGAATTGGAAAAAGCAGTTCAGCCTTTGCAAGTGCAGGAATCCACAAGTCTAAAACAACTTCAAGACGTCTCTTTGCCTCCTAACGGTGTCACCTCTGAACTGCCCCACGTTAGCACTTCTCCACTCACCAGTGACCAGCTTCAACCAGAGACTGCTACTGGAGTACAGCTTCCACCCCCTTTGCCTCCACCACCTCCTCCTCCACCTCCACCTTTGCCCTCCAAGGAAGATGCCACCAAATCCTTAGAGAAAAGTGACAGCTTTATTAAACGTCACAGCGTGGAGAAGGGAGTCCAGCACTCCTCTGGTGTCCCACCGCCACATCTGTTCGATAGCAGTCAGCTAGTCAGTGCCAAGAAGAAGCTTAAGAAGACCGGTGATCTAGAGGGTTTACAGAGGAGGAGAGGTACTGTTTCAATTTCTGCATATTTAATTTAAAATTTATTGTTATTAATTTAAAAACTGTAATGCACATCAGTTCATTTTTGAATTGCTGTGTAGGAAGGTGTATGCTGTGATTAATTTATTATTAATGGGAAAGTTGTTAAGTCCTTTAGCTGAGGGATTCTGGCAGCTCAAACACTAGGGGTTTTATGACATCGTGGCATACTTATTCAGTGGGGAACACTTGTGAAATTGAGTCTACACTATACCATCTTAGACTAGATAGAAACCTAAGTGCTGTTGAAAAGAATATTTACATATCTACGTACTGCCCGGCCTGCAGATATCCTGTGTTTCACCTGAGGATGAAGTGTTCTATTTATAAACAGAATAATAATAATTTTTCTGTCGGCCTAATGTTTATTTTACTGACTTGCATTTTATCTTGTTTTTTTTTTGTAAAGCACCTATGTGTGTGCATTTTATATGCATCATAGTATGACAAATATAAATTCAAATCAGTCATCTCTGTTGGGGGCTTACCCCAACACTGAGGTGGTTTCAGGGTCTTTGCTCCCCTGCGCAGCTCCGAGCCGAGCCGAAGGAAGAGACGGAGTTCTCAGGTTTAGATTTCTCAAGGTTGCATACTTCGTTTATTGTTTCTTATCTTACAATTTTCTCGGAGTCCGACAAGATGTTCGCAGCTGCATGGATTCCTCACGTCTCCCCCCGAGCTGGGCTGTCCTTATCTTTTATACTAATTACTACGTATTTCTTATTTACTATTTCTTACCAATGTCTATCACTATTACTAAAAAGGTCATCTTTACTTTGACCCAATCCTCACTAACTACTTTGTGCCACGTCAATGCAGCAATGGAGTGAGGGAAGGAAAAGGAGAAGGAGAAGGAGACAACGCCCCAGATTCTCCATCTTGTCCCCATTCACTTCAATGCTAGGAACCTAAAACTATTATTTTCTCATTCTGTGATAAGCTAAACTACTATTTTTCACATTCTTGTGGCATGTAAACCTTCTCTCAGTGTAGGAAGTTTTTCCCATGGACTGAAATCAAAGCCAGTGTCTCTCTGAGCTCTGGGCTGGGGTCCCAGACACCCCTGCCCAGGTCCCTGACCCTCCAGGGCAACCAAAGGAATGCCCTGGACTCCAACACATCTCTCTTAACAATATTGTTAATGTCTGCAGCAGCAGCACTCTACCTGCTGCTCCATGAGATATTCCAAGTTTCTGAGTGGCTTCAGACATTTGTCTCTGTATGACAGACCGAGGCTTTGCAGTCCTTCCTTCTTTCCTCCTTCAAATCTTGTATTCTTTTGTATCTCTTTTCATTGTGTCATTTCTGTCTAGGCCTTTAGTGGGATGGAAAAAGCCTAAATTCAAAACAGGTTTTAAAAAAACACATTATACAATGTATGAAAAAGAACTGGAGATGGATATGTATTGATTGAGAAGTGCTGCATAAATTACGTGCTGTTGTATACAAGGTGTTTAAACTTTATTTTACTGTATTATAATGCATTCTCAGGAATGAAGATCTTGCCCACTCATGGCTTTTCAAAGTGCCAAAGCATGATTTTTATTTTTGTGGAAAACTAGCTTCAAGATTAGTGATAAAAGAAGGATTTGCTATAAAGAATTATCTCTGACTTCTTAGTTTTCATTAATTATAAAGGAAGACAGTTTCTATAACTGTTGGGACTAGATGCTAACAAATACATGAACCCAGAGAAGCAGGAAGATGCATGCTCTTGCAATTGACTATGTTGCTGCTTCCCTCACTGGCTTGTAGAAATAGTCATACAGTAGGTAAAATTAGCCTAAAAATGCAAGTGGTAAGAATGGGTCGTGCAGGCCAGTACCGAAGACATGTACTCATCACCTGAGTTCCAAAGTAAAAAATGGTTATGCAAGAAATGCTTTCATTATCTTGAATTTCTTGCAGATTATTTGATTTTCCTGACTGCAAAAAGAAAGGCCACATTGTTCAGAAAGTTTTACTTCTTGATAGGAAGATAAGTGGTGGCAAAAATTACAGTTGTCGGTAGAAACCAGTTTTGACATGGTAATAAGGAAGATTGTCTAGAAGCTAAAACAGCATTGGAGCTACCATTGTACTTACAGCATGGGACTATCACATAAATAGTATGCAGGTACTTTCTGGTATGTAGGAAATAAAAATAAAGACTGATAAAATTTAATGAAAAGAATACTGAAAGTCTTTTGGTTTGCTGCAGTGAGTTCCCCGATGGATGAAGTGCTGGCTTCCTTGAAACGTGGCAGCTTTCACTTAAGAAAAGTTGAGCAGAGAAGTCTCCCTCCTTTTCCTGATGAAGATGACAGCAATAACATCTTGGCACAGATCAGGAAAGGGGTGAAACTGAAGAAAGTACAGAAAGATGTTTTGAGAGAATCCTTTACAATTCTGCCTGATACTGACCCTCTGACAAGGAGCATCCATGAAGCATTGCGAAGGATTAAGGAAGCGTCACCTGAGTCAGAGGATGAAGAGGAGAGCTTGCCTTGCACAGACTGGGAAAACTAACCTGTAATTAAGCTACATTTAAAGAAAATATTTCTGCAGCAGTTTTTTTTATAACAGTAGCAGCTGAGCCTCAGGTTGTGCATTATAGGAGACACAGTAGGAATGTGACTAAACTGTCTGACATCCAGTGTGGTAAAACATACACGTATGCATTGTGTGTCACTGACTTTTCAAAGAATTCAAGGTTTATAGTAACAAAAACTTTTTTTAGACAGTATGCTAGCCTTTTACTGTTCCAGTACTTCTGCTGATTATTGACAGGACTTCTCCTGAAAAAAGCTCTATTTTATCTAGTAAATTTGAAGGGACAGTTCCCAGTTTACCAAAAAAAGTTTAAAAAGCAGCACAATCACTCTTGGATGCACCTTATACTTGCTTTCTAATTGTTTCTAGCCTTGTAAAAATGGGGCATGTCCTATTTCAGACTGAGTAACTTCTAAGTGAAGGACAGTTAGGTTGGAATGCTGAACAGATTGAAATCTCATGGGTTACCCTGAGTGGCCGACTTCCTGACAGCTTGGCTTCAGCCTCTAAAATCTCTGATCTAATTGAATTTCCAGGCTATTAACAGTAAATATACAAATACAATTTATACTTTTGCTAGTCATATGAATTCCATGAACTTGCATTAATACTAAGCTACAGTGCCTGAAAGTACAGATACCAGACTTCAGCAGATGAAATTAGTGATTTCAGAACAAACCAAAAAATTGGCAAGAGATCAGTTTTCAAAATAATTGCTGCATCAGTAGCACAGAGAGATTTGTGACTGCAGCAGCAGCGTAGAGCACTTCTCTGTGGAGGCTCTCTTCTGTTACTGACACGTGAATGAACTTGAGTATCAAGAAGGTTCCCACTGAGCCTAAAATTTGAGAAACCAGAGGCACGACAATCTGTAAAGAAATGAAAAATCTGTTTAGAAGGGCCATTTCAACAGAAAGGAAGACAAGTATTTGTAATCCTTGCAACAGAGTTAACAATATGAAGAAGATTACCTTTTTGAATGTTCACAGTCCAGCTTTTCTACCCTGGGTAGCTGTTACCATTGCTGGAGAATGGCTGTTGGTAAAGTGCTACAGCTGTTTAAAAACTGATTCTGACTTAGCACATCATCTGCTGAATGTTCCTGTGATTTTGAAATACTGTCTCAATCTGTTGCATTGGCATGGTATTTTCAAATCATAATATTTTAAATTTTTGAAAAGGAAAATAAATGCTGCCTTCAATTCTCCATGAACTAGCTGTGGGCCACCCTAATGGGGTTTCACACAGTTTAAGTATGGTTTCCTCCTTCTATTCTATACCAAATGTACTGAGTTTTGGAGTGAAATTCCAGGAGTGGGGATGTGCTTAACACTTGCTGAAACTCCAAGTGAAAATAATTTTGCTTTCATGTAACTTCTTTCTATCCTTGCATACTGAAAACTCCCACTACCACAGCTCTTAAGAAATCAAGTGACAACTATAAGAAAAGACATGTCTTGGAGCTAACTTGGCTTTCTTAGAGCAATTATTCTAATTTCTTAGATAATGGATCACATTTAAACTTTGTGATTTGACTTTGATTTTAGTAAATCTATTTGACTGTTTAGGATTTTGTTTGCATTTTTTTTGCAAGATACAAAGACATTTTCCAAGTCTGACTTAAGTTTTTTTTTTTTTTTTAATCAAATGGGTTGACCTCCTAAACATTTTACATTGGAAGTGCATCTTAGAAATCGTCTGTGGTCATTGCCACACAATATAAATATATGTTTTCCTCTGCTATTTGCAGCTCCATAAAAGGAGATCTGAATGCAGGTTGAAATTCACTGCCACACAGTCCCTGGCTGTTTTCTCCTTTTTGCTAGACCACATCCTGCTGAAGTCCTGTGAAATAACTTGGACCTAAAAGCAGATTTCAGTGTGAGGAGTATGTGCTCCTTGTTCTTAACATATCTGAGACCTGCTTTCTCTTACCAGTGTCATATTTTATTATGAAAATAACCCTGTTTTCATTAGGTGAAGTTATTTAACACATAGTAGTTTAGATTGAAAATGGTTGTACAGAATAGCTCAGCAAATAGCTCAGAAATCGCTGTACTAACAGCTCAGAAAAAACAAGCAAGGCCCTTGCTATCCAAGCAATGAAATAATTTGGGAGAACAGAGATTGAGACAAAGCCCTTGAAAAACTCAACTGAATAAATGCTTTCCATATAGATGAACGTACTTGCTTGAACATACAGACTTGTTTACTAGCATTCATCATATAAGAGTAAAATAATGAAAATCTGTTGTAGAAATAGCAGGCTAATGTTTAATATCTTGCTTTAAGATTGACCTATTGGTTCTCAGCTTGTAAGCTCTACACATGCCAATAATTGTATCATGGAGATTATAGGTTGAAAACATACAAAAGTGTGTTGGCACACATTTTATATTAATTATGCTTAATTATACATGCATCTGTATAAGATAAATGTAATGCAGATATTTGCCTTACAGAATGAAAGCTAAATCTGATACAGTGATGTATATTTTTTTAAGTGCCAGAAAGTTCCTTGATATATGTGAAGGAAATATTAGCAGTGCCCAGTGAAGTGGTTTCAATAATTATTGAAGTTTGAAGGCAAAACTAATAGTAACTAATTCTTGCAGGAGATTCTAGTAATCTCTTGTATTCCCTGCTCTGTCAGTTGACTTCTACATAAAGTTATGATTAACCTTTTTTAAGAGCAATTCTTTCCAGACAGACACTCTGAACCATATAAAAAGATACTGAGGCATATATTGAAGTAGCTGAGCAAGTAGAATAAATATGTAGTATCTTATGTATGAAAATCCAAGAGATTACTGGTTATCAACAGTATCCTCAGAACATCTGTGTATGAGCACATAATAATGCACATAAATCACCATAGTACACTAAGAGTACTGTAAGTAATGCAGAACTTGAGTTCCTGTCAGTGATGGACAAAGTAACAGATAACAAGCGAGCTTTTGTTCTCTGCAGTCTCCTAATCCAGTATTTTGGGCCTCTAATCTGTATTAACTGCCAGTAATACCAGAAGGCAAAAAAACCCCCAAACAGCAAACCAACAACAAAACCAAAACAAACAAACAGCTCCCAAAAAACCAAACCAACAAACAAAAAACCCCCAAACAAACAACAAAAAAAACCCTGGTCATATGTGTGTTCTGGTTCTAGAGTCACGGTGTCATTACCCTGGGAGCAAAGAGAATCTTTGCTCAGTATGCACTGCTCAGTTTATTGCATGTTAGAATTGCTGAATATGTTGATCAGAGAATATTTGTACAGCCATTTAGCTTTTCAGATCTTCCTTTTTCTTTCTTCCCAAACAGGTGCTTGACAGCCACCAACGTGCGAAAAGAAAACCCCAGCTGAAGATTACTATCCTTCTGCATTTCTGAGAATTCAGAGCCAGCAGTTATGACCATCAATTCCACAGGAGGCTTTCTTTGGCAAAGAAATAGTCTTTCTTTGGCAAATAACTCAGTACATGGAAAAAAAATGGCCTGAAATGTTAATTTCAGGTCACTTTTTTCTCTATTTGTTCAAACAAATTCTGATTTGGGCAGAAAGCTAAGTTGTTTAGACATGCATTTTATACTATCAAGAATGCCCAATTCTTAAGCACTTTTTATATTTACGTTAGTAACATATGGCCAGTTAAGTGAGGGGGGCATTTTGAGTTGGGAGACTACTTGCTGTTAGAGTAACTTTGGGGTTCCAAACCAGCTATAAAATGGCCCCTTCACTGCACTGAATATCTCATGTGCTTGAAAATTCAACTAAATGGCTCCCTGCAGAGAAGCTTGCTGTGTAGAAGTCTGATATTCCAGAAAGAGAATTCCTAGTTGCACTACAGTAGCTGAAATTCAGTAACATGCAACTAAGACTTTTTTCTTCTTAGCTTGAAGAAGCATGTCAGTATGAAAAGCAACAAGTGACCACAGCACAATGAGAATTAAGAGTTGAATTCAGTACGTATTCAAGAATGTGTTTGTTTCCATCATGATACATTTAGCAAGACATACTGCAGCACCTTTTTAGAAGGTCATTTTTAGTCTGACATCTTTTTAAAGTAGACATTTTCATGCTTTTTTAAAATAATATTTAGCTATGCTGAACCGAGTTAGTTATACTTTTGTCATTTGTTATAAGAAGCAATATTTTGTAATTTCATACTTAAAAATATTTTTCTCTTTTGGTTTAAAATAGCTTTTGATTAGTCTAAGCAGCCCTCTTTAAAAAAGGTCAAAGCACTTAAGCATACTGATAATTCAGTTGTGAAAATCATGCTATTCTTGCTGGTTTTCATCATTCCCTTTAGTGGCTGCAAAAGTGTTTGTATTTCATACCCAAAAGCCTAGCGGCTGAAAAATGTTTCTTTTGATTCTGACTGTTTTATTTTTAAAGGAGAGTTACAACTTCCTCTGCAGTGAATACTTAGGAGTAGTCCTAAACCTCATGACTAATGGCTGCAGGCAGCTACCTTTCGATACCACGGTACCAAGAGGTATGTCAATCCAGAGATACAAGTAGCCTTGTACCACCTAAAAACCTCACGTGGTATTAAAAATCAACCCATTACACTTCTAGGAAAGCTGAATTTTCACTAGCATTTTGTTTTTACTAGCGTAACATACACTGTGTTTGAGAAATACACAGTCCCTGTCCTTCGTGTTGTGTGGTCCATTCACTGTTCCTCTTTTGACAGATAAAACTACTATATGGGGATCTGGGTTCTTTTAAGTGGAGTTACTCATTGCTGCTGTCGTGTAATGGAGCACGTACTGTGTTAACATTTATAACAGGGGATTTCACGTCTTGCCGTTTACTTACAGAGAGAGGAGCAGGAGACCTTACCTTAGCAATAGGCTATGTAATCTAAAGGAACCTCAGCTCTGGGACCCTTCAGCCTATTGAAGATGTTTTGCTGTGGCTGTCCAAAAATTGAAGCTCTGTCAAACATCTCGAGAGGATTTTCTTAACCATGTTGCCTTACTTATAAAGTTAGTGAACATTGATTTTCAAAGCACCTGCGAGCAGTGTTACTGTAGAATTGTATTGATTTTGTTGTGTTAGTTGCCAGGTCTCTATTTTTCAGCTGTGTGAAACAACTGATACTGGCTTTCCACAGGCCTAAAACTACATGATGCTTTTTTCTTAAGCTTATTCTCTGAATTCTGTGTTACATGGTATGGTTGCAAGCTGTCTGATGCTGTGTTTGTGCAGCAATAGCAGCAGTTTCAAGGTTCATCGTAATCATTCGACACTGTGTACACCGTCAGCTGTTTTGTTCTACATTTGTTTGTACTTTCAGTCACACCACGCATTAATAATCAGTCACACCAAGATAATTAAATAAATTTTTGGCTGTAGCACAAAACAGAGCTATGATGTAGAATGGTAATTCACATTATACATTTCATCTGAAACTTAGTGCTAAATTAACAGTGGTGAACAAGCAACTTCTATGTTCATTTTTTCCTCTTTTCTAGCCTGCAGTTTCATTCCTTGGAGTATGCATACAGAACATTAGCAAAATTTCAAGCCGGGGAAAAGTAGTGTAATTTTAAAGTATTTGTGCAGTGGTTCCCTTGCACAACACGTTTGTCTGCAGTTTACCACTGTGTTGTTACCTAAATAGCTCCATGCTGTACTGTACTACAGTTTTCAGATATGTTTCATATGCCATGTGATCTGTCATCTTTGCCTTGAAAAATGTGTGCATGATTGATGAAATTAGTCTTCTTAATCTGTTTCATATTTAGCTGAAATCTTAGATTTCTGTATTAGCTTAGTCTCAATAGAAATGGAGTTCTCATATGAGCATGTATTCTATGGGCACACAAAAAGTAGTAGTTACGCTGAGCATAGCAGTATAAATCAGTTCAAAACTGCCATCTTCTGTGTGGAAAATGAATGGGGCTTTTTTCCACATCCTGCTCAAAAAAACCATAAAACAAAAGTGATTTTAAATCTCCATGAGTCACTAGATGTCACAATTTCACATAATTTTCACTTTGATATAAAAATTGTGCATATGTAGTGTACACAGGCTAATGCAGAAAAGGTACCGTCCTCTGCCATGTGACGTTTTCCAGTGGGATGGCTACCGCAGAAAATGGGGAAAGTTTAGTATATTTACAAGAAACTTAGGGAAATTATGACAGCCCTGCGCTGAGGTCAGTTCCACCATAGCTGAGAAAAGCTGTAATACTTGTGTTGGTC
This sequence comes from Hirundo rustica, assembly GCF_015227805.2. NCBI lineage: Eukaryota > Metazoa > Chordata > Aves > Passeriformes > Hirundinidae > Hirundo > Hirundo rustica. The sequence goes on from NC_053488.1 coordinate 7,307,823, forward strand.
CGTGAGAAATCTTGGCAAGATCACTAAGGAAAAACACGTAAACACGCGCAAGGTAAACGAGCCTCCACAAAAAGACCTGCCTATTGATATTTTTCATTTTATTGTTGTGGCTGCGTTGTTCTGTTGCTAGTTATTTATCTGAAGTAGTTTGTCAGGTTTTGCGCCTTTTCAATTTTTAGGAAAATCTTTCTTTTTCCAAATTAAAAGTTATTACTATGGTGTAACTGATCCAGTGAAGTAAAGATTTGAAATGCATAATGTTTATTGTACAAATGCTTATTATGTAAGGACTGAAAAATCTTTTGAGTGGGAACAAGAAACTAAATACTCAGTTTCTACTAAAATAACCAAAATATAAGGTAAACAGCAATAGCCTTGTTTGGAAATGGAATTAGTATCAACAAGAATTTCATGTTCTCATTCATGGAGGTTCCAGATCCTTTACAAATGACCAATAGTCTTACTCACTTTACTGTATTTTCATGTTAGTTATCTGTCTAGGGTAGATGAAGGCTTTTTTATTTTTCTCAAACATCACTTTTAAGTTTTGCTTGGGTTTTTTTGTTGTGGCTTTTTTTTTTTTTAAATTTTAAATCTGACAGTCTGCATTCTCTACCAGACACTTGTAAAATAAATTAGTATGATTATATATTGTGTTCTTTTGTGACTGAATTGGGGATAGAACTCAACATACTTCACTACATTATTTGTAAAGAATCATTTTGAGTATAAGCACTATATTCTGTACTGTTTAATAATAAAGTAATGATAGATGCATTATTGAAGATGCAACTTATTGAGAAGAGGAGGCAGAAACTGTATTGGTTAATGTTACCCTTATTCCATTTGTTGCACTGAATTTCAGGAGTGTAATTTGTAAATCAAGTTTGCTCATGCGTGTAATCAGATTTTATTTTCATTGTAATGCTTATGTAATTAAATTACCTGGATGTATTTCTGGTAATGATTTCATAAGCATGGACAATACGTTGTTGATGTTTCGCACTACAGAATTAATGTTAAGAACAAGAAAAGCTTCTTGCAAAGAAAAGGAGTAACAGAAGCACCTTACTGGGAGAGCATGTTGCATGATTCCAGTCCTCTTGGAGCTGACAGACAGTAGGTCATCCTAAACTTGACTGCAAATTGCTCTTTGGTGTTATAAGCACATCAACATACTGCTATCAATGCTATCAACACAATGGCTGTTTTTAACCTATAAATATACTGTAATTTAAGTTTTCCTACAAAGTGAATTTATATTTAATTGCTGCCTAATACATAAATACTTAGAATTTTTAGGAGGGTCAAGGGAGGGAGGGCAGGCATGCCAGTATATTTGTGGGAGGGGCTGTTGCATATATGGGTCTTTGTACTTCCCATTCAGTTTGACTGTTAATCCAAAACTCAGCTCTGGCTGTAGTGAATCTGCAGCCTGACATTTATGTATTTTTATTGTGATTCAGGTCTTATATATTCTGTAGCTCAGAGCTTCAGAATTAGACAGAAAAGGTCATCTTTCCATTCTCAAATGTGAATGCTCTGTACCTCTAATATGGAAAATGACCAAGCAATTAATTTTATTCTGCTGAGTTTTTAATATTAATGTGTAGAGCATTATCTAAAGCTCGTTAACCAGCTGTGTGTCCATTGGAAACAAGTAGAAAGGATGAAGGTGCATATAGTCCAAACTCTGCAAAGACTTTATTCCAGAGACTGTCACCTATCCAGGAATTAGTTTGCCATAAACTGGCTTGATTTTCAGAGTATAAATATAGTTTTGACTTTTGAATTGGTAAATAGGTGTTGGGTATTGGGGATATTCACTTAACATCTTCCAGCGTGCTGTTGCTGTATGTTTTGAACTTCATTTTAAGTGTATACAAATGTGTCATCATAAAACGAAAACTAAAGAAATACAGATGGCTGCAGGTTGTCTTACATGAATGAAGCCAGTGAAGCGTAATGAAACTAACTTCCTTGTTAAGCCTGTTGAATAAATAAGAAACAATGAAAACAAATTTTCCATTCACTAGCTTTGTGCAATATTATCATTAGACTCAGACACTACTAGCACATTGTGCTTGGCTTTAAGAAAGTTTTTAATTCCATTATATTCAAAAGGACATATTAAATGCTTATTTTATTGTAAACAACTCTGCAAATTTACTATGCCTGAAAATGCTCAAAGTTATTAAGTATTAAGCACAAGTATGTTAAAAAAAAAAAAAAGGTTAAGAACTAAACAAACATTTCTAGCAATACCTAGAAACTAAAAAAAAGTTTTAATTGTCTGCTTCTTGGTCTTTCTTCTTTAGTGCAGCTTTTCTGCAATGCAAGTTTATTATTGTGTATTCCATGGGGGTTTATTATCATGATTCAGAAATTTAAACCTGTACGCAAAGTACTGCATTCATTCACCTTATTGTACATGCAATGTAACATCATACTCACAGTTTTGGTGCTTTAAAATTATTCCTCTTTTCTTTATTAAAGGATATTTATTTGATCACTGTCTTGGTTTTAACTTTGATTATGTACTAGCATTAAAACATATTTTTTGTACAGTTTGGTTCCCACAAAAAGCCAGTTTTATATCTATTTAATTTCTGTTCCCATTGTTATTCTTACAATTCCTGAAATTCCCTGTCATTGTTTAATGGTAGATGGCTGCATCTAAGCTATGTTGCAGCATGGAATATTTGTATTTAGGTAACATCTTTGTAAATGAAGCCACATGAACAATTTAGGTATAATAGAAGAACTTTGCTCCTAAATGATGCAGGGTAGTTGTGCCACTACCTTATGGTAGTTGTCCACTTTCCATCTCTTGATCAAAAGACAGAAGCACTCCATGAAAAGGGGTGAAAGTTTAAATACAAAAATGTTAAGAGCTTAGCCTTATTAACTTACTAGAGTTCCTAGGTGGCTGTGAGTTCTTCCTTTTATTCTTGTAGCCATTTTGTGTTATTACTTATGTAGGCATCAATCTTGCAAAAGAAGTATCTTTATATTGTATCTCTTTTCCCTTTTGTTTCTGTGGTTTTGGTGCAGTGCAGGTAGGTTTTATTTCTAGCTGGTTCCTTAACATGAGGAAACAAAAAACCAGTGTATTTCTGGAACAGGAACTTTTTTGTGCCATTACAACCCTGAGAAAACAAGAAAAAAGACATTTCTAAGAGCAACATGAAACCAACTTTATATTTGCAGGGTAAATCTACTTTGCAAAATTGCAAGGCCTATCTGGCTTTGGTTTCCTAGTGTTGTTTTTCATGCCAGGTAATAATCACTCGTAATTTTGGGTCGTGGCAGAACACATAGAACAAGTAGGAAATGTGTTTTGAAATAATCAGTTCTTTGAGTGTTGCTGACCTAAGAGAGAAGAGTGTTGCATTTGTGTCCGACATCAGTTCCTAAAGCTCTGGCGTGGCCGTGCTGTGGGTGCCTGCACAGGTTTTGCTCTGCAGTGCTCCATCAGCTGGTTCTGCTTGGCACTGGCTTCAGTAGATAAGGAGATGGTTTTTTATAACTCTCTACACCATCCATACAGGTTGGAAGTGAATTTAGTGTATGCATCAGGATTGCAGATGAGTGAATATATCTGTAGGTAGACTTGAAAACAGTGGTATGCCATGCAGAATAAGGCCTCTTGTTTCTACAACACAGAAAATGAAAGATACGTAGAACCACCATTTATTTTTTCCCTGTTTGTTACGTGTCAGATGTAAATCAAAGGCACATTGTAAATAAATACTCAGTGTGCCACAGTGCCCCTGAAATAGGGGAACTACTGATACATGCCGGGTTTGTCTGTGTTCTACCACTTAATGCTCAACAGAGGCGGTAGGTAGAAGGGAAAAGAAGTAAAAATGGAAGGTGTGTTTGACAGATGTTGCTTTCCAAAACCTATGAACTCTTCCTTTTCTCAGCAGTTTCCTTTTCTTACTGCTGCTTCCTATCATAGGGAGAAGCCCATTTTATAGGCTGCACTGTTTCTGCTATAGAGGAGTCCTGGATTGGCTACAGTATCTCTGAATCTTGGGATCAAAAGCCATCAGTATGTCACCACAGCCAGAGCTTTATGCTCACGTCACAGATCTCTGTCTAAATCTCCTTTTACCGTTTGTGCCAGTGTGTTTTTACTATTTGTAAAGGAAGGTTATAACGTTTGTAAAAATTGATAAAATGGGGTCTTAAACCTTAGATGTACCATGTCAACCATTTAACTGTTACAGGCATCACTTTGTTTACACAAACTGCCCTCCAGCAGAAAACCATCCCAGAGGTGCTGCCAAGAAGCTACAGCATCATCACCATGTAACCTACCTTGCTCACAGAAGTACTGCAAGTCTCTGTCCAACTCTCCATCCTGCAGAACTGATCCCATGGAGCCTTTCTGTCCTTTTGATCCCATGGAGCCTTTCTGTCCTTTCCCCTTTTGCACTAAGATTCTCAGTCTCTATTGCTTTCTCTAAACTTTGTGCAAATCTTCACCGCAGTCAAGCTGACTGTCCAGATTTTCATCAGCTCAAAAGACAGCACATCTCCCTTGAACTGTTGCCTCCACAAGAAGGGCTGGTGGATAAAAACAGGCACAGATTACTCTCTGTGCTGTTAAAAGCTGCTGCCTGTGTTGTTGCTGGGGTTCGCTCATAATTAATAAACCAAAACTTTGGGGGAAAAAAAAAAAAAACTAAACCAAAACAAAAGTTATATTCACATTCACACTGTATCTGCTGTCTTACCCCTTTATTCCTACTGTAGTTCTGTGCTGTCGGTGGGATGTTTGTTGGGGATACTTGTGCCACAGGCAAATCATCTGTATTGCTTTCTTGTCACTCTGTCCTCACCGTGGAATGCAGCAGACTTCCTGACTTCGCTGAGATGTCTCACCCCACAGTGCTTACATAAGACTAAGCACATTCACAGTCTTTCAAACAAAAGTCACTGTTTACTTCATTCTTTCATCTTAACAACTTTTCTAATTAGCATCACATTCCCTCTGTACATTACTGTTTAAAAGTCACACAAATAAGGAAGATTGAAGAATCATGCAATTCATACAAAGCACTTATATTAACTATACTTTTTCTTCCTCAGTACTTTATTTTAATCTCATTCATTATCAGTAAAAGTGTAACTGAGTTCTTATCATACAAAATCATCAGTGCATGCTCAAACTGCCATGCATGTTAAAAGCACAATTTAAACATCATAACAGACATTTATGAATCAACTTTTTTGAAGCACCATAAAAGTATGGCCATTTTCTCCCCACATGCACTTGCTCTGAGTAAAATTACTGTTGGAGTGGATAAAGTCCTGTGAAAACAATTTGACCGAGAAACCACTGCACACCACACTCTTGGTCTCTAATGACATGTTAAAAAAAAAAAAAAAAAAAAAAAAAAAAAAAAAAAAAGGCTTGAATGGGCATTATAAAATAAAATTTATAGTATTAAAAAAAAAAAAATTACACATCCTGTACTTTTGTTGATGGCATACATATATTTTTGTCATTCCTGTAATGGTTTCCTAAAGATTTCTGCTGCTGAAAAGGCTTCTCTCAATAAGCAAAGTAAGTTGAAACATAAGGTTCTTACTTCTCTTCCTGCCCAGCACCACTGTAGGAGCAAATTTATTTCCCCCACTTTGCAGTAGTGTTTTATGTATCCCCTGGCACACCCATACCTTGCTCTGTCACTCAGCTCTAAATCCAACTGTGCTCGTGAGTCAGGCTGGTGGCTTTTACGAGGTCTGGCCTTCATGGGCCATTCCGTCAGTCCATGTGGCCAGCAGACAGGGTCAAAAAACCTGAGTGATATTTGGAGGGTGCCTTCTCTCATTAAACCATTCTGGGAGAAGATCAGAGGAGTGCAGAAACTGTCCTCAGTTAAAGGCTGCATTAGTTAAGCAAATCTCTGTTTAGGAGATCACATTTGTCACTCAAAACAAACAAACAAATAAACAACAACCAACCAAAGACAAACCCCACAAAACCAAAATTAGGTGTCTACCTGGGCTATGTATTCAGGGAAAACATGAGCCACATGTTGGCTACCAGGGCGTGATTCGCTTAATTTGTGTACAAAATAACATGTATTATAATTAAATTCTCAAAAGCAGTTATATTTCCAAGTTAGTGCTATGTCCCATTCTACAGAAAACTCCAACCCTTCTAGTATTCATCTTTTAATCTCTATTTGCAGTAAGAAATTTTGAACAGAAATTTTGTGTCCCGGACAGCATTTGTTGAGACTGTGAGCCACCCGGGATAAACCTGGGTTCTGCTCCCCGCCATTAGCTGCCTGAGGTAACTACAGAACCCCTGCCCAGATGAATGAATGAATTTGCTGCCGTCCTTGGTGGATGCTCAAGGTTGCAAGGATGCTTCTGAATAAGGAAGAGCTTGGTACTGTCAGTAATACCAGCTTGGCGAAGAGCTTGAATGCAAACTTTAGCTTCTGCTCCCTTCCCAGTGGAAGGAGCCTAGCCAGGGGACACTACAATGTCTTCTGTTAAGCCATCAATGTGTCATTGCAATAGCAAGCTGTGAAGTCTCAGGGGAAAAAAAAAACAACCAACCAAACAAACAAAAAGAAACACAACAACAACAACAAAACCAACAACAAAACAAAAAACAAACAAAACACAACCCCCCAAACTTACCCTGAAATACTGTAAATTAGAATTCCTTCCCTTAAATCTGTCAAGACCTTCCAGCTGATGAAGGCCTGATCCCTTGACAATGCCACAGTCACCAGCTGTCTTATTTTCCAAGTAGCTGCATGCCAGCATTTATTCTGTGTAAGACCCAGCACTGTGCTTGTGGGCGCCCTGGAGGTCGCCTTACAACTGCCTCTAGTAGTGGCCCCCTCTTCTGCTGCAGCCTGTCAAAAGAGACTTGAAATGCTATGGCGAACTCCACAGCCACCTAGCAGCTATTGTTGAGCTGTAAAACCAGCCTCAAAGGCTGGTGAATCTCTTTATTCTTTTCCCACAAGTGAACCCATCCTCATTGCCAAGTTTAGAGAGGTTTAGATGTTTGGACACACCAGCAGTTCCAGTGCAGTTGCTGGCTCAGTCACAGAGCTGACCAATACTGTGGCCTGTGAGGCCTTCTTCCCTTCTGGATTTTAGATACATACATCCTTGTCACAGCTTCAACACTGCAATTTGGCCCAAGTGTCAAAATACCTTTAAACCCCTCTGAAACAAGGGCACTGTTTGTCACCTGCCCAACCTGCTGGTCCAGACAAAGTCCCATGGCTGCATTTCCCAGCCTGACTCAGGTACAGAGGGCTGCTCTCATCTTTGTACTCCCACAGAGATTGCCAATGTAGCTATAATTCATTTGCAAAGGAACCTATCCGAGCTGATGACAGAAATCCTCTAGCTTGACGGGAACTTTTGGTGCCAATCCTAACACATTTTTGCCTTTTGACTTGAGAAGCTACATGTGCCTTATAGGTATTTTCTATTTGTGCAATACAGTCGTCATCATCGGTGAGGAACATGAAAACTCATGTCTTCTGAAAATACATGCATTGCTGTCTTTAGACAGCTCTGATTCAAGGTACTTCCTAGTAGCATGCCTCACTAATGCTTCTTTAGAAGATTCCCCATGCTTCCCCACTGAGACTGAGATGTTCATGTGCAACAATCAGCACCTCATACCCACAGGTATCTTTTGTGGGGGTGGGTTTGGGGGTTTTTGGGTTACTGATGTCCCTGCCAGGTGAGCTTGACATGAAAATTTATGTTTCTCATTCCTTAAGCAGTTTAGGACTTACATTGAGTGGAAACAATTGGTTGTTCCATGTTATGGACTTATATTGAGTGGAAAAAATTGGTTGTTCCATGTTATGCAATAGAAAAGAACACAGAGCAAAAGGAAAAATACAAGAAATAGAGGATAGTGAAAGTTTTGACTGGTAGATTCAAATGGTAAAGATAACCAACTCAAATAAAGCAATTACAATTTCTTTTCAAAGAGGTGGGGAAATGCAGCTTATATCAAAACAACACATAACTCTGCTTTTTTAAAGATATACAGAAAGAAATTTCCCCTTTTCTCCCCCTGCAAGCAAAACTCTGAATGTGCAAAATGCTCTGGAGCAAAAGGGCTCCAGACTGGTAATGACAGCTACAGTTTTGAAGCAGCAGCTTCTGAACAAAGGACAGCAAGCTCTCCTGGGTAGCTTTTGGGACAGAGAGCAAGTGCAGCTGGCAGGGTGTAGTGGTGTGGCTGTGCAGCAGGGACTAGATGCAGGATGCTCACATGAAATACTACTGGAGGCACTCTGCTACATCCTTCTACCCTGGCTCCTCTCACTAAGTGAAAAGTCAAAGAGAGCTATCTACACTGATAGATTTCTTGTTCCCATTGCTGCAGATTCCTGACAAACAAAACTGCTGGAATTATAAAAATAACCATATATTCAGATGTGGAGAAAGTAGATTTAATGTTTAAATCTCCATCCATGGGTAAGGGCTATGATCTTTCTCCTGCAGGCAAGTACAAGGTCATTTTGCTTCACACTTATTTTGTTTTGAGACAATTCCACTGATTATTTAATAAAATACAAGCCAGACTCGGAGAATTTCAAAGGTCTTGTTCCCTCTCTGCGTGACCATGTTTAATTCAACAGGAGGAAATCCATACAGAGAGATTATATTTACACATACCTTGTCAGTGTAGCTCTTCCTCTCCCCTTAGCACCTGGATGCATGGTATTGTTTGTGAAGGTCTTTAGTTCTGCCCTCCTTCTTGATCTACTGAGAAAAAAATTCCTTCTTCTTCAAGAATTACCACAGTCACAGAAATGCAAGTTCTCTTCCACGAAAATGTCTATGTTGCTATTCTCAATCTAATGGAAGCAAAAGCAGCTGACACACTGCTGGATCCATGCAGTGAGATGAGGCTTGGATGAGAGCAGATGAGAATCCCCAAAGCAGGGAACAAGTTTGGAAACTACCTCCAAGTTATAAGAAAGAAAGAAAAAACCCCAAACCCATCTCAGAATTCCAGTACACAAACATCGCAGGTGATAGGAACTGATGGCAGCAGAAAACGGGGAGCACCAATGGCTAATATTGGTATCAAACCTCTAGAGTCCTGAAGGTAAAAGACTGAAAGGACACGGGGTTTGCAGACTGTCAGGACTTAGCTGTGTTCATGAAACACACCCCCAGTGCTGACCTTGGGAAACCTCTAGCAATCAAGAGTGGAGTTTTGGGGCAAGCCAGGTGTGCTCAATGTCGGCTGATGTGAGCACCTTCTGAAAGTGAGATCCTTTCACGTGGTTCATCATTCCCTATGCAAATAATTCTCGCTTATTTTACAGCTACACAAGGGTTCCACACTAGGGAATCTTTTTGAAAACTGTTTCCCCCACCCACCCCGAATTTAAAACACCTTTGATAGTTACTTTCCTTCCAATGCCCTTATCTGAAAACACTAAGGATTGCCAGATATATTGTTGCATCTGAGCTCTGCTTACGCAAGACCCAGCAATGAGGGGAAAGCAGGAATATCGTGTTTCTTTGGTCCTATGATGAGCTGCCAGCAGTGCGGAAGCAGAACTGGCAGCGACAGGTCCCTGAGAGGTTGTGGTGGGCAAGCTATGAGACCCCCTTATGGTGTGAAAACCCAATTTTGTCTATAGTATCTAGAGATATTGTGACCTCACACCTGCTTTCTGGCTAGGCATGGCCAGAAGAGTGGACATGAGCTGAACTGACTCTGAGATCTAACACAAATCTCAACTCGTTGTTCCAAAGCGTTTAACAGCACGGGGAGAATTCATCCATCTTGTCTGAAGTGAGTAGAGTAAAATGAGGAACTAAGGCTGCTAAGGAAAACCAGAGATTTCAAATAATATGTGTTATTCTGTGACATGGTCTCTGCTTAGCACTGTTCAGAGGTAGTGCACAAATGCAGCATTACTAAGAAAATGTAAACAAGACAATTTGAACATTGCTTAGCAGAGTTGGGTCCATCTTCTGAAAAAGAAACCCCAGTGTGTAGGTGTGCACTTAACTGGCATGTTCAGTTACTGAGACTGAGCTATGCACATTGGGATGGAGTTTCTTGAAGGTATATTTTAATTGTCTTCTGATATCCAGATCTAATCTCTAATTAGATCTATCTTTGGCCTTAAGATTTTTGCAATTAACCAAGTTAAGTGCTTTCACTGATATCTGCAGCCCCACAGAGAATTAAGGTCTGCAACAGTTTTCCATTCCTCTCTCCATGCAGTATTTCTGAAAAATGGCTTTGATTTTGACTTTTGAATGCAGTGTTCACAGAGTGCTGTTCAGAAGCCACTTCAGTACAGAATATATAAGGTGATAGAACGAAATGAGGTTTAGCCTCTTATTGAAGGCAAACCTGAAGTTAATCCCCAACTGGTAGAAAAATGAGCAGAAATCATAAATCTTTCACAACTGACAACTGAACAGACATATCCCAAAATATTAATCTTTAATTGAGGCATTGTTACTTCTAGGGTTTTCTTTAGAGGAATTATCCTGGGAATGCCACCGATAGCATTAAATGATACTTATTTGTGTAACAACTGGTTTAGCCCTTTATTTATTTATTTATTTATTTATTTGTATTTTACCTGAAAATGTATTTTCTTAGAGACCTTATAACAGCATTTCTGCATTATCAGTTCATTTTGTTCTCCTTTTTCCTGGATATACTGGCCAGGAAAAGGAACTTCCAGTCTATAATGGACAATTTAATTCACATGTTTTACTTTGTCCACATAGAAAAATGCAGTTTCTGGATCATTGAGGCATATGGATTATGAACAATACACTCCAAAAACTAGCTATCCAGACGGGGATATACTTACAAAAATCTTTTATGTCAAAGTCAGGATTTCACAACATAACACACTAATGCAAAATCCAGTAGCACCTGAAAGATTAAGGTAGCTGCTGCTATCGCTTGCACATACTTGAAAAGGATTTAAGGAAAAAAAAAAAAAAAAAGAGTAATACATTCTCCAGAGGACAGCAAGTGTATTTCAAAATAAAAAAGTGTGGGTTTGATTTATTTTTTCTCTCTCTTTTTCCCCCTCTTTCTGTATTTCTGTGAGGCTTATGGTAATTCTTTTGTTGGCTTTCCCCACCCCCCCCACCCCCCCCCCCAAGACTGTAGTTGCCATGTAACCAATTATACACAAAGCGACTGCTCGCCCCTCCAGTGCAAGTTCACGGTCATGTTTTCAGGCTATAGTACTGAACACTGTTTTCTCGTATACATATTCCCATAGTTTCATTAAAGATAGACACAATGTACAGTACTCATCTCTGGGACAGTAACATTTCAAATGGGAAAACCTTTTTGCTAAAACAGAAGTGAAGAGGCTACAGTAGGTATAGCCATCTAAGTATGAACTCTAGATCACAATTCCTAAACACTTGCCTACTGTACATAAGCACTAAAAATAGTCTTAGACATAGGATTTTATTTATATGTGCACGTATGTTCACCTCATCCCATATTCATGTTTGGCAACTATTTGGGAATTCAAAGGTGCAGCCCTCAGTAATTGTATTATTTAAAAAAAAAAGAAATGAAGCTTATCTATTCTATGAGAAAAAGAAATTCTCAAATATCAATTTCCAATTTTAAATTTAATTTCAATAGGAAAATATTAAAAATGTGCACATCTAAATTTTTCCATGTTCTGTATATACATATGTGTGTGTACTTATACATAGAAATGCTCATGTACCACACATATTCACAAAATTTAAGTGGAATATTTCTGTCCACTATTTTCCCCACACATATGACATCGTATCTTTAAAAATGTCAATAATAATATCATTAAAAATAATATTACATTTATTCCATCATTATGTTTTTTTAATTCTTTCTTCATCTTTATTATGTCCACTGAGCATTAGCAGGCCAAATTCTCCTTGCACTTCCACGGATGTTATGCCAACGGAATGTTGCTGACATCACATCAAGGACACATCTGGTTTACAGCAGCACAAGTGACAGGAGAATCAGGCCCAAATATCCCCAGGAAAATTAAAAACTGGCTGTATCTGCTCATATGGACCTGATGAAGATATACACACCACTGTCTAAAATCCCCTGAATGATTAACATGTAGCTCACCACAAAGTTTTCAACCAGTAGCACAATGAAACAAGCTCCCCCCACCCCTTTAATAAATGTGAGAAAATACCCTAAAAAATATGGAGAAAGCGTAAACATTGTGTATAATACATACCATATAATACATGACAGTTTTAGCATTTAACCTAAGCCACTTCCCTGACTAGTCAGGGGAGACCTGATAAATCACCAGTTAAGGGAAAGGAGAAAGGTATTTTAGAAATAAAGCATGTCTTTCCAATATAAATGACAACCCGTGTGTATTATATGGTATATACACACAGTACATACATGAAAACAAACTTATCTTTTCTAGTTTTGAGTATCAGTCTCTAAGTGAAGAAAACTGTTCTACAAAGCAGCTAGATTTCATGTTTAACATTCAAATTAATTTGGGGAGCAAACAAAGGTTCGTGCATCTTTCGACTCTGAGGTCTGACACTCATTCATACATTTTAAAAAAGCCCTCTTCAGCGTTACAAGCAAGTTATGGCAAGAATGCACTGTGATGCAAGACACATGACAATTGGCTTACCTTTCAAAGAGTTGGGTTTTTTTAAATAAATCTATCATATTAAGAAATGTGTGTTTGCCAAAAGTCTGTTAAAATTACATCAAAACAACTTTAAAACCTGCTCACTAAGGATAATTCAATTCAATGTCCTGTTTTTAAATGCTTAATTAACAGTTCAGAATATTGCCTGGTGTAGTTTTAATAAAGATGTGATATGAAGACCCATAAAAGAGTAAACATGTCTTCAGTTCAATTTGCTATGACAACAAAACTTCAAGAAACAGCCTTTTTGGCGAGACACGTTCAGTGTACAAACAATCCCTTGCAGTACCTCTGTGTCCTTAATGAATCTGTAACAGAACAGTGCTCCCTGTAAGCCATTATTCACAGAACATCTATTTCATGTCACATTCTGAAAAAGTCTCCTGCAGAACAGGTTAACAACAAATTGAACATTCAATATAAGTATCAAGGCCAGAAAACAAACAACTGGCCACTCCTTGTTATCAGCGCAGGTCAAATTTAAAATTTAAAATTTATGTTTAAAATTTTCAGGGGGTTGGGAGGTTTGGACTTTTTTCCCTATGGGACTCACCTTCTATCACTGGTTGGCTTCAAAATTTAGTTAAGTGGAAGATACTTTCTCACTGTAATTACATGGAATTCATATGAAAAACTAAACCTTACATTGGACAATATTTTAGAACACCAAAGTAAGCTCCATAAAGAAATACGGTATCTTCCAGTATATATGTATAGCTATTAAAAAAAAAAAAAAAATTAAAAAACCAACCAGCCAACCAACCCCCCCAAAAAAAACAAAAAGGAAGAAGTTTATACAAGCAGTTATAGTAAATTTGTTTCAATTAAAGATGCAACTCTCTCTCATTCCTGGCAAGAATAAATTTGTTCCGGCACTGCTTCTGCACAGTGCAACATATCCTGAGAAATTATTAAGAACAACAAAATACAGGGCTGTCATCATTAAGTTCTTGCACAAAACACAGCATTTAAATATCTTAAATAAAATAGCCAATAAAGTATATTGTATCTGTCACAAAATGGAGTATGTCCTGGGACAATGCTAATTCACCCATCACTGATAATTAGAAAAGGATTGCATTCAATTACTGTTAATATCTTCCAAGTTATCTGTGGCCAATAATGTAAAAGGAGGTAATTTGTAATTCAAGTTCTTTTTACTTTTTTCTTCAACTGGCTACAAGCTGAGTTCTAAATTTTACATTGAATTACAAGCCAAATTTAAAACAATCCCCCTCAGAGGAGCATTTTCTAATTTTGTGCAACTTTGATGCAGAGCCCAACACAGTCCTATGAAGAGAGACAGTGCATCTTTAAGCTGATTGGCACTGAAATCCCATTTTCTTTAACTACACTCTATTAACTTGGCCAAGTTATCTCGTAATTCTGTTAGTTCAAATATTTTTCCATCAAGAATTTCTAAAAGTGTCTTCAAGTTATTGCGAAAAGCTTCTTGCTCATTCTGACTTTTCTCCAGACGTTGCTCTAGATCAGACAGCTGTCCTTCCAGGTCTTTGTTTCGAATTTCTACTTCCTTCAGAGAAAATACACAACATGTTAATGTGTTATTAACAGAAAGCAAGTCTAACGTCCTGTTGGAAGCAGTGTAGTGCCCTGCTGGTACTCATGTGCTATTTTTGTCAACTGCTTTTTAAAATATTTTGTAACCCTTTACAGTGTACACTAGGCCAAAACCAGAACCTGAATTGTTACTACGATTGCATATGTACAGCCACTTTCTCCATTTTTCCCTAATTATCTGAAGGATGGAAACTTTTGGAGAGGGACAAACTTTAGTCAGTGAACAAATGATACACTTATTCAGGTATGTTATCACTTCTATCATTCAGAAACGTACTGCCTAATGAAAACACCTTCTCAGAGTTTACTTATGCTCAAGTATACCCTGATTTGCACTACATGAATTGCTCCAGGACAAGGTTCTTCACTGAAAGTTCTCATGCAAAAACCCATCCAGAACACTGCTTTGGAGGCAGAGGAGCACCACCTTATTCCCATCCCACATTACGGGCTTTGCACTCTGAAAATTAAGACCAGGAACGTAACCGTCCGAGCGGGTGTCACGGTGACTGTAACAAAGGTAAGGAAGGAGGTGCAAGCGGCACATCGTTCCTCCCTGGCGGCACAGCACCCACCTGTGGAGCAGGGACAACGGGAGAGCCACCGCTGCTGTACGGACAGGCCGCTCCCGTGCCGGGGGGGAAAGATGGAGAGGTGGTGTGTTGGACACAGCCCAGGGGGTCTGACCCTGAGCAAACTCAGTTCTCACTCACAAGGAGAAGCCCTTGGCGTCAGCCCCTGGGGCTCCTCGCAGCTCCAGCTTGCACCTGATGGGGGACGGTGCCAATCGTTCTGCACTGTGCAAGCCAGGTGGCCTCTGCACAATCAAACCACAAATGAAGCAGTCACCTGGGTCTGGAATAGCATATTGTTCTTTGTTCCATTCATGGCACACCTCATAAATTCATGCTAAATTTTGTGATTTCATTTACAAAAATCACTTTTCAAAGGCAGCACAGAGACAGTGTGTTTAGTATATCATACACCCTGTACAACCATCTCTGGAAAAGTGCATAATGAATTCATATTTACGTATGGTAACGTATTTTTCAACACTTCCTCCCTTTACAGTGGCTTTGTGTCACAAAGCTTTTAATAGGCCTGCTCTGAGATTTTACTACAACTATTTTTACAAATAGGAAGGGAGATTTGGCAGCAGCCAACGATCGCAGCATGAGCAACTCCTCTTTCAGCCCTCCAACTCTCTCACTGGTTTTGGTGTGATTCTTCTGTCTCCCTCAAGGCTGAGAAATACATTCATGTTTACATTGGAGAGATCTCAGCTAACCATAGAAAACAACCTGACCTACACAGAAAATACTTTGGTCATTCAAGAGGAACAGGTATGCAATGGCAGCCCTGTGTCAAAGCCCACGGCCTGAGAAAGGTATTTACTTGTGAGGGGCCTGATGGCAGCATTGACTGGGCACTGCACCCCTGCCCAGAGGAGGGATGGGGTGATGTGGCCAGTGCTCAGTTTCAGCTCCCAGCCTCTGTGGCAGGGGAGAGCTCTGGGCCCCCCAGCAGTGGTGCAGGTGGAGAAGACACAACATCAGGACGCTCACTGCCTCACAGCTGTGGCTGCTTGTGGAACCAAACTGAAGGCCTCGCTTACTTCTTGTGAGCAAATGGGCAAGTGAAAAACTACGGACTTTTGGGCACCAGTCTTGAACAGCCAGCACACCCGAGAGCAGGAATTACCCCTTATTGCCAGGATCAAGAGAAGAATTAATTTGTTTAGCACCAAATAATTTAGTTGCCAAAGCACTAAAAGAAGCTAGCGGGATAGAGGGCTTGTAGAAATTATATAAATAAAATGCATGCATGCTTATGCAGTGAACAGCTACACCCCTGCTGCTACAAATGAAGAAGACTGGATATAACCCAGTCACACCATGCAAAGGCTCTCCTTCATTGGGTCTACTCCTGCCGTCCAAGCCAAGTCCATACAAGTACTGCGTGGTGTAGTGATTGCACAGGTTCAAGAGCCTCTTGAGGGCCAAGTGATTACAATATAGGACATAAAATTGAAATCCAAGGTCCTCCCAGCTTTGCCAGAGTGACACAGAAAACTGTTTTTCAATATTTGCCCATCCAATTTGTCATTGCTTCTCTTCTAGTCACCAAATTTGTGTGCTCTACAAAGTCTCCTTGCCACTGCTTTTACCTCAGATATAATTAATTCCCGTAAGCAGGCAAGCCAGTGATGAAATAGACCACTGTGGGACAAATCTGTAGATACTTACATGGCTTTACATTGTGACATCTGAATAGAGCATTCTGTTGACCTGTACCTAGCACTGAAGAACCCCTTTCATGCCCTTCTGAGATATTATTAATGAAATATGTCATAAGCTGTTGTTTTTGATTTCTGGAGAAGACTGCTTCTTAAATTTATGTTTGACTCTTACACATTATTTACCCTAAATTAGTATTAATGTTTTCTGCATTGTAAGCTCATGTCTAGCTCCTGTGCAGTTTCCTGTTTCAAATCAGTCAACCTCAAAACTTGCTTCTTGATTGGAAGAGGTGGATTACATGTAATGCAATCTATTCCCCTAGCTGTGCCATTTCCCTGGCAGCTGATCTCATCCAACGATAAACTGATTCTTTGATACATTCAGTCCCTTTACAGGATGTATTTTGCACTTGGTTTTTTTACCTTTGTTTTTTTCAAGTTCTTCTTTCATCAGATGTAATAATTTCTCACATTGTTTTGTCTTACAGAATAAATAAATCATTACTAGTTATATTTGTTGCTTGCACTGTAGCAATCTTTTGCAGAATTCAGCGCAAGGATTGGAACAAAATATTCAAACCATACACAACAGCTATATTTAGGAATCAGCCATATTAATAAAGATATTCTGACCTACTGTGAGAGTCACACTGATCATGACTCACTGATATGACTTCTCTACGTTACTAATGGAATTATTAAAAAGGACCTCGATACTTAACCTTCAGAGTGATAACATATTGTTCTTCATTGGATTTTGCCAATGACTGATATCTAATTAATTCCTGATATATATGTATCAGAAATGCAATACACCTTGAAATACTAATTTCTTTGCATAGCATTTTTCATAGAGGGTTTTTACCAAAATATTTTAAAGTTATATAATCCACTTGCAAAGCACAAGAGAGAAAAATAAAGCACAAGAACAAAGAGTGAGAGAAACAGATACAAGCCCTGGAGAGAATCACTCTGAAAATAAATGATGAGTCAGGTAAGTGAACATATATGAGACAGTGTGAAGCTATAGCAAGTGATGTGACACTTGTAGGGTGAAGTGGCTTGGAGAACACCAGTGTAATCAAAGCAGAACAATTAGAGCAAAGCATAGACTCAAGATCTTTTTCCTGGGCAGCATCAGGGCAGTAATTAGTTCAAGCTTACGAAAGGCACCTTTTAACTCAGATCCTAAGTGATCCTTTAAATTTACTTGAATAGAACCATATAGAACCTTTTCCAGAAAGAGATCACTTACCACATGACATACGGACATATATACAAAATATATCTATTTGGTGATTAAAGAATCACAGAATCATAAAATCGGTTAGGTTAGAAGGGGCCTTAAAACAACGCAGCAAAGGATTTCAACCCTTTGTCATGGGCAGGAACCCTTTCCACTAGATAAAGTTGCTCAAAGTGCCGTCCAACCAGGCCTTGGATGTTTCCAGGGATGGGGCATCCAAAACTTTTTTGGGTAACCTGAAGCAGTTCCTCACCACCGTCACTGTATAGAATTTCATCCTAGTATCTAATCTGAACCTGCATTCTTTCAGTTTGTACCCATTACCCCTTGTCCTATCACTGCAGTTCCTGTCAAAGAGCCCCACTCTGTCTCCCTGTAGGCCCCTTCAGAAACTGGAAGGTTGTTACGAGGTCTCTGTGCAACCTTCTCTTCTCCAGGCTGAACAACCCCAACTTTCTCAGCTTATCTTTGTAGGGCAGGTGCTCCAGTCCTCTTATCAGCTTCATGGCCTTCTCTGGACTCACTCCAGCAGGTCCCTGTCCTCCCTGTGCTGGGGGCCCAGAGCTGATGCAGCTCTGCAGGTGGGGTCTCAGCAGAGCAGAGCAGAGCAGAGCAGAGCAGAGCAGAGGGGCAGAATCCCCTCCCTGGCCTTGCTGCCCACACTGCTCTGGATGCAGCCCAGGACACGTTTGGCTCTCTGGGCTGTGTGCACACACTGGTGGTTAGTTTTGAATTTTTCCTCTGCCATCAACCCCAAGTCCTTCTCTGCAGGGCTGCTCTCAATCAGCTATATATAAATATACCAAAATGGAACTACCGGACTTCATGAGGTAAAATTTCAATAAAAATTTACCATTTTCTAATCTTTCATCTCTTACTGGTCTCATAATTCTTCTTGCTAAGGATAGGTAATTCCTGGCTCACTGTTACTTTTCATATCATCTTACAATAAAATTACTGCATTTGCTACTGTTAGAACAATTTCCAACTCTCATTATAATGTTTCTTTTTAGTGCCTCACATAAATGCCTGTTCAGATGAAAACTTGTATTTTTAGCCTAAAGCCAGCAACAATTTTTGGAACAGGCAAGGTCAGGTGTACTCAAAATACTCTTTAAAGTAATAACATACTTTGTACAAACAAGTTGACGCAAGAATGGGGAAAAATGAATAAACTCCTTTTGATCTTTAGTGGTTTATTCTGCAGGTTAAAATTTGATTCATAGAGGTTCCAATTCATGTCATGCATTTCAAAGAATACCTTGCCAGTGATTATTAAGCTGTGGTTTAATTTGTGATTTGATGGGGCTTGCTTTCAGCATGCTAAGCCACAGAACAGAGAGGATGCCCTGTCAGGACTTTACAGTTGGAGCTATTTAATGCCTGAGTTTCCAGTACTTTCAAAACTCTGAAGCCTGAACCCAGAGTGCAATCCACCTAAGCTTTTGGTCAGCCTCATTCCAGAGATGTGACAAGATGTGGTGCTGGCAGGTCAGTGCAGCACCAGACAGGCAAGAGCTCAGATGGAGCAAGGGAGGATATAATGAGAGAATATCAATTCTAGCAGCCTCAGGTATCTGGCATTACACACAGTAAGAAACAACTGCTAAAAACCAATTAAAGCCCAATGTTTCTAAATAATTTCAAGAAAATGTAGAAAGAGTGTTTTTAAAGCCTGTACTATACAAGAGCACTTTAACCCTTACTTTTCTCAGGGCATGTTTAAAAGCTGAACACGAACTCATCTCAGGCTGATGATACACAGACAAACAGTTTCAGTGGAAGGCAAAAACTATGGGAAGACACTGCTGTGAAAATCAGAACTGTACAGGACATGTATTAGTGAAGAAAGTTTGCTAACCTGAGAGTGCTCTGTGGACTCGTAAAAGTAGTGTGGATCTGTTTCCTCAGATAACAATGGCAATTTAGAGCAGATAGAAATTTTGATACAAATTCCCAACCTAGCACCTTCAGTACAGTCTAACTTACACATTCATCTGGCACGTTCAGTGAATATAGCACAAGTTGCACAGGTGAACTGCTCACTTGCAGATAACTTTTCCCTTTTCCCTAAATTAAGATGATGCACTATAACTCACCTGTAACTTCTGGGTCAGAGAATCCCTCTGTGCCTGGAGCTCTCTGGCATTTTCAATTTCTTGTTTCAATCCTTCTATTTCCTAAAGGAGAAGAAACAACCTTGCTAGCAATGTGTTACCCGGCTTGGCCTCAGTGCTGGTAATCTGGTTGCTGCTTCTTCTTCTGAGCAACTCATTGCAACAATATCAGAACTGGAGGTCAGCTACTGCCCATCAGAGAACATGAAGCGTAAGCCCCGCTCCCAATTACTTCTGAATCACAGTCCCAAAACAGCAACTCCATTGTTAATGAACAACAATAGATATAAGCATTTTCTTTTGTAAAAGTCCAAGATTTCTTTTCTCCCCCTAAGAGATATGAAAAAAATTTTGACTGAAAATTTAAGGTCCCTTGTTAATTAAAAAATAAATAAATAAAAATTATACTTTAAATCCTATTAGAATCTACCCTTCTTCGTTTTTTCAAGAAAAAAATCCAATTTTCAAATGTAAACTGCTTATTATGTCACCAGCAGCAGCGCTGAACATGAAAAAAAAAAAAAAAAGTCTGTTTTGACTGATTTCTGTAAAAAGAGAATCTGAAAGAAATGGCATTTTTAATTTAGCAATTAGAAGACAATAAGCTATAAAAATAAGAAATTTAGATGAAATAATGAACAGAAGAGAAACCTGTTCTTAGCTTACTTTCAGAAGACAAGAATAGAAACACTTAATGAAAGTAAAAGGTATCAAACTTAAAACTATTAAGTACTCTTGTCCAGATGGGCATATTCACCTCCCAGAACTCCTTTTGGCAAGATTTCTTTGCAGCCAATAGCTCAGCGTAATTCAAAAGCGAATGGGCAACAAAATGGGAAACATTAGCAAGCTGAGCTGAACCAATTAAGTATGAGAGAGTTTGGAAAAGACTTTGTTCCATTTTGAGAGGATATGCTCTAATGACTGCGCCTCTCCTGCATCCTCCTTGGAAACACCTCACAGCACTGAGGGAAGTTTTGGCAAGTCACACTGCCCCTCCAAGCACGCACGCCAATGCCCACAGTCTCTGGTACAGGGCAAATAATTCTTCCTATGCAGCTGCTTCCATCACCTTTTTCCATCCATAAAGGGGCAGATATGCATTCCTCTAGGACCTATGCCAATGCAGGTGTTACTCCAATTCTTTTTATTTACTTGCTGCTGGTCCAGGCTGAGGCACATGGCATGATACCAAGTTTCAGGCTGGGGACTTAGCATGTGTTTAAGGAAATTGCTGATCCTATGGACCATAAAGGTCAGCTTTATTAACAGAGCCTGAAAAATAGACTGGCTGGACAAAGGCATTGATCTATTACTTGTTTCAAACCCTATTCTCCAGAAAATAAAGAAAGCATGCCTACAACAGCTTCCTCTCTTAGGGAATCTGGAATTCATCAGTGTGATGACTGCCCTGTGGAAACCACTTATGATTTACTTTTGCAACCAGAGCTGTTTGGTAAAAGCAAAGAGGAAAACATGATACTTTTTTTGTTGCTATCCAGATACCCAGCGCTATATATTGGACTGATGTAATTATACAAATGGACTGATGTAATTATATTAATGAAAATTTTCTAAGAAGCTGAAAATGTATTTACCTTGTAACATTTATAGTAAATAATTCAGTATCTAGCAGCCATCATAAGCTTAATATTGAAAGGCTTTAGAAATTATGTAATAGAAGAGCCCAAAATAAATGTTAGCAGATACCTCTTCTTTTTTCTTCAGTGTAGCCTCTAATTCCTGTATTGTCTGGTTTAATTCTGTTTTATGTGTGTGGACTGCATTGGCTTGACTGCTCACACACTCTAGTTCAGTCACCTGTTGAAATAAGTAGAAGAAACACATACAGAATTAATTTCAACATACTCAAGATACTATTACTTCTTTGCATCAATAGCTGCCTTTGAAACACACCATAACTTCTGGATGGCTTCTGTTGATTAAAATGGTGATGGTGTCCTTACAAAGTTAGCATAACATTCCATAATACATTGTTATGTAAGTGGTTGCTATGAATTCCTGGAAACAAAAAAAAAAAAAATCTTTTGTTATAGGCTGAAAAGAAAACTAATTAAAACTTATACTAATTATTGAAAGTTTTAAGAAAGTTCTGAATTACCACTTGATGACTAAACACAGACCTGTCTAACTAACCTCTCCATCTGACACTTTTTAATGTTCTACCACCTTACTAAAAGCCACAATGTTCACACACTTCCTAGAAAGCCAATTAACATTTCACAGCATCACTTTCCGACTCGGCATAAACAGTGTAATAGCAGACACTCAGCCACCAAAGTACAGCTGCCAACTTCTAACTTTCCCTGGTAATGGAGCTTATCTCTCAGTCACAAAGGCAACAGCTAATATCACAATTTGGATTTGCTCAGTTCCCCTTTTATCAGCAGACAGCAAGCACGCTCCATCTGCCCTTGGATAAGTTAAGATACCTGGCAGTGGTACGCACTTTTGTTTTATTTTATAATCAAAAGGATGCTAATATTCTGCCACTCACAGATAGACAGTTTCAAAAAACAGCTTCTGCATCAAAGAAACAAAATGCATGCAGCTAGAGCCTACACAGAAAAGTTTCTGTTCATGTACCTCTCACACTACAGGTCCAAATATTAGAGAACTCTCAAACCACATGTCTGCCTGGATGTGTGCACTAAAATATTTTTGTTTAAAAACTAAAACCTAATGACGAATTTTTCCCCAGAAGTTATGAGCCTGTCAATCCTAATACATATTTTTCAATAGAGTTGCACCACATACCTACAAATCTGGACAAGAAACTCCTTTGAACAAAGCACTAGTTAATTCTGCAACAAAAACTTTTAACACTCAATTTAATGTTCTTGGAGAGGTAGCCATTGGACAGAGGGCAGACATCTTCCAAGACAATTTTATTTCTTAGGTAAAATAATATCTCAGGGAATCAAGGCTGCTGCTCTCCAGCACCAATGTCCCCTAGCTAATAAAGCCACTGTGGTACCAGTAATTTCAGACTGAACTATTCGTAGGCTCAAAAGGTAGATTACTGAATCAAGTCCAAGAAAAGTCAAGATTAAATACAAGGAAATTAAAACAACTTCTTTCTGAATCACAGGACACAAACCTCTCCTCTGCAATAGCCATGATGAATCTAGGTTCTTCTACTGGAAAGTTATTGGTTAGACATTTTTGCACATGAGGTTTATAATGGAGAGAACTGAGATCAGAACAAATTCCTGGCAGGGGCTAAAAGCAACGAGGGAATAGGCAATATATAGCTTGGTAACACAAAACGCCCCATCCACCCCAAAAAACTTTCTTATTTACTGGAATTATCCCAAAAAGAATACCAATGCTCACTAAAAAAACGAATAGTAATTTGCTTTGTTTTGCTTAGTTTATATGTCACATGAAGACTCAGATGATTTTCTCAATTACACATGTATATCTGTATTTAGATTCTTATGGTACTGTTACAGTGTTCACCACTGCAGTTACACAAACAAGAACTGGAACACATCGATGAGGACAAACCTGTGTCTTCACAGTGTCTGATCTTGCATCTAGAGAGAGCAAGAATCAGAAAGGCACAGAGCAATTTAGGCTGGAAAGGGATAGGTGGCCACCTGGCCAAGGCCTCCTGCTCAAAACAGGGCCAATTTTGAGATCACATTTGCTTGCTCAGGGTCTTGCCCAGTCAAGAATCCTTCGCTTCCAAGCAGTGAAGTTCTGACGTTGTGACAGTTCTGACATTGCAAGTTTATGAAGAGCTCTAGCTCTTCCCTAAGTTTTGCTGGAACTGTCAGACTCACTCACCCCTTTCACCTTCAGCCCTTCTGATGTTTAACTTCTCAAACATTTCCAAGCTTTCCTGCTGAGGTGCTGAATAGTAACTTCCAAGAAGACAATCTCTCTTTTAAAGCTGTTGTGCTCACCAAGACCCACTGGCCCTTACCAAGCGCCAGGGCATAATGCTCACTCACACAAAACCTCAGCTGGAGAGACAAAAGTAAGCCCAGTCCCCAAACTCCTCTGTCCTACAACCTCATGCCTTGAAGCAAGCCTGCAGAGGTCTCTCATCCTGTGACTAAAGAAGCACTTGGACTCCTACTGTTCTCCATACGGTTTCCTTTTGGGTGGCACACATAGAGAGGATGTATGTATTGGTGCAAGCTTGAAATCTAAAGGATTGATGAACTGAACTGATGGATGAAATGTCACTGTTCTAGGTTGCATCTATTACTGCTGATTAAAAACACCTCCTGCAAGAACCCTGCCAGGTGCACAGCTCATGAATACTCCCAAGTACACTCTGGTCGGCCCTAACGCAACACACTTACTGAAATTGCTTAAGCAAACACAGATGATTATTCTTAACAGAACAGGCCATGCTCCCACAACCTTCTTGCCAACAGAGGCAACTGCTCTCAGAAGGACAATTAATTACTAGCACTAAAAAGACTGTAATGTCTTACTCTAGTCCAGCTTTTCTCTGGGCAAACATCCATCTCTTACGGATCATGCAAGAAAATAATGTTCAGCTGTTTTGTTTACTGTTGATTGAAAACTCAGTAAGTTGGGAAAGAACAAATGCAATTAAAAAAAACTGAATTACTTCAATCAGTCATTTAAATGACCATTCCTATAGAGATCTGAAAAGATGTCAAATATCTTCATGTCTTTAACTTCTTGAGAGTACCTATAAAGAAGAAAAACATATTGTGACCCTTTCAAAAAGATCTGTAGAGTAAGATGGGCTGGAAAATGATGTAATATAAAGAATATGCAATTGAAAACAGAAGTAACAAAAGATAAAGCTCTAGGCAAAAATCTGGATAGCATTTACTTGTTCTGTTTCTTGTTTCAAATTGCATTTAATTTTCTCATGACCAGCGGTCCAAAAATCATTACAAGTAACTGTTTATGCATTATGCACAGAAGGGGGCATACAAGGAAGTTAAAGTGCTTTAGCCTGACCCTCCCACAGGCTATTATCATGGACACCTCCTCATTCAGGGTTTCAGGTTTAAAAGCAAGGCTCAATCAATCCTTCAAACCCTTGCACAGCAGTATCCAGCAACGTACCTGTGATTACACCTCATTTTGAGTACAGAATTCAGACTGAAAGAACAGTCTTTGAACAGTAACTGACTAAACAAAGTCCTGCTATTGTGCTACCATAAGACTGCATTGACTTGCATATCTGAAAATGTCGATAACTCTGGCTTCATATTTGAGACTGAAAAAAAAAAAAAGGTACTGTTCTCAGCCTCTGTTTCTTTACTTTGCATTTGTCATCCAGGTAAGGATTGCATGTAAGGAATATATTCTGAAAAAGCTTTTTAGTGGCTATTTAGTGTGCAAAGTCTTCTAGCATGTGGATGTTATACTTAACTGCCTACTTCAGTGTGAAATACATCAGCTGAAGCAGGACAGCAAGGCAACTCCTTCTGGTAGAGCCTAGACCCTCCTAGCAGAGGCTATACTAGAGTTTTCTGGACATTTTAGTCAAGGTCAAACAATCTATAAATGCAGGAAGATTCCAGGAAGCGATTTTCATTGCAGCAGAGAGCTAGCACACTGGACTGCTGGGAAGACTGAAGGACTGAGGCTTCAGTACACACAACACAACAAGGAGTAACAGTCTTGGTGTGAGCTTAAGAGGGTGACTGCCCAAAGCTTCAGAAAACTGAAAAGACTCTCAAGAAAATTCTGACGACAGAAAATTACTTTGCAAGAGACTTCAGGCAGACAGAAGCAAAGAAGTGGGAATGACACAAGTATTTTGTGTGGTGACCTGCCCCAAGCAGATATTGACTAAATGATTCTGTGCTGTGTTTTCTCCAGCTGCATTAATTTTTTCAAACCACTTTCTTGAGACGAATTGTACAATTCAGTACCAACATATCATGAAATTCCTTTTTAACTACACACAGAAATTATTCCAACTTCTACAGAAAGGCAAAACAAGGTGGACTAGAACACAGAATGCATCTAGAACTCAGAATCCATTACACAACTGTAGAATAATGCAGGTTGGAGAAGACCCTGAAGATCATTGAGTCCAACAGCTTACCCACCACTAAGCCATGTCTCCAAGTACCACATCTACATGTGTCTCAAACACCTCCAAGGATGGTGACTAAACCACTTCCCTGGACAGCCTCTTCCAATGCTTGACAACTCTTTCTGTGAAGAAAGGTTTCCTACTAACTAAACTAAAACTGGGAACAACTCAAGGCCATTTCCCCTGGTCCTTTTCCTTGTTACTTGGGTGAAGAGACCAACCCCCACCTACAGCCTCCTTTCAGGCAGCTGTAGAGAATGATGAAGTCCCCTCTGAGTCTCCTTTTATACAGGCTAAACACCCCCAGCTCCCTTAGCTGCTCCTCACAGGACTGGTGCTCCAGGCCCTTTCCCAGCTCCACTGCCCTTCTCTGGACTCATTCCAGCACCAAAATAAGCTTCCTGACCCGAGGGACACAAAACTAAACACATGATTTGAGGTGTGGCCTCACCAGTGCCCAGCACAGGGGGACAATCCCTGCCCTGCTCCTGCTGGCCACACCATTGCTGATCCAGGCCAGGATGCCATTGCCCTTCTTGGCCCCCTGGGCACACCCTGGCTCACGTTCAGTCACTGTCACCAGCACCCCCAGGTCCTTTCCAGCCACTCTGCCCCAGCCTGTGGAGCTGCCTGGGGCTGCTGTGACCCAAGGGCAGGACCCGGCCCTGGGCCTTGTTGAACCTCACACCATCGGCCTCAGCCCGTGATCCAGCCTGTGCAGATCCCTGTGCAGAGCCTTCCTGCCCTCCAGCAGATCAGCACTCCCACCCAGACTGGTGTCACCTGCAAACTGCCTGAGGGGCACCTGATCCCTCATTCAGCTCACTGATAAAGAGATTAAACAGGACTGGCCGCAGTACTGAGCCCTGGGGAGCAGCACTGGAGACTGGCCACCAGCTGGATGTAACTCCCCTCACCGCCACTCTCTGGGACCAGCTGCGCAGACAGTTCTTCACTCGTATTAACAACATATATTCAGTGTAGCTGTACCCTATTTTCTGTACCTGACACTACTAACTCGTTGTTTCTATATTGTATTTTTTCCCTTTTATTTACTATTTTATTTACTATTTTATTATTAGATGCAATATCCAAGATTTACTAGGCCAAGCCACAGTGCAGAACATGTATAGTGCTCACATGCAAGATTGAATTAAAGTATTAATTATGTATCTTTACCTGATCAAGTTACATTCCTAAAAGGATTGTAACTATGACTGTGACAGTATTGTTCTATCAATAATTGAAGATGAACTTCCCACAAAGAAAGGAGAAGAGAAATGCTATTTCATGGACCAGCAAAACTGTGGATAACTGCATAAAGTTTCACATAATATATGCAGAGAAAACCTCTCAGTTTGTAATGGCAGTCAGTACTACGAAGCACAACAGCATGCAACAAGCTAATCATAAAAATTATTCCAGTGTAGGTTTCAAGAATAAAAAATTCTGGAAAGACTTTTGGCATTAAGAAATATGAAAATGCAGAAAACAAGGAAAATTGCTTTTCAAGGCTGATTCCGAAGGAACAAAAAGCACACAATGGTATTATTCATATAAATCACTTCTGACAGGAAATTAATTATTGTAGTTTTCCAAGATTTACCCATAGATAAAATAATAACCTCAGGGTGAGTGTTGTGCACTACCAGCAATTTATTACTTTTTCCAACAGAGAAAACAGTTAGAAGATTTTGCTGAAAAGGACACATTTCTGTCTGTGGGCACTGATGCCTTAAGCCACAGAAATACCAAAATGTTTTCCTCATTTCTTTACAGATGAAGTAGGAATACCTATCATCTGCTTGATTTTTGTGAAGAAAGCAATGGAACTGTAGTAGGAATCTTTGAAAATACAAGTTTACCAGAATTGATGGCTTGACCTTCATCCATCCATGCATTACTATTTGCAATTGATAAGGTAATATTAAATTCAACACACATCCCTTTCCCTGCAATCTAATTAGCAAATACTTTTTCCAGTCACCTGGCCAATTCATGAAACACATTAAATAACAAACATCCTTCAGTCCTCAGGATCTAAAGCCAGTAATTTTCTTATTCTCCTGCAGAGTTTTGGAATTATAGGATGTGTTTCATTCTTCAAGTTTTAACTACATAAACATCTTGTCAAATGCCTCCACAAAGGATGAGTTTTATAGCTTGCAGACAAATGTATCTTAACACTTTTCTTAGGATTTTCTAGAAATAAGAAGATGGAGGATAAGAGAACACTTCTGTGAAAAATTTATTTTATTAGCCAGAGTCAGAGTAGCGTAGTTGGTGGTTTGTTGTTTTTTGGGGTTTGTTTCCAAATTATTATCTTGTATATGACACATTCAGTGAATGTGTATTCCCAGGGGAAAAAAAAAAAAAAAATTAAAAGAACTTTAACAAAACAGTCTTGGGTCTCCTAAATGCAAATCTTTTAAAACAAATTAAAGCAAACTGAAGAAGACCAAAAATACTTCAATCCACCATAATTTAAAAAAAAAAAAAACAAAAAAACCACCAAACCAAAACAAAACAAAACAAAACAACACAACAACAACAAAAAAGGCAAGCAAATTCACATTTTGAGTCAAGGAACATAACCTGATACAGCTTCTCTGTCTGAAAAGAGACCATCTATTCAGTAAAGTGTAATTATCAACCAAGGGTTGAATCTTTGTAAATGCTAGGTGGATTATCGGTACTCAGAATCATGGACACAAGGGAGATTAAAATATGTGCTGTGTTTCAGAATTCTTCTCCTAAGAAATTCTCTGATAGTCTGAAGATTGACAATACATACCAGTTCAAAAATAATAGAGCACTTATAATAGCTGAAATGGCTATTGAAGGGACCAAAATGTGAGAAAAAAAACCCAAAAAACCCAACATATGGTCTGAACTAAAAGGCTTGTATTTTTTTTCCTTTGGTATCCCCTAATGCCATGCAAAAAAATGGTCATCTATTTTCACTGTAAACAAGAAGTACAAAGCTGATATCTAACCACATGCTAATTACAGTATCTTAAGGAGAAGATTATACTTGGTTAATCATTTTTCTTTAATCAATCAAACATGATTTATTCAAAATTTATTCAAAGCTAAATTTGAATTGTTCATTAGGAGTGACACAGTCTTAAAGGGAGAATGATGAGAGATAGACACCACATTAAAAAGGTGAATTACCAATAATTTTTTTGGATCAGAACTCCACTCATAAATTTATTGTTAGCATGCTTTCTGTCACCTTCCTTCATATTTCCACTGTTATATAATGTTTGGGCATTTAAAACTAAACAGCTCTCTACAATAGTCACAGGGTTGCTAACAAGACTTCTTAGCAAATATGAAGACCATGTTACGGCCTCCAATTCAGCAGACAACTTCATCACATCACATTTGCATGCTTAAAAGTTAGTTTTGGCTATTCAAGTACTAATGCAGCTGATGGAAATGTGGAGGTGACTTCTAAAGAGTCTGCAAAGATTTTCTACAGATAATCTGAACAGATGGTTTATACAGCATTCCATACTTGTGAAATTTCACAACTCCTTTTACAGACTGTTGTTTTCTTTAAGTGACACAGAAACAGTCCAATAAAATGACCACTGTTTTATTTTGGAATGCTGATGCAATTTTTCAATATCCATTTTAAAATTTCTTCTAACAGTAGGAAAATCATGGTGTTTTATTTGTCAGGTGGTTTTAACAACTACATAAGATATCTCACACTTATTTCATTCATTGAATGAAGGAACACAATAGCCTAATTTTTATCTTATATTCTTGGAAATTCTTGTAGAATAACAAGCTAGAACTCAAGAGTTTACCTCTCTGTTCTTTCATGACTATCCAGGAGCTTGATCACCTCCCTTCACCTCTTTTTATCTTTTCCTGAAGATGAATAATCTTCAAGTACTGCGGCTCTTCTTACTATGCACTGGTGTTATTACTTTGTGCTATTGCCCAGTGTCATAGGATGATTTACTTTAGCAGATAGCGTATATGAAAAAATTAATCATTTTCATTTTTAACATGACAAAGACAGAACTTTGGGTTACTTTCCATAATTTATATCATCATTCAATCCTTTCCTCTTTGTGGTATCAGGATTAATGTTAGGGCCCATGCTATTCTATTTGTCTGAAGTAGCTTACTTCAGGGTTTTTCTTTTTGTTACTGAGCTGTTCTAAACTCATTAATCCCTTTTGATGTCAAAAAGCTACGCAAGGTGTGTAGGAGTGCTCACCAGCCCAATTTAAGGGAATTTTTTTGTCATTTCTGAGCAGATTAGAGAAGGCTGAGAGCTCCAAGTTAAGCTCGTGACTGGGCATCATATTTTCCTAGAATTATCTCTTTGTATTTGAGAGGGGAAAATACATATACCCATTTAGCAAACTTCTGAAAAATAAACTGTCTGGCAAAATATCAAGTACAGTGTTTCTGAATTAAGCTTAGAATGTACCAGGAGAAAGCACAAAACTTTAATTTATTGAAAATATTCCACTCAGCCACACTGAATCTGTATTCTGTTTTATCTCAGCTCTAGGCATTATTAAGGCAGGGAACAAATGGAAGAAGTAAGATAAAGGCCTCAGAGAAAGCAAACGAATGTAGGTTAACACAAAAAACTGAACTGATAGATAAGTAAACCTTATACTTACTCAGAGACGGCAAAAAAAGAGTAAATTTAATATAAAAATGCAATCAAAATCAAAGAAAGAGAAGCAACCTTAGACAGTCTCCTTAAGAGTGAAACACTCTTCATGCTTTTGTCACTACAAGAATTAGCAGGAAAAAAAAGATTACTATCTTAGACTGAAATTGTTAATGGAAAACATTGCTAAAATTACTGGAAGACTTCTGCCAACTCTAGCAAACTGCAAAGAAGCAGCTTTTCATCTATGAACAAACATAAAAGCCAAAGCCACCCCTCCCCAAATACACCTACTAGCTGGAATTTGGATTGTGACTAGAACTTGAGATAAGACAAAGGGCATGCTATTGTCCAATCATCCCAGGTCTCGGGAGAAGAATATATCCACAGGTAATACTGGAAGAGAGACTGGAATGCTAAAGTCTCAAACATCCAGAAGGCAATCTGCCAATGTGCCAAGTACACATCCAAGTGCAGAGGGCAGCCCGGGCAGTATCAGGGACATTCACATGTCCCCGAAGGGGGTCATCTCTTCTGATGGGCCATAATGGGCCATATTGAACTAAACTGCAAGGGCATAACAGGCAGCTGTAATGACTTAGACCATCAAAGACTCCTGAACTATCCCCCGACTCACAGTGAACACACAGATATGTGTTTATAGACACTGACTATTCAGTGTTGTTTCACTCTAATCTGTCTGAAAAGATTTATTAACAAGAACATGATTCACCCTTGACTTCCAGAGCAGGACGTAATTTAGACGATACATAATCTCAGGTGATATTAATTCCAGATTAATTCCAGATTAATTAATTTAGGGAACATTTTTTGGATCAACTGCAGCCACATGCTTATACTGAGCAGATAAACTGCACAGAAAGACAGCACAAGGCAGGGAATGAACACTTGCTGTCATATGTACTGTAACCAACAGTCACCAGATCTGCCATTTCAACAGCACATTATTGTTCTGTGTAAGAAAGAAGCACCTGACTTGCAGTTTATTTTTGAAGTGAGGCACTAATTAAATTTGATAGACCAGTCTCCAGTATGCAGTTTAGAAGAGTTTCTGTATTGCAATGCACTGTAACCGATTGAAATAGATTTTTTTTTAACACTATACGCATATTTTTGCCTAGTGAATTCAATTTTGTTGAGTTAGCCAAGTCTGTATTTTTCTAAAAGCAATTCCAACAGAGGGCACTACTCCCAGTGAAGTACTCTATTGCAATTTACTGGTATTCCCAGAGAGAGTTAGGCACGGTGTTCTTATATGCTTTGTGAGACATCAACAAGTCCTGAGGTCACAGGCTACAGAATCATCTAATAAAGGCATGTAAACAATCAAAAGATCACAGGGCAGATAATACCCTGCTATGGATGTTGTGTTTCCTCAGCAGTACAAATAACTGCAGGAAATTTGCTGAGAAAAAGTTATGAAAAAATCATCATCTATTTATAAATGTAGTCTCAAAGACTGAATTACTACTGTTAAATGTAGCATCATATGAAAGCAAAATGAAATGCTGAAACCTCCTATATTCATTAATTTTATTTTCATTAATTTTATTTTCTGGTAACAGATTTTAAATAAGACTTGACCAAGAGTGGAAGTAACATAAAAAAAAAAAATAAAGGGATCTTTGCCTGTCTTGTTTGGTTGAGTCTCCCAAGGCAAATACATGTTGTTACTGTGTATTACTTTTCTTTCTTATGTCTTAAAACAATTTTATTGTCTCAGCTTTGCAACACAAGCTGTACATTTTTTTAGGAAGAATGCTACCTTATTATGTCCACATTTTAGCAATGAGCTTTTCACTGTAAAGCTATCTAGTGTTCAAATTCACCTGAACATTTGCACTGTAGTACCTTCAATACAAGGCTGTAATTTAAATAATTTTATCAACAGTGGCTGTTATAATCTATTCACAAACCTGGAGCACAGGCTACAACTCCCACTTTTCCAAATCAGAAGCTTAAATGAGATGACAGGCGAAGTGGCAGTCTCCCTCTGTACAAACAGACATGACAAGCTTCTGCTTGACTGGAACATTTCTGAAGCAAAGTTCAGTCAGCAACTGCCAATTTCTTGAACTGAAAGCACTTTGCATGAAGAACCAGTCTTAATTACATTTCACGCGCTCTGTCCAGTCAGCTATAGCACACACAGTTACAGTCTGTTGGAAGTTGCTGTTTTTTCCTATCAAATCCTTTGCCTGGGACTTCAGCAGTGTTGTCTGCAAGTCAGTCTAGGTGCAGGACATCCCCAACAACTTGCCATTTCCCTAGGTTTCTTAAACTGCAGGGTATTCTTGTTTCTCTTCCACGCAGGTTAGGTGTAGACCGCTGGATTTCTCACACCTCAGATGAATACAGGATTACTCTCGGTACTACCTAAACAGCCTCCAGTTAGACAAGTCCAGCACAGGTCTGAAAGACAGATTTTGCAGGATTTGGCTAGCTGTAATTGCCATATCTTATTTCCTATAGGTGAGTACAGCATATAAAACCAAATTGAGAGGTCTGCAATATTCATATTTCTTTTTCAACTTATTTATGTTTTAATGCATAAAATTGCAGTGGTTTAGTTTGGTTTTTTTGCTTTTTCCGAAATAAGTATCATAGAATCATAGAGTGGCCTGGGTTGGAATGAATCTTAGAGATTATCTTATTGCAACCTCCCCTGCCACAGGCAGGGACACCTTCCACTTAGACCAGGTTGTTCAAAGCCCCATCCAGCCAGGCCTTGGACACTTCCAGGGATGGGGCATCCACAACTTCTCAGAGCAATCTGTTTCTGTGCCTCACCACCCTCACAGTAAAGAATTTTTTCCTAATGTCTAATCTAAATCTACCACTTTTCAGCTTGAAGCCATTTCCCCATGTCCTATCACAACATGCTCTTGTAAATAGTGCCACTTCAGTGTTAATTACACCTCCTTGATTTT
The DNA here is from genome assembly GCF_015227805.2 of Hirundo rustica. Lineage (NCBI taxonomy): Eukaryota > Metazoa > Chordata > Aves > Passeriformes > Hirundinidae > Hirundo > Hirundo rustica. Next base: position 7,341,373 of record NC_053488.1, read on the forward strand.
TTCTAAGCTAACCTTTACTAACAAAAGTGATAAGGCTTCAAGAAAGACATACTTCCTTCACACATGTTACTTGTGCCTCCACTTTGAGGAAAAATGTGCCCTAAACTATGAACAAATTCATATGAATAAAGGTTAATAGACTATACAATATAGAGAGTCACATGTGAAACGAGAAGCAAAATTAGATATTGAATACTTGTTTTCATAACTTAGACTTCAACCTTGCATGTACCTCAAACATTGTCCTTCCTTCGCCTACTGTGAACTAATTTCTGGTCTGTCAAATGACCTCTGCAAAATTTGCCATGAAGGCAGCAGGACCCAGTGCCTTGTGTATGAAAATAGGTGCAGATCTCTACTTGCGTATAGTGACCTTGGCTTTCAGTTGTGTTGTTCAGAGCTCTTCATGTGCAAGAAGGACAGTGAGCTGATCATCTTTGTTGTATGAGGGAATTGCAATAAGGCTTCTTGAACTTACAGGTTTGATGTCAAGTCTCTGAGGGCTTAAATGCCGAAGGGACTGGACTTCAGTGCTATGGAGAATGTCATGAAATAGATGTGATGGCATCAAATAAAGAGTTAAAGGCGTCAAACTTGTCATAGGGTTTCATAACTTCTTGCAACAATAACCTTTGCAGAAAAAGAAATCTTACAAAGCAAATAATTTCCAACTGGAGGAAATGCTTTTAAGGAAATAATAAATTTCTATCTCAAAGATTAACCTGAAGCTGCAACAGTAAACTTGTTTTACTTGAAAATGAGTGAATACAGTCACTGGTACTTCCATCTCAAGGATCCTGGCCATTTGCCTTGACTTACCCGCTTATGAAGACGTTCTGCTTCCTCCTGATATGCAGCAAGTTGCTGTTTCCATTGTTTCACATTGGCAGTGGACTCCAGCAGGGCTGCTGTGAGCTTAGCATTATTACCCTTGAGCGTGGCCAGTTCTGCTTCCCAATGCTTGCTGATTGTCGAACTGCACACACAGAATGAGAACAGTCAGAACCCCCCCATCTCTTCCCCTATGCTTTTTAATGTCTTATATACATTTTTTTTTTTAATATCCAGCAAAAAGAGAATTACACAAATAATTATATAACTGACAAAAACCAAATATGGTATCTATTTGGTATATAACTAATACACCAAATAAAATAAACAAATGAGAAACCAAATGCTCAAATCATCAAAACTATAAATTAAGAAAATATAGGTAATACCATTATTGGAAAACAGCATCACAGGGTAGATAACCTTCCCAGTTCAACAGGGTATATTTATAAATAAAATGTTAAAGATTATGCAATCCACATCAGCTTCCCAAAAGCAACAGCATGCAATTCAAGAACATATATATGATTAGTCACTCTTTTAATATATGCACACTGAATGGAAGTGCTTTTTTAATCCACTACTTTATTAAATGTGTTGTAGGAAAATATTTGTCATTGGCTTGATTAAAGAGAGTTAATTGAGTGCTCTGGAAGTGCAGCTTTGTTGTCTTAATGTAAGTCTTCCATTCCTGAAATATATTCTCTTTATTAAATACCATATTTAATTTGTTCCTGCTAATTCAAAGATCCTGAATTTCATAACACTGTTAATATGTTTTTCCTCACTAACATCAGCAAAGACAGTAGAGATCAAGTAGGATGGATATACTACTGCTTTACTTCAAAGTGGACGCTGATGCTGAGGTTTACTGAAGTAGCCTATAGAGGAAAATTCCTGCTTACAATTTAGTTGTTCTCTTAGCAAACACAGGGCTTTAATTTTCACAGGTAATTAGTTTGCCATCATCTGCAGACCATGTCCTTATACTCAGTATGCAAGGGAAAAGTACCTCAGACACATCAGGTGAATGCATTATATGCATTACATGCAAATAGCTCATTAATGTGTACTAGTATAATGCTAACAGCATGTGAGGTGCACACTTACATGGACTATACATACAGAAAATAATTATTTTTTTAAATTAGCTCACTATTAAAGGTATTAATGAAAACCAAAAATCTGTAACTCTGACCAAAATGATATTGTATGAAGAATTATTATAATTATATATTTAAATATATGCTAATATTATTAAATTAATTAATTACTATTTTGAATGTAAGTTTATAAATTTATTTGAACCTTGTACACATGTGTAATGAAATGTTCTGCCATCGTTTTGTCCACTTAGTTTCTTTCTTCCACTTCCTGCTTATGCAAATCCATCCAATCCATATGGGATGCATATGCCATCTCAAAAAAGCATATTTCAAAAACATTACAACTCCTACAAATGCTCCTTAGGTGTTCAAAATTACAAGACACCGATGAACATTCATTACTTGTTCAGTCCACGTGTATCGTGTCACTAAGATATTATATCTGATTCTTCCACGGTCCAGCATGTCCTTCCAAACAGTACTTTATCCATTTGAAAAAAATACAAGTTTCTCCAGAAGTGGAATATGCTCTAGCATTTAATGATACAACTAATTACAAGTTCACCACTGGAAAATTTATATCTTAAAGGACTAAACTAAAATAGTGATCATCCTGCTTCCTCAGGGAACACAGATTCCCATGATCAAGGAGATAAGCATGAATTTCTGTAACTATGTCCATTCTTCTGTTCCTCTGATCAGATTTAACTTTCATTTACAGTAGCTCAAAAGATCAACAAATTCTAATAAAAGAACACTCAAAATATCTAGTTCTTTAGTATATTCATACTTCCTTCCCGATGTTCTGATCCAACAAATATCTAATCCAGTTCCACGTAGCAGTCCTGCAGGACTATAGGCAACTACTACCTACCAGCAAATGTTTGTATGTGACACTGCTGCTCTTACAAAATGGCCTTACTACTCATCTTTGCCCTCAGAAGACATATGCACACAGACTTATGTAACACAGCTGTATCTGAGACAGTCAAAGGATGAGAACAGTTTGATCATTCATTATCCTGAAGAAGCAAAAGGATTTTTTAAAATCTAATAATGTGTATATCTACAATGACATCTTTCTAATCCATGAAGTACCTAGTAGTCAGACTCTCAGGTAGTGATGAGCAATAACATGAGAGTGATTTGTGGTCTGTATCACTTTCATCTTTGCCTGGTGCTTCCACTAGAGTGCCTCCAAAGAAAATAGCCAGGAGCTTTTAAGTTATTCCTTGTATAATGGAATGTCAGTATGAAATACGAAGCATGTATTTTCTATTACTGCTATGGTTACCCTAGTTCAAAAGCTGTAAGGTTTCTTTGGATCTGGTTATTTTTCAATTGGTTATTCCCAGTAGGAATGCATCAGTACTATTTCTCAGCTGTACTCTTTTACCCTAAGAGATCTACATAGTCAGCAGGAACGTTCCTGTTGTAATACAGGTGTGACTTATTTGTAGAATTTGTACGGGGCAGGGGGGAGGGGGGGGGGGGACGGACGGACAGGGAGGCGGTCCTACAAATAATTCTTGCTCTATCTTCTACAGATTCTACTAACATGCCATAAAATGGAAACATATTACTTAAATTAGACTAGTTTTGTATTTGGTAATATACAATAACTTCCTAACTCTTTAGACTTATCCTGTTTCTTCTTAATGGATATCACACTGGGAACCACAGTCCCAAAGGTGTGGATCTTTTTTCATAAGATCATAACTTGATTAAAATAGCCCGTAACCAGTCCTGGCTTTCTGACTTTCTTTTCTCAAATACTTTCTTGAGATTTATTTAAAAAAAAAGATAATGAAATTATGTTCTGTGAATTAGTTTGGTTAAAACTGGATTTACATTAATTACTTTAGAACCAGATAAAAGCACACTTACAGCAGGCTCTTCTTAGGTTAGACTGAGAGTATCTGCATTGAAGCCTGTATCTGCAGAGCTACATTGGTTCAGATTTACCAAGCTTTCCTGAGCAAACACTGGGAAACATTATTCAGACACAATGAAATTGTCCCTTGGAGGAGGAGATGCTGAGGCTAACCCTTGTGAAAGGGAATACACAGATCAAGAAGATGATGGATACATGGAAAGTGTAAAGGGTTCCCAGAAACTGCTCAAGCATGTAGCCATAACTCTGATGGCGGAACGGGTGCACTACAGTCCCTTGGCATAGGCACATCAGAGCTGCACATGCTCTTCCTCTCTGAAACCTTTTACTTAATTCCTGTCTGAAAGGCTTGCTGCTAAAAGGAATTGATTTTGCACTCACTGCATTAGATTCTGTCATAGAAAATACATACATAGCCCTGACAGGTTGTCTTAACAGTTGTAAATATCTAAGCCTAATCTGAATCACCCCTCATGTGTTCTACGACTATGTATTCTACAAAGTGCTTGAAATATGTACACTTACTCAGCGATCACACTGATCCAAACAGTAACTTCTACCACAGCACTTTCCAGCTCTGTACTGTGGTAGAAAGCTGTATATACACACTGAGGGACACACAGTCATACACACTTGCAGTCCTGTGGTGAAAGAATTCAAACTGCATACATATTTTGTTTTCTTCTGAAAGCCATCCATTCCTTTGCTGGCAGTGTAACAGTTTTAACAGTTATTTCCTGAAACCTGTCAGAATTAACATCACTGACTGCCTAACCGGCCCAAAGTTTCGAGGCAATCCTTCAAAAAAAGAAACAAGTTAAACACTCTGGCATGTTGCCTGTTTTTCAGCGTGAAAAGCTACACAAAAGTTTTAAAAATACCCTAACAGAAAATAAAGCCTGGTCATTTCCCTTGTGAAACTTCAGAACATCTGAAAACACAAGGACAAGCTGTTTTGTGTACATCCCATTGTCGCAAAATACAAGAGAGGGAAAGGGGTCCTCCGAAGAATAATAGCAAATTATGAGTTTTATTTGCTCAACTACCATGCCAATACAGAAAAGAAATAAAAAAAGAAAGAAGGGAAAAAAAGTTTTCATAAAGCTTTCATAGCAGAGGTTTGGGTCTGTCAATGACAACGCCTCAAGGGATTTCAAGCACCCTTTAGTGAGCAAAAGGTCAAAACTCTCCTGAATCTCCTGTCCTTGGTTTTAGCTGCAGTATCTGGCGTATGTGTAACATCAGATGTGTTCACAGTCAGAACACCACATGGTGCCCACTGTCAAGGCAAAGGATTCAAAATCAGATACTTAACATCTGTGACATCCAGTAATTCAAACACTTTCAGAAAAAACTCCTAGAAACATTGCTGGCTGGTACCACTCCACCTAACTGTGATACCCTCTGAAACTTGAACTAGGAGTCAGTGATCTTCCTTCCATACATTTAGGTATTCTGACCAATTAACATCAGGCCAATCTCCTTTCTCACTGCGGATTAGTTACAAGCCCAGTAAGTCACTGAGGAATAGCTTTGGTATCTGTCCATCTGTGACCTGAATAGTGTGCCAGAGGCTATAAACGCATGATTATCTTTCTCTGCAAAGTAGGTCACTTAAGGAAAATTAATCCGAAAAGCTCCAGTCGCCACATTTAGCCAGTTGGAGAAGGCTTGTGAAGGGAAAGGGGGATAAGTACACATTGATGAGATCCATTCAGAATGAAGTTATTTTGAGAAATGCTTTCATGAAACAAAGAAACAAAAACACTTCAAATTATGTTTCTGCTTTTTGAATCATTATTGCTTATTCACTGTTCGCATAGCTGAATGCAGTACCAACACTGTGAAACACGGTTTAAGGTTTATTTTGGATTTATAGCAATAAAATGTGCAAAGAATTCCACTTTATTAATATTCAGGGGTTTAACATTGCATTCATTTCATAAAAAGAATCAGTTTAAAGTTTACACTATAGCATAGTCATGGTTTCAAGGAACAACTGTTATTCAAGAGCAGGTACATTATTTTCTTCAGGTGTCACTGCTATCTGCTCTGCAGGTGTGTGGTGAGCAATCCTGTCTTGGGACAGCAGATATGAAGAGGAATTTAGCCAAGTAAGAATGGAGTAATTTCAACATTAAATGTAGATTCTGGTACAATAACTAAATCCATAATGCTTGACAAATGTGAACAGAGCAGAGTCCTGGTAGCAGCTGCCCAGATCATAAATAGTGGCATGTGCTGGAAGCAGCCCAAGAGTCTGGTGGAGTGAGCATTATCAAGCAGAGGGAGTGGTATGTCACCCAGCTGGTAACAAAGCATTAGCTGTGCTGGCAGCAAGGAGTGACCCCTTCTGACAGCCGGGCTGGTAAGCCTTACAGAGCAGCTCTTCATGCTCCACAAAGCACAGGGGCATTGTGAACCAGTTGGTTCTGCTGCAGTAGCATCCAAAAGACCCAGTGAATACAAAGCATCGCTTCTTCTCCTTGGAAGGGTAAAGCAAGTGTTTGGGTTTACGCAAAATTCCTTGGTGCATTTGGAAAGGAAACTTGCAAAAGGTCCTTTTGAAATTCCCCACATCAAGTAAGCTTCACTTAATGCTGAAGGCTGGATGGGCAAGATCTCTGCAACAGGCTATGCTTGCTATTGCCTACATCGAAATGAGGTGACTGCTTGATTTGATGGAGGTATTGACTCTGCTGGTACAGCAAGGGATTGCAGCACCCCTCAACGCATTCCTAAAAGCTCACAAGAAGCCTTCTCTCATTCATGCTGCAAATGAGACTCATCAGCTTATGTCCCGATGCAGAAGAATCTTTAAACAAGCAACTTGGGAATTACACCCCTTTTTGGACATTTCAAAAAGCATCTTCTGTGGCCATCTATTAAACATCTAGAACAACTTTGTGAGGGAAAGGATTTAAACCTGATGGGTTCTGGGAGTTTGTACTCTTGCCAGTCCAAAGCACCATAAGCCCTCACTAATGATGTGGAATTCTCTCCCTCTCTCTTGAAAATTCAAAGCAACAGAGAACAGAAGAGAGTTTTTTCTACTGTTAAATTATGGAGGAGGAGGAGTTCTATAATGAGCCAGAAGTTGAAGAAAGAGCCATGGAGTGGACCAGGTTCTATCTCACCACTCCAGGAAGATGCAAGAAAGAAAGAAAAAAAGGGTGTGAGTTGGTCTGCCATTTTTGCCTTCCTACAGAGCTGTCTGCTTGTAGGGGCCTAACTCTGAATTTACATATATGTGGGACAGAGCTGCTCAGTTAAATGATTAAAGAACAGCAAAAGAAGGAAAGTACAGTAAGAACAACAGATTTTGAAAGAAGAAAACTTAAGACACAAAACAGTTGCTTCTTCTCAGCCACTGCTCACTGTCTTACATGTAGTTGTGAATAACTCTATGCATACAAAAGGAAGTCTTACTTGATAAACTGGAATTTATTTATTTATTTAAAAAAAAAATCTTCCCAAAATTATAATCCAGCGATAATTACCAGGAAATTGCTTTGAGTTAAATATTTTGAGTGCGGCCAATGAAAAACTAATTAATATTCAAAGAGATTCTTACCCTTAATTAGAGTATTCAAAAGAATTTTTAGCAAAGGAGGATGTGTCCCCCAGAGAGAAAAGGAGGAACATTAACAGAGCATGGAAGATCTGTTCTTCCCTTTGGGATAAGGAATATCTACATGATCTCAGTGGAGTTACATCAGCACAAAACCAGAGAAACATGGTTGTGAATCAGCTCATAGCAAAAGAGATGAAGGAGGCCCTTGAAGCACATTGTACTTTACGTGAGGTGCCTAATATCAAAGCCATCCTGCTGGAAATCAAGAAAGGCAGCTGACTAAATGAGCGATCAGCAGGTGAGAGAATTATGTGTCTGGGAGTCTATAGTTCTGTCCAAATATTGAAGGTTCATCCTCCTCCAGGACACGTTATTTTGTTTTGCACACACCTTTGTTCAACTTGGAGCTACAATATGCTTGAACTCCCAATTTCTATGTCAATGCAGCAGGCAAATGCAGAAGCTTTTTCTGCAAATCTGGGCAGCTACAACATATGGAGATAAAACAGATTTCTCCCTCAAGGTGTTTTACATATGAGCTTTCACTTTAACTTAGCCTATCAGCTTGGCCAACCTCTTGACTGGACTCTCAATCACCCAGAGTACCCATGCAGCCCACAGACAGGAGAAGACTTGCCTTTCCAGTTCTGTTACAGGCACCACTGCTCTTAGGCAGCTCTTGTACTTATCAGTGCCTCATCAGCTCATTGGGGAAGGATCAATATCTTTGGATGAAAATGGCAAAAGAAGTCAAGTAATGATACAGACTCTTTCCACTACAGAGCAGACCACTATGCAGTGAAAATGGCCATATTGTATTTAGAGCCACCACTTAAAGTCATGCTCTGTACGTTGTAATACAGCCTTTATTCATCACAGGGCTACAGAAACTACCATAACATAGACTGTTTTCATTATGGGACTTTTCATAGGCTGGACATTAAACTCTTTTTAAAAATGGTAATTTTCACATAAATACTACATCCAGTAACCCAGTATCGTATGCCTGCAAAGGGCAACAAAGCCAGAGTAAAAAATGGCTAAGTATGTGTTCACTGCCTATGGAAACACTAAGAGTTAATAGAAGAGAGGAGTTCTTGAAACACTTAATGGGATGCAGAAGATTGGATATTAACACAAAATTAATGTTTTGGCAATGAACTGTAGCCATGCAGGACTTAGGTCCCAGTCCTGATCCAAGTTAAAGGGAAGACCAAAGGGAGGACCAAAGTGAAGACAAAACATTACTGAGTTTCTTGTACTGCATGCTAATGCACTCTGGATGTGTTTACACAGTAACATTTAAACTCTGCTTCTAATTTAAATTACGCGGCAGTTTTAAGCATGATTTCATACACTGCACTTGTATACTCTGTATCACAATGCAAAAAACCCTGTATTTAACCTGAACAAAGTCTCTGATCTCTCTGAAGAGGCTCAACTTCTAATTTTATACTTTTAAAAAGACCTTATTTTTATCCTAGTCATTAAATTTTATAAAGTAAACAGAATTTGTTATCTCTTTCTGAAGGCCACAGAATATAAACAAAGAACAGTAACTCTTTCTTATAACTTTAAGCCCTTTGAAGGCACAAGCATGGCTAATTAATTTCTAGGCTTCTTGTAGTAATCATTAAAACCTTATTGACCTGACAACCATCACTATACTGAAAAAGTAAAAAAAAGAAATTGTCTTTGCTACCTTATTGATATAGCATATTGGCATAGTTGGAAATAGTTTACTGTCAGATATGTAGTATATAACTGATACCCAGTAAATTATTTTAGTGCACTGAACATCAGGCATAATTCTTTGCTGTTGCTATGGTGCTGAATACTTCAAATATTCCAACAAAATTACATTTTTAAAATCAACCAAAGTTATTTGGGAACTTACATCATATTTTCTGAAATGGCTAGGTATTTAACTGAAAAGAAAGAAAAATTGACTCTGGCATTTATAGCACTTAATCGCTTTAAGAAATCAATTAGATGATGTGGCTATCAGCAAGTCAAATACTAGGACATGGTAACCCTGACACTAAAATGATCTGAATTATGGACACCTTCATTGTGGAACTCATCTGTACACACAAGAATTTAAAGCAGTTTAACTGCAAATTCACACTCTGAACGAGTATGGATTAATTCTGCTAGGCTCACAGCTAGGCAAAATCCGAAGTTTCTTTCAAAAATCCTACTAACAACAACAATTTGGGTGTGCACTGGATCAGTCTGCAATCTATCAGCAATGTAACAGAATAGAGTATTCAACAGCCCTACACATCTCTTAGTTGGGTTGTCTTTTATTGAGTATTACGCAGATTTTAACAATTTCACTGAACTTTGCTTTCAATTACACCCCAGTGAGCTTGAAAAACTCCCCTAGATTTGTTTTGTCACAAAAATGCTGTAGCAGAGAGGACAAGGAACAGCTTCTTTCACAGCGGCCACCTCCTCCACTTAGTAAAAGAGCGCCTGAGCTTCCAAAGGTTGTACGGACTGGGGAATCTGCACTCTCTGCAAACTGCCCTGCTCAGTGACACCTGGACAAGGAGATCCTAAGCACAGTTTGCAGGTTTTGCACCCTTCCATTTTCATAGTCTTCTGAGGTCTTATCTGTAACCCTTCCATTCCCATCTGAAACACTCCTGGGCATGCAGTGTTGATCTGTGTTTTTGGGCAAGGAGAATATCGCTCAAATGAGGGGCAATGAAGCCCTCTGATCATTACAGATATGTTGGGCTGGAAAAAAATGCCATAAGAAACACAGTAACTGTGTCCTACAACCACATGGACACCGAATGGGCACAGAAGAGGAAACACAAGGAAACAATTCAGCCCACAGACCTCAGCGCCAAGGCACATTTTATTCAGCAGTCTAGATGTGGCTGAGAAGGCTTTGGCAGCTATAGGGTGATTTTACAGGACTCAGTATAGATTTTCTGCTCTGAAACAGAGTGAAGACAGTAAGAGCTACTCTCTGGGCAACTACAGCCACAGAACAGTGAGCTGGCTAAAGAGACCTCTCCCAACCCCGTAAGCCTGTCATAAACCTCACATAAGTTGTGGAGATCCTCAGCATAAGCCTTTGTCTGCATTTATAGGTGCTGTCACAGCTGCAACTGGAGTGTGTTGTGCTTCTGCTAAAGATGGAGCAGCTGTTACAAGTGGTTCAATGTGAAAGATTTACAAATGCCTGTTTAGTTCTTAGCTGAACCTTCTGTTATTGAAACAACAGGACAGCTCAGCCTGTAAGGCCCCTTTATGCTGATTCCCATCTTTGGTAGCAAACACTGACCTCAGCAGGATTCAGTACAGCTGCAGGGCCTCACAACTCCACTACCAGCAATAGAAAGGCATTTTTATAGAATGACCTACAGAAATACTTCTATGCCATTTGCATAAAGATTCTTTTTTATGACTACTGGGCCTCCACTCAGATAGTACATTAGGTTATCTTAGGATATCAAATACTAACTACTGGTGCAATTCATTTTTGCCTTGCAATTGCCAGTTTGCTTATCCCAGTAAGCACAAAGACATGCGTTAATTGCACAGGTAGTGCCAGAGATGGACTGTCAGTTCACATGCTGACAACAAAATAAGCTTATTCCATTAAGGGAACTGAAGCTACATGGAAGCATTGAAAATTTAATTAAGTTTCACTTATCTCCTGTGGTAGCCATGCAATTACTTAAGAGTCAATAATCTATATATAAAGTCCAAACTAAACCATGTATGGAACTCAGAAGTACTTTGAAGAACAAGCAGTAAGTCACATGATATGATCACAGTAAAATATTTATTGAATGTATGTGTTTGAACAAAACAAATCACAAGTGAGTTGCGGACACTGCAAGTCATATGTTTTTCCATTCCAGTTCTTTAAGAGAATGGAAGTATTACACTTGCCTTGCTTAAACCAAATCTGAATCCAAGAAGAGATTATATTGCTTGCACTATGTTGATTCTAAAGGCAAATTTACTAAAACCAAATTAAATTGATGAATCAAAAGATTCAGTTTAATACATGGGAAGTCTCTGATACTGATACTTTCCCCATTAACTACAGGTTAACACTCAAGAGGAAGCAGTCCCTATGTAACTTTCTCTCCCTAATTGTAAAAAATCCCATTTTTAAAGAAAAAACTAATAGCGTACCTTTCTTAACTAACTGGTTAGCTAATAGTTCTTATTTATTCAGTCTAGACTAAATGATTTAAGATTTCCTTCATCTTCTTTTTGGAACGATGCAGATGATTAGGCTCAAGAATTCAGCTGGAAGGTAAAATATAGTAATTTATAGATCCATTCTTTCCAATTCGACACTTAATTGATGTAGCAGTTTCAAAGAAGAATATAAAGAATATTTGGCTCCTTTCTTCTTTCCTTGTCCCATCTTACTTAACTCATCCCAGCCCAAGAGGGAAAGAATGAAGTTGCACACGAGTTTTGCTAGTTGTGAGTTCAGAGACAGCAAAGGAGAAACTGAACTTCCATGCTTTTATGCGCCACATTTCAGCCTGTTTGTTTTCTAGTACTGCAAGGTCTATTTCACTTTCCCTGATAGGGCCTCTAGATGAGATAAAGGGTAGGGCAAAAACAATGATGTGAAGATGTTTAAAAGCCAGCTTCCTTCAGCCTCCGACTCTGCTGGTCACAAGCCCAGCACAAATGACTCCTAAAGTGCCAAAGAATAATTAAACCAGCATACTAAAACCTCTGTGGAGTACAGAAGTAAGGTACTACACAACTGAACACTGTGTACAATAACAATAACATGTACATCATGTTATTACTTAGTTTTACATTTCAAAGTATCTTCTAAATAAAGGGAATGAGCAACTTGCAGTCATAGACAGTGATCAGTTAGAACACACTCCACACACATAGGAAATTACTTTGGCTATTTTCTTAAAATCAGGTCAATTTAATCTGAATGTATTGCCTACATGTATTTGGCTTCAGACAACCAAACTGTATTTTTCTATCTATTTGCATTATAGTGAAGGAGAAAAAAACCAAACCAAATCAAACCAAAAAAAACCAAACAACTTTTATTTTTCTTCCTTTGGCAGATTACTAGAGCTGAATAACTTAGTAGAATTCAGTCAATTCACTTTCACAGTTTTGGTTTGGTTTGAGTTTCTTTGTCTGAACCATGTTATTTGAACAAAATTACTCCGTAATTACCTGTGGGATTGCAATCTCCCAGAAGAATGGTTTCCACTAGTCTTAACTTTAATATAGAAACCAAACCCTCTGCATTTCGTATCAGAAAGACAGAACATCATTACATCAAAGTGCCATGGAGTAATATCTGCAAAGGCAACAACTGTACAATCAAAGCTGATCACAATATGTGGACCACTCATAATGCATTATTATTGTGTACTTGAGAAACCAGAGTTCTGGACATTCCAGACATTTTATTTCAGCACATTCACACAGCTCTAGCTTCATTTGCCAGCTGGCTGAAGAGCTGATTAAAAAACTCTCTTATATTATAGTTCATTGCTGACTTGCGCCAAGACAATCCATTACACAAAAAAACTTGATGGCTGTTTGGTGTCACTGTAAAATACTATTAACCTCAAAAAGATAATGCATTAAGTATACATTTTTGACAGACAAAATAGTTGTGCTTTTGTGTGCCTGCCCCTAACCTGCCCCTGTCTGCCAGAGCAGGACTGACACTATTGACGTCCCACTTCAAGGGGTCTGCCTACCACAATGTGACAGAAAATCAACAGGACACAATTACATTTAATCAAACTACTTGTTCAGGTGCAGACCGAATGCTGTTTGCACATCCAGACACATCCTGAAATGGCTTACAGGAAAGCAGCTTTGGATGTTTACTTGATCAATGAACTTTTACTCTAGTCTTCTTGGGGCTTACACTATCTGAACATGAACCCTGACCTGGAGAGTAGGGAGAATAATTGAAACAGTCCATCAGGGAGCCATAGCAGGGTGACCACAATCCCAGAGAACATCACACTATGTTGCTTCCACAGAAAACAGAAAGCAAAACTGCGGATTCCAACATTGCCAGGAGATACAAATAAAGGCTGTATCTGGGAAAGAGGGTTTAGTGGATGAGACATATCTTCAGCAGGTTTAGATGTTTAAAAACTAAGGGAGGTTAAGTATCCCAATACGGCACTTCATCCAGCCAGTCTTAGGTGCCTGTCTGGGGGGAAAGGCATCAGGCACTACGGAAGCCACTCAGGTGTTATTTTCTGACCTTGCTGTCACATGGATGTGGCAAAATTTGCTGGTTCTCCATCAAAGAACCCAGGCCACAACATCTCCCAAGGGAATTACTACTTCAACCTACCACCAAAGAAGGGAAAAATCTTTAGCAATCTTAATTAATTTGACCAAACCAAGACACTTATGAAGTATGATATAAGTTAAACAGCATGGATAATTTGCCCTGGACTTGAAACGAAGTTTTTAACTTCATGTAAAAATTTAGGGCTTCTGGTGCTTGGTCCACTGGTCTTCAAGGGATGTAAGATGACCCCTCAAAGAATACATATATCTTATATACATACGTACACACACACACACACACACACACACACACACACACACACACACATAAAGATTTTAAGAATTCCAGATAAATTCTAGAAAAAATAACTTAGATAAAAGCTATTTTTTTTTTTGTATAAGTGATTCATTTAAACATGAAATAGTCCTTCCTAAAAACAGACTCTCTATGTTAGTACTCTCTTAATAGAGAAAGTTTTCTAAACTGTTTTGCTCTTCTTCATTGAACTTTGACTTTTATATATGCATTCTTTCAAGAAGTGGGCAGATGTAATCCATTTGACTGAATCCTATCAATAAATATCTAAAACCAGCAAGTGGCTTCATCAACATGATCTATTTGCACCACACAGACAACTGTATGTTGGCTCTGAACGGGTGAAGTCAAAAGGCACAACATAGTTAGCTCCTAAGACACATGTGCCTGTGAATGAAAAATATTCCAGGGACAGAAGTGTTCTTCGTTGCAACTCTATCCCATCCTCCCCATTCTGTGTAACTGCTGGAGGAGCCTGTACCAGCTCAAGGTACAGCTGTCAATTCTGAAGATCTACTCTGGCATCAGAAATGTAGAAAAGGAACAGGAGCTGCATTCACACATCATTTGTGCCTCCTCTTAACTCAATACCTCATATCTTCCACAAGAATAAATTCATAACTTAAGCAACTCTTGCCAACTCTCATTGTTTTTGACTTTCATGCTAATCCTCCAGTACTGAGGTATCTAATTGACTAAAATTAGCTCATTTGATGTCCATATGGGCTTTATTAACACCCTCTAAGCACTTTACAAATTGCAAAGCCCATGGATGAAAGAACGCATGCAGTGTTTCAGGGGAATCCGCCGTTAACATTTCACCAAGATTCAAAGTGGAAATGTTTCATGACTGAAGATGCTTGCCATCCTGTAACTCTGGTCAGATGTAATGCAAATTGCCCTATCATATATCTAATGCTATTCTCATAAACAACGTCACGAATAAAATTAAAGACTGGTTCTTAAGCTTAGATACTTGCAGAAGATGCCATCCCCTTTCTGTTTTCAGAATGTATCTGAAAGAATAAGGAAAGAGGGCAAATAGCAATACAGCAAATTCTGAAAGGAATATAAAAATCCATAAATTGGTCACTTCATCTGTAACAACAGACGTTAAAGGATGAAGTTCCATTTATTTATTTTCTGCTTGGAAGCTTGAGAAAAATGAGTTCTACATTGTTTCAAGAATAGGAATTAATCAGTCTTTCTTTAACACTGTCATTATAGTTTATCATCAGGCCTAAGAGATGGCAGAGAAACCATAATCACACAGTATACATAGAAGTTCAGAAGCAGATATCTATCTATATCTGCAGCTTCTCATACGAGCTGCGCACATATCTCATGATCCACCACTACACCTCAAATAACACAGGAGGCAGAGTAACTTGGTACCAGTAAAAAAGATCTAAACTGATATATCCATCCAATGGAGCTTCATTTTTGCTAAAAAGCGTACTCAGCTACAGGTTTTTTTCTTATCTCCTCCCTCTTTTAAAAAATACTTTCTTAAAGTATTTTACTGGGTTAGGCCCCACTGTCTAGAAAGTGTAACATACACCCTTTCTCTTAGAATAAATCAGGCAGATAAGGAACAGCAACACAGGGAAGTTTCAGAACAACAAGGGAGCAGGCAAAACAGACATAATACCTGGTGCAGGGTAGAGGGGCCAAGTGACTTGGAAACATAAAGACCCTATGGTTGAAAAGAGCCTCTAACTGGAAGATTCAGGTTTGTTTGATTTATCATAAAATCACAGAACGGTTTGGGTTGGAAGAGACCTTAATGATCATTCAGCTCCAACCTTCCTGCCATAGGCAGGGTCATCTTCCACCAGACCAGGTTGCTCAGAGCCCCATCCAACCTGTCCATGAACGCTTTCAGGGATAGGACATCCATGACTTCTCCAGGCAGCCTGTTCCAGTGTCTCACCACCCTCACTGTAAAATATATGGGTGAAGGTATTCAAGTACTTGAGCAACTGAACAGCTGGAGATGTTTCCTCATTAAAAATGTGCTCTTTATAAATATTCAAGAAAGTATGGGGGGTGGGGGGGCTGGTTTATGTAGACTTCAAAGGAGAAAGCTTTAAAGCTTTATTTTGAAACTACATTGTTGCTATGAGTTCGAACATATTTTAATATAAAGCCTGACAAAAAGCCAAGTTTTCTCTTCCTGAAGTTTTTTTTAAAGATGTTTTGAACTTGTGGACTTTGAACTCAAAACTCTTTAGCAACACTTGAATTTCCTTCATTAAGGCATATGTCAGAGGCATTCTTCCATGACTACTGACTGCAAGCTGTCAGTAAGTGTGTCTGATTTTACTAAAAAAAAAAGTTAACATGAAGTGAGCATTGGGATGAGTAAAATACACAAGAATTGAAATACAATAGTGATGGAGATTGTTCTGCACAAATCTTTAATTCTCTTTAATTTTTTCTTTAAAATTGTATAACCTTTTCAGTAAATTCTACGTGGATGGCATTATGTACCCTGAAACCGAAGACCAGGTTATTCTTGCGTTTCACAGGAACACATCATAATGACAAAGTCAATTTAAAGACAGAGAACAGTAAATGAACAAGTCTTTATCATTTGCCTGCCCTTACAAACGGTTGCGTAAGTGTTGTATTTTGTGTTGGCAAAGGTAAGGGGACTAAGTCTTTCACTTGAAACAAAGCAGCTACACATCAGCTACTAGGAATCTTTATTTTCTAACTTACACCTCTGAGTGGCTGCTGGGGCATAAGGCAGGGCACTCAAGATGTCTCTGGCAAGGGAAAACATGTGTGTGTGCAGATGGGCGCAAACTGTGTGATGCTCTTACCTGCAAAACAGACTGCCATAAGAAAGACTCATTACAAATAGTCCGAATTTCAGGTTCTAAAGAAAGCCCCAGCATTCTTATCAAGAATTAATCCTAGGCTGAATTTTCAAGCATGGATGGTTCACATTATCTTGGTTTTGAAATACTTTCACATATCTCCTTTCCTAGCCAATGAGGAGCAGACTGTGATGTTTGAATGATCAGACTTCGTGAAAAATGTGTTTGCCCTGCAAAACATCCCCTCTGTTTTTCTTTTTAAAAAAGGCTTCTCTTCTCAAGGTCAAGACTTTTGAAAAACTCATTGACACTCAGGAGATCAATAGCTATGTGGTTGTTTTGGCTTTTTCTTCCCTGGCAACTTCAGGTATTATTGGCTTTCTGGTTTTGTTTCTTTAATGGGAGACTGAAAAAACGGTAACTACGCAGTGAAGTCTCCAATGCAAAGCACACATGACATTTAGAGTTTCAGAGTGCCTTTCCACAGACAAGTTAAAAAACGAAAAGCAATTCTATGAAGTTACTAAATCCTCTAGAAGTTTTTTGTTTGCTTGTTTGTTTTTCTTGGAGAAAAGTCCATTGAGACCTGCAGCATTTCTTTGGTGTATCTGTTCACTTTGATATTAACAGCAATTCTCTGTCTTGAAATTTTTTGCTTTTAAAAGACACCTCAAAAAGATCTCTAATATATTATGGACTTTGGTCTACTTCATGGTGCCTCAGGACAGTTCAGTTTGCAGTTTATAGAATCACAAAATCACAGGATGCCAAGAGTTGGATCATCTAGTCCTAACCCCCCCATGCCATGGGCAAGGATACCTCCCATTAGATCAGGTTGCTTAAGGCCTTCTCCAGCCTGGCTTTGAACACTGCCAGGGTTGGGACACCAACCCCCCTGGGCAGCCTGGGCTCTATTATTTCACCAGACTCAAAGGAAATAATTTTTTCCTAGTATCTAACCTCATTTCCCATCTTTCAATTTGCACTGATTACACCTTGTCCTATCACTGCAGCCCCTCTCTGACATCCCTGCAGGCTCTTTCAGGTACTGGAAAGCTGCTATGAGGTCCTCATGCAACCTTCTCTTCTCCAGGTTCAACAGCCACAACCTTCTGTCTTCACAGAGAAGGTGCTCCAGCCCCCTTAATCCTAATCTGTATACCTAATCCCTTCTTACTGATTAAAAGGTTTCCTACAATGCCACTAATTAAAATATTTTGATATTTTGAAAATATCAAAAACAGTGATGGAAGGAGGAGTAAAGAAGGCATGAGATATCACCTGTCTACATAAGATCTTCTAAAACTACAGTTTTAATAATGCTTCTTGAAAAGACTGTGGTGTGCTTAATCTTACAGCTCAAAATCAATCAGATTTTAAATAATATATGTACAAATCATACCATGTACAGATCCCACAGACACTGCTCACTAATTTTAACAAGTATTTACTCTGATATCAAAATGCACAATAGAAAAAGTTATTCAAGTAAATTACTTGGAAAATCTAAAATAAAGAGAGTAGCTCCTCCACTACTGCCTAAAAATGATAAAAACAGGTGAATTCATACTTAAGACCAGACTCCTAAAATGGATTAATGCAGTTCAAAAATTGTATTCCTGAGAATATTAACAAAAGTAATGATCATTAAATAACAGGTGCAATAAAAAAATCCAATCCCGAGCCACTTGTCCTACTGAATCAGATTTAGTGTTAAGTATCACATATCCCAATTCACAAAGCCTAAGTTTACAGTTGCTGAAGTACTAACAATCTTTATTGTCATCCATCCTTTGACTAGGTTGGACCCAATGGATTTACTTTAAAAATAGAATTTCATTAACCAAGATAATTTTCTTTTGGTTTTAACTGTTTGTTTTGGTTTGGGAGGTTTTTGTTTGTTTGTTTTTGTTTGTTTGTTTTTGTTGTTGTAATTGTCATTGTTTTGGTTTGGTTTTTTTTTCTCTCTTATGTATGTGATTAAAGGGGGAAAATTCTCATAGCAAAAGTAGTATGGTTTCAGCTTGTTTTGTTGTTTTGGGTTTGTTGTTGTTGTTGTTTTAAATATAAATTGCATAAGGATTATATTCCTCCTCTAAGAGTGTACATGACAGGTATGTTTCAAGAATGTTTTCTTGTCCCTGAGGATGGTATTTATATCATCTAATTTCAGACACCCAGCTCATATAATTTACATCATTCTCTTGGAGTTCTCACTAAATAAACCTCAGGAAGTAAGCAATTCACATACCCTAAATAAGAACATGCCTAGGTACACAAGGGAGATGGCTGAAATTACTCTCTTTAAGTGTTGGATTATTTTTAGCTTTTTGCTTTCACCCATTTCCCCAGCTTAAAATTAGCTCTGTTAGTGCCAGGGTTTCTTAATTTTAATGAGTTGGGCAGCACATACAACATGGACATTGTTCCTCTCCACCTCTCCTTCCATTACTAGAGATATCTTACGAAAAGTGGTTTACTATGTATTTCAAAGATACCTTAAAGAATGATCAGAAATTGCCAAAATTAGGGGAGTCAGACATAAAAAGAATAATAACACAACCATAACATGAGACCTTCCTTTCAAATTACTGATTTCCTAGCACAGACTTTTATTTTGAAGGAGACCCTACTCGAGCTAGATTCCAGCAGCTTAGGCAAAAATGCAGGAGTTTGGGAGGCAGCAGGAATTGGGTCAGGGAAGGAGGGGCAGCACCACGCTCATGCCAGTGAAGCACAAGAGGACAGAAGAAGAGTGCAGCTGGACTTCACAACATCCAAAAATCTTGGCTGAGGGCAAGTCAGATCTAGGTCTAAGTTTCTATATTAACCAGTTCTTTGCTTACACTGACAGCTGGAATATATCACCTCTGAGTTTCCCTTCTGAATGTGACACAGCAAATAATAATCTTGTTCAACAGAGCAATTGAATTTTGCAGAATTCCTCTAGTGTGCCCTAAAATGTCACAGTTCACTACAGTAGTGTGCAATGTGAAGTTGCTGCCTTTTATGTTATATAGAAACCTCCCAAAAAATATCTGATTTTACCCTTTTCCATTCCAGAAAGCTTTCAAAACCCAAGTGGATAAAGTTTAGAGCAGCTTGATCTCATCTCATAGCTGGTCTTTGAACAGGAGCTTTGATTACAGAGCTCGTGAGCTTCCTCACAGCAATAAATTATCCTCTGATCAGGTTAAATAACATTCAAACCCAATAATTTTTTTAAAAAGCAGTATACACCCCAGGACTACCTGATAAGGAAGCACACCTGTAACATAAACATCTAAATACTAGCATTTGAGTTTAAATTCAAATTACAAAACACCCCAATAATTAACTCAAAGATTTTCCTTAAAGCCAAGTTAACAGCTCTGCCTGATTCACAAAGTACCTGCACTATAACACAACTACAAATTCAAGCTTGTAGAAGTGAGTAGTTTTGATATAGACAGTGAAAAAATCTACTGAAGAGATTTCTATATACAACTTTTAATGAAAACTCAGAGAAAGAGCATGACCTAGTAGCAAGACTTTTTGGTTTTTCGTTGTTGTACAGCATTGGATTTACATGCAGCATTATTAAACGGTAGCCTATCTAGACAATAACATATCTAAGATATAATCATCATTTGAATTAAGTCCATTTTTACTAAGGCAATGAGTCAATATTCCCTAATAAAAACTTGAATACAAAAATAGGAGTTTTAACTAACAAGCAACAAACACACACATTATATATTGTCTGATCAAAACATTATGCAATAGAAATTCCAAGTTTACGTATTACAAAATAAAATGAGGTTAACAGGTACAAGTCATGGTTGACAGGAAATTGAAGACTTTCAAAGTTTGTCCCAGAAGAATCCACTTATATTTTATTTCTGAAAATATGTTTTATCAGGTTCTTAAGGTGTCAAAAATGGAATAAAGTTTGTTATGAGCAAACATATTCCCTTCAAGCGTGAAAGAGCAAGTTCAACAGTTATCAAAAAGCCGCACTTGTAAAGTTTACCAGATAAACTATTCAGCCTTAGAATATAATTAAAATATTAGAACTGAATAGTTTTAATAAAAGTTTTAATCCTCATGGTGCATAGTATACAATTCTTGGTCATATGAAAACTTTAAAAGTCAGTCACATCTGTAGTAGTCAGAACTTTTTAGCAACATTTTTTCTCTCCAAATCCCACTTTAAAATCAACAGATTTCAGTTGGAGAAAAAGAGAAAAAAAAAAAAAATCACAATTTCAAGAATGTGGAAAATATTTTTAAAGAGGGAATAAATCTGAGGAAACTAAATTTTACTTAGGAACAGAAATATGTAGATACAAAAATATGTGTGTTTTTTTAGTCTTAATTTAAATGTTAGATTTGATTACCTAGATTCTGCTAGAAAAAAATTTTCTTGGACTAGCTGTTGTTCAGAAAAGGATTGATCCATGTTGCAGACAAAACATTTAAAAATTCTAATGCTATTCCTTAGACTACAGTTTACTTCATTTGTTCTGGCAACTTTTACCCATGAGAGCAGTGATCAGTCTATAGTGCGTTATAGAGTGTGGGAGTTCACAGTAATATTACTTCATTGCTCAACACTAATCTTCATATACAGCCTAAAAAAAAGGCAAGACATTTCATTACAAGAGTTTATCTTTGGTGCAAGACTTGTAACTGTTTAGTATACATCTCTCAAGCAGTTGATCTGAGTTACACTGCTTGTGAAGAGCATTAGGACATTCCAGATGAGAATTAAATTGAAGCAACTGGACTTCAGCACTGTAATGCTCAAGGAATATTAATGGAATTTTAGACATATTCTGGAGAAGGGTAGTTTCAATTTTCCAACTATTTACTAAAATAATAAGACATTTCAGTTCTAGTAAAACTCTGGTGACTCGAGTAATGCTGACTTTTGGCGTCAGAAAATAACTATAAATACAAAAGTAGTCTATACTTACGCTGCTGAAATAAAAGACCTCAGCTACTTATGCTAAGACCTAAAGGGCAGAAGAAAACACATCTGGCCAGCAAAGACATATTATAACAAAATCCAACTGAACATTTTTCATGTGTGCACATTAAAAATGACAAACAGTAGGATACAAACTAAAGCACAACCTTCACACCTGTAACTTCCGATCTTTTCCACTCCTGCCAGACTTCCAGTTCATACAAGGACATGAAACCTGTTACCTGAATCACTGTTTTGACAGTAGCCCCCTTCAAACCTTTACTCCTCTCTTTTCTTTGCTGCCAGAGGCACCTGGCTCGGTTGTGCTTGACAGCCCTCTTGGCAGTCACAGCTCCGACCTGTGCAGCCACTGCTGGCACACAGAGCTGCTCACCCCATCCTGCACACCAAGCCACAACACTCGCCCCATGACTGCATGGGCTCCTTCTGTGCCACCCCACATCTGCTCCCGTGTGCTCCAACACACACCTTTTCATTCTTCACCCAGTAAATACCTAGTGTTAATGCCAGAGCAGAAGGGAGCTTTCCCATTTATCGAACAAACGAGCTTGCAATGGTAGTGTTATCTCAGAGCAGCGTAAACCAGCCTGGGCGACTCTCATGTGCCCTACAGCTAAACTCATTGCAGGGAAATCCACAATGCCTTTTCTTCTGAAAAGCACCTAGAGATTGATCAGCAGCTTCAGGACTAAAGGCAAATAAGTGAAAAGAAATGCCACAAACAAGAAAACACTCAAATGCCCTTGCAGCATTACCCTCCTCATGCAGAAGTGCTGACTGAACTTTACCTTTGCTGAAATGTAGGCTGCAGAAAGAAAAGGCTCAGAATCAGCAGAAGTTACCAGGGTGCACAAGGAAAGGGCTCAGTTCAGCAATTCTTCTCCATCACACATGGAGTGTCACATACAAACCACCTCAACAGAAAGGCAGGGAACACGGGGAAGCACAGTTCTTTTCTGTACTCCTGCCACATGAGAAGTCCAAGTAGTCTCCAATAATTGGGACGTAAGGTTTTAATTTTTTTTCTTCCTCGTAAATCAGGGCAAGCAAACTTCCTGCAGAGAGCATCCTTTTAGACAGCAAAAGCATCTAGGTGTGTCTACCTAGTTGCCAATTTATTATTATTAAAACCCTCTACAAAAACATGCCCATTTAACCAGGATTAACACAGTCCTGGAGGCTTCACTTTCCATCTTCGTGCATGTGTTTCATGCATCTTTATTTATTTATAATAAATAAATAATATTTATTTATTTATAATGAAATCCTTACCTATTCCAAAATTTACTTTATTTCAAAGAGGTTTATAAACTTCCGTTTTCTTCAGTAATAATTCACTAACAAATTTGAAGCTACCATTAACAAGACACTGGTCTTTTGAAAATGAACAAAAAGTAAACCTCAAATTGCAGAGTTATTGTTGGAAGATTAATTCTAGCTACTAATATCTAACAGGACAAAACCCTAAAACTAGGCACTCACACTGCATAAATTAAGTAGATAGAAAAATGCAACACATGTAAAAGTTTTGTAAACTCTATTCAACATAATTAAAAATGACAACAGTGTTTTAAAAGTGTCTTCACTAATGCTCAGTGGAGACCAAACTTAGTTACTACATTGGCATACCACATATTTACATATGCAGAACCAGAGGGGATGTCTTTAAACTACCATTTTTTTAAAAGAACAAACCACACTACTCATGTGTGGACTTTATCATGAATCCTTTTCACAAAAATATTGATAGAAAGTTTCAATACTCAAACAGTTTAAACAAACTTGTTACAGAACACAGATAGATCTGCAACACTTGAAATACTCCTTCACCATGCACGTAAAGTTCTCACAATGCATAATTTCTTCTGAAACATAATACATGCACTGGTGACAGTATAAAAAATAAACAGAACCACTCTGTAAAAAAAAATAGTGTAAGAGTGTTTTTTCATTTGAAAAATGCATATTTTCCAGACATTAACAGTATTGTTCTCTTACAAATGCTGAAATATTCTGCACAATTTTAATTTCACTTGTGCTCATTTTGAATTGCATTACATATCTTAAGTGTTAATATTCCCCAAACTTTGATCAAGAGCACTTAAACTCTACTTAGGCTGAGTTACACAATACTTAAAAAATAAATCTAGTATTTCTAGCTGTGTTCTAACTTTATTAAATGTTTCACTACTCTTCATGGTCCCAATAAACTGTGTTTTATTGAGAGTGATGACTTCTTTACAATTACTTCTAATAGGCAAGATACATCCACTGTAACTTGTCACTTGTATAATTAAAAAAAAAGTCCTACCTTTCTCAAAGAACAGAGCACAGCATTCCTACTGCAAAAAACTAGAATTCAGTTTGAAGCAGAGCTGCACTTCTCTTGCATTTTCAAAAAAAGTTGAAAAATTTTACAGCTGTCAGAGAACTGTTCAATTAAAGCCTGCTTCAAATTTCATAATCCAAAAATGCTGTAGGAGTTCCTTTTCTTCCAAGAACTTATCAATGAAAGGTTGACATCCAGTCCCATCAGCCATGTAAAGAATGTCCCATCGCACATTTAAAGAATGTGCGCAAAAATCATTTAATTGGAATATCCTATGAAGCAGGAAATTTTACTAAGAGCTCAGACATTGAAATACTGATTCCTGTTAAAGGGACACCTACACTAACCAGTGTTCAAGGGCTGATTAAACTATAATGTTCCCCCAAATCTTATTCCAAGAGATTTTCTCATAGGTTTTTTGTTTGGTTGGTTGTGGTGGTTTTGTTTGTTTGTTTGTTTTTTGTGGTTTTTTTTGTTTGTATTGTTTTTGTTTTGTTTGTTTGTTGTTTTGTTGTTTTGTTTGTTTTGGGGGGGTTGTTTGTTTTTGTTGGTTTTTTTTTTTTTTAATTAGAAAAAAAAATTAGAAATCCAAAAGAGAGTCCATTTTTGGGGTTAGAGGCGGGTTTGCTTTGTTTCCCCAAACCATATGGGAGAAGGTCCCTTTAACAAGGAAGGAGACAGGTATCACTTAATCAGGATGTGGGAATGGAATCTGTACCTATGGGTAAATGGCAATGCGTTCTGTGTTGGTTCAGCCCTTGGTTCTGAGTTCTGCGTCACTTCTGGCATCGCCCTCTCGTCATCTGTCCCGTTGATGCTTTCCGGAGTTAAAGGAGACTGAATATCCCCTCCAGCTGATTCCTTCAGTGAAACAAACAACACATTAAAATTACAAACTGACCTGCCCAGAAAGGTTATGTACATAAAAGTGCTAACATTCATTCTCAAACAATACACAAATTTTAGTTAGTATTAATATAGTGTTCAGATTCCCCTCGTGGTCACATTTCATCATGTGTATTTAATATAGAAATATATTACCAAAAGATTCACGTTATCTTGTACAAAACACAAGTGGCCTATGAATTCTTTGTAAGGTCCTATCTTCCACTTATTATAGATTTCTCTCTTACCTGGAATTAACATTCCACCCTCATTCTGATACACGGTGGGTGACACTTGACACTCAAAATTCTTGTCTCATACTTTACATCGTAACACAGTGAAACAAACAATTCTGGTATTTGTTTCAAAATCTGGCTTTTGTGCTGTTTATTAACCAAAGTGAACAGTGAGAGGGCCATTCGTGGTATGTTCCCAGTTTCACCTATGAGCCATCTATAAAAAATACTTGTTCAGCAAAGTATAGGCAAAAATTTTCATGGGCATGTTAGTCTGGCCTGGCTCTTGCTGGTCATGGTATTATTTGGGAAGGAGAATACCCCAGCCACACCCAGGTGTGTACATATCTGTGGCTATGCAGTTGGACCCCTGAAGAATTTAATGGTTGCCTCCCAGCAGAAGGCACTGCTGTGGTTTTCACTACCCTTCATCACACCAGTATGTAGGTTTGTTTGTACATTTAACTATGAAAAAGAACAGACCTGACAATATAAAGAGGCAAATAAATTATTCTATATGAATGACATGGTTTTGCCTTCCTCTTCTACTACTACTACTATTATTATTATCATCATTCAACAGGATAGACAGTTTTTCTTCTCTTTTTTCTTCTTCTCAAACTACATGATGTAATCTAAAAAATTACATGCCACAGTCTAAAAAATCTGTGTAGCTTGTTTCTTTAAGATGAAATTCCTGCAACACTACTATCTAGATACATAAAATGAGAGTCTACTTATTAAAATGTTCTAAATGGAAATACACAAAATTTATTTCAATAGAAGGGAAAAAAGAGTACTAGTTCCATCTAGGCTTATTTTTCATAAAGTACTTCCACAGACTTCTAATATGAATGAAATTTAAGTAACAAAAATTAAGGCAGAAAAGCATCCCGGTCTATGTAATAGCTAAAGGATCATGGCCTGCAAATTCATTAACAAAAGAAACATCAGTTTCTAGTGTGTTTCTTTTCCACAAAAAGTACAGGTTAATCAGTGCTTTCACACATTCACAACTACCCCTGCCTGATAAGTAATTTATTTGCAGACTACTCTAATGGAGGTGACTATGAACATACACCAAATATAATAGAAAAAGCCATCTACGCTGAAAAGATTTTTCAAAAATGTTTACAAATAATGTATTCCCATTTTATATTAATACGGGGAATAAAATATTCTAGAAATATTTTGTGAGATGTGCATCTGTAATGAAGTTTTTATTGCATGCCATTGTACCTTCAGATATCCACTCCAGATTTTACAAAACTGGGGGTGACAATGTGGTATTTAATATTTAAATTAAACATAATAGTGGGGTATTAATCAAAAGACATCCTAAATTTCAACATCTTAAAAAAAAAAACACCTCACATGCACTTACAGAAGAGTCCTTAAAGCAAAACAAGTAGACATTACAGCACAGATCAAACTATCTTTTAGTGATAAAAATAAAGAAGAGATAAAAAAGAAATCAGTGGTTCTGAAATCATGAACAACAAAAACAAGTCAAGCATGTTTAGTTATTGGATATTATACTGTCATCTCAGTGAGGATTCCATAAACCTCCCTGGCATAGCTATTCTTCATAGTGTGTCTCTGCACTGGCTGGCAATGGCATTAAGTCTGCCTGCCACTGCCACCCTAACATCTATTAAGTGTTTGTTGCAATATTTGTTGCAGAAGTTCATATAACATTCCAGAACCTTTTCACAAGCTCTGAGTAAATTTTGTATTTCTACAGAGAAAAAAGACAAAAAATTATAAACCAGGATTGTTTTGCCAAAACCAACCATTTCTTGCAGTAAAAATTATGTGATTTTAAAACTTTTCAGGCAATAGTTATTCCTAATAGTTTGCTTAGGAAGGGCTCAGAACCACAGACCAGACTATTTTGATTAAATTACCCCACCCCACAATTTCAGAAACTAAAAAAGGTCTTAATCTGAAAAGACCAGGGTCAAGAAACCAATCAGAGTACAATCATCCTTTGAAAAAAATAACTGAGGTTCATATGCCGGCTGAATGAGGTGAAGTCTCTCAAGACTGATGGTGTACAACTGCAGACTGTACAAACTGCTCAATTTGGTTCTGTACTTTAACCTAATTAAGGTTACTTTTAATAAAAAAAGAGGGGTGTGGGTAGGTGGACACAAATATCAGGCTACTGCGTCATGCAGCTCAGTGAACTCCAGATCTAAGTGTATGTTTGTAACTGAGAATAGACTGTGGCTAGTTTGCCGCTGCGGGATCCATGACTTTATGACAAGAGCAAAATGATTCCCTATATTACAAGATGGATTTGGGAAATAGGAGGTGGCAGAGCAGGGGAGCCAGTATTTCAGTTTTATATAAACATGGTAAGAGGATTGCAAGTTTTTATTACCTAAGGCTCAGTTAAATGGACACCAGATGGTCTAGCTATGTGCATAGGTGGTCTCAGAAGTCCTGAAATAGACAACTTTTTCTCCAGACATACCAGATATAGATAAACTGTGCACTATTATATGAATCTGTCTTCATACAGATGGCTTAAAAGTACAGGTTCTCTGACACAGAAACAATGTGTTACTCTTCATCTCAAGAGAGCCCAGTGCACTCAATGGAACTTACACACATAACAAAGCAGCATCTCTCTTCTAATTTGGTAGTCCAGGCCACTGTCTTTCTCTGAACAAGTGGTTCTCTTTATAGTTAAGGTAAATGGTGATTTTATCTATTATCTGATATTCTGAGAAGTGAAAGTAAAGCCTGCTGGTAGACAGGCAGAGAACGGGGAGTATTAAAGAAACAGGGAGAATGAACAGTTTAAAATTAGCAGCATCATTGCTTAGGGGAAAAGGAACTCCAGCTATTAAGTAACTGCAAATTAGGGTATGTATGGTTTTCTTTCTACCATGTGTTTCACACACACACACACACACACACACACACACACACACACACAAAAAAAAAAAAAAAAAAAAAAATCGAAGAACATATTCCACTAATGAAACAAAATATCAAAAAAAACCCCACGGAACTTCTACTTCCGAGCCATTGAGGCACTTTATAGGAGCAACACTTTGCTAAAGCACATAGCACCTGGTGGAATCAACCTAACTTCAGTGGACTTCAGGAAATATTGCCCTGAAGTTTTAACATGGCTAGAGTCTGCTAAACATTTGAACTACAAACACATACCAAATTTATGAGGTATTTTTGCTGTTATTTCTTGATTTCTATCTCTCTGCAGTTTCCCAAGTTTTTGCACGGCATTTAGAATTGAAACTCACATGGAGCAGAGGTATTTTCAGGTTTGCATCAAACAATAGTGAACAGTAAATGTCTTGTGCAGTGTTCTGTTACATTAGTGGCAGAGATATTTCCTAAACATTCTATCTGCATACTGAAGTAGAAAAGTGTACTTTTACTCTTTCAGAATTCTGTTGTAGAGAGGGTGGGAAATATACCATATCCAATACTTCAATTATTTGGCAAATAATATGGACTTTTTTTTTTAAAGCTGTAGCAAGAGAGATAAAACATTCTATTTAAGTTTTACACTTGATGCGTATATTTTCCAGTTTTGATATGCAGTATTTTCCTACTTATTGCTAATTTAATACATAAGGATAACTGCACATCCAAGAAGGGACTGATCCACATCTGCAAAGGGACTGATCCTTTTAGATAACTGAGTTACCATTACAGAGTTCATATACCTCCCAACATCCTTCCTGTCAACCCCATCAAAGCTCCAGTAAAACAGGCAGGTTCCTGCAATGGCTTTACTGACCACTAAAAATATCTCCTTCCTCTTTCACTCTCCCCCTCTGCAATGGACCACTATGCAAAAGGGAAAGAAGAGCTATAAAAATATTCAGAAAGACAATTGAATTGTTTGCCTTGCAGCCACCTTTCAACAGATGACAAAAACGAGAGCAAGGCGCTCTTTCAAACGTCTCTGCGGTCCCACCTTCCCTCCCTAGTACCAAGCACCCATCCTCCTCCCAGTCATAAATCCGACTGAATGAGCCCAGTACCACAGAGTGCTGGAGTTTGCCATGATGCCATCACTTCTTATCTCTTCTAAACTCTGAAGTTCTTGATTTGATTCCCTTCTCTCTAGGGAACTAGCATGTGAAGACAACTATGCTCATGTGTCAGCACTTGCACTAACTGTATCACTCAGAATAATACACTAGCTTATAACACAGTGAAAAGCGAGAGAAGAAAAGTAAGGCCTGAATAGGAAATTATTCTTAAGTGTGGGATAATGAAATTGCAGTCCTCAACAGGCATTATAGAATCACTCAGAGTAACATTTCTGTAGCTGCCTACAGTACAAAATGTTAGGTTTCAACTGTAAAAAGAACTCTGTACAGGAAAATTAACAACATCAATACCTCACACAGTTTAAGAGAAAGCTTTAACCCTGATGAGCTGTAAGACAAAAGCATCTTGCCTCTGAGTGAATAGCTCAAATCTATGTCCAAACCACGTAATAAGTCATTCCACACGACAGAGTCAGATTTAACTTCTGAGTCAAAAATATTAATCAATTTATCAAAAGAGAAGCATAATAATTATTTTGTCTATAACATCAAGTAACTAGAAGCCTGGATGAAGCACTTCAATGTTTCTAAAGTCAAGTGTACATTATTGACAAGTGTATAATATTGGAACACATACTTCCATTGTCTCTGTGGAATTTATCAGAAATTTAGAGTCAGTAAACTCATAAAACTCCCTGCCTCATTTTTTTTCCATTTCAGTGGAGCAAGCAGTTTCCCATTAACAGCCAGCCTAGCATTTGGGCAAAATGCCTACTGGGAAAACAACACAAGACTTGTTCATTGTGTATGTTCTGATTTCCACTGACTTCTCTTGGTAGGACTCCAGATGTAGCTTCCTGGTAGCAACAAAACTATTTATGCAGCACACTGCAAACTGCCCGCCATCCTTACTCCATCAAAGAGCAGGAGGCTATTACAATAAAAAGCACTGAAGATACATTGATTCAATGAAGAGGCTCCCCAGAAAAAAGGTTCGGTCTACTCAACAAAGGAATCCCTACTGTAGCTTTAAAGCTGTTGCAGTCTCCAAAAGAAGGAACTTCCTTTGTCTTCACTACTGCTTAAAACAAAGCAAACAGCTAACTGAGTCAAAAATCTTGGGCTGGGGGAATACAAGACAGATGGGGCATAAAAGCCTCAAGGAATTTCTTTTTTCAAAGCAAATTCAAAGTATTCATAATTAATTTTAGCCATAAATAATGTAAATATGAATATAGTACCTGACTCTCTGATTATGCCTAGATTAACTCAGTTCATTTTTGAGATACCTTTTATAAACTCTTCCTGTACATCACAGCTAACTGTAGTAAAACTCCACAACCAGCCTGTGAATCTATCGTCTTCCTTCAACGCATCTCACAAGGCAAAACTGCACAGTAGGAAATAAGTAAAAATAGTTTGCTCTTTCAACCTTTATTTTTGGTGCAATGATTGTTCTATAAAAGTTATTCACAGTGCACCAACAGAGGTTTTGTGAATACAATAGGAAATAGTACAAAAAGCATTTAGTACCATTCGTTTGCATAACCATGCCTATTCATTTTCTTGGGAAAGCTGAAATAAAGGAAAAGGAATAAAAAAAGTACCCAATATTATTTTAAAGTAAGTCCCTTGGACTTGTTTGCAGTATATGTTAAAAATGTTTTTAAGACTTTTTGACACTCTTGCTGACCAATGATAGGGTTCACAGTAACTGAGAAATTGCCTCTTAATTTTAATACATATGTATGAAAGGAACAACACAGTAAGTAGCACAGACAAGAAGTATGATGCTTGAATCAAGCAATAAGACTCACTTGAGAGGGTGTACTTGTTAGCTCCATCTTTTCATGGGATTTTTCCTTTGCTATTCGTGCAGCTTCTTTGAACTCCTGAAATTTTTCAGCAAACTGAAGGTACATATGTTTAAAGAATAAAGAAAAAAAAAAAAAAAGAGAGATAAAGGGTAGGCGTGAAATAATACATTACATGCAGAACAGAATGCTGTACTTTGCATTTCACAAAGTCAAATTCTGTCAGTAATTTTTAAATTTTTTCTTATTAGATACTCATTTAAATGAGTTACACAGTGACATATCTTTCAGGCATAATACACACTCTTTATATGTCAGGAAAATGACAATGCAATGAAGCATGATCTGTTTCTGGTAGTTTTAAGAAACTCACCTAAGAGATGGCTAATAATTGGGACAAACTGCTTTGCATAGCTGTTTTCAGATTCAGGTTTTACCCTTCTCAAAAACAAATAATCTGCTTCTGAAGCCTAATGCAGTCACCATAAGCCTGGAAAGCTTTCAATGTGCTTTGTTCTTTCATGACTGAAACAATAGTGATTTCTTCCCAGATCTCATCTTTCCACTACACTAATTGCTAGAGTAACCGCACATTTGGTTTTGTGTCCTACTGCTTTTACACAGAACATTATCTTAATATGATCAGCTTAAGAGTGAAATAATTTTGCAAAAATATCAGAAGCTTCTCCAGCACCTTCTAAATCTCTTTGGCAGCAGCATATGAAGAAATTGTTTTGCACTCAATACATATACAAGGTGCAAAGGCTACTTTTTGTGTGGCACAACCTCACTAATTATTTGCAATCAGAAATTCACTTACTAAGCAAGACCTAAAAAACCTTACTGTCTTTAAACCTTTTTCTGGTAGGCTACCAGCATCTGAGGAAATGTAATTTCTCTCCACTTGTATCCCGTATTTATTTGTTATTTAGAAGCTTATTTTTCCTGAAAGTTTAATCCAGCATCAAAAAAATGTCTCAGAACAGATGATGAAATTGGCAACAGATCACCAGAACCAGATAATACTTTCTTTAAGACTTGTGTCTAAAGCTCAAATTCTCATGGGTAACATAATATTTAAATCAGTCTTAAGACCAGAGAATTATTAAATGGCAAATATGATGCTGATGTTTGGAATAAATGGCTGAAAACAAAGACAGGAAAAATTACAGCCACAGAAATGTTTTTTTTAAAAAAATCATAGATTAATAGACAGCATTCTAAAAAAGAGCCCAAAAGCCCAATTTGGCTGAGATTTTCACAGATTTTCTAGAATTCCTTGACACAATCAGGTGATGGCATAGCTATCCCTTGATGAAATTCCTGAATAACTAAGATGAGGTCTCAAGGTATGAAAGAAGAAGTTTTCTGGAAGATCACATTTTTGAGGAAAAGATGACAAACTGTGCATGGAAACTACATAAGCCTTCTGCCAGTATCCATGGTGGCACTTTACATGCAGCATATTCTTTAATCTTTATGGAATAAATCAGGTCAGCTAACTCAAGAGGGCAAGACAGCAAACTCTAAAAGGAGTTTTTCTTCTCATACATCAGAATACTATCAAAAGTATAGACATATTCTGAATGAGAAAGTAGTCTCAATTTTTCCTGAAAGTGAGAGGACATTCTATTTTTCCTACTGCAGCAGCAAGAGGAATTCTGCTAAAAAATCGTGGTCCTGTATCCTCCAACACAGGTATTTTTCAGCTATTTATCCACCTTCTGATGGAGCAGTCTTGAGATAAATTTGTGGTCTAACATTGAGAAAAGGCTGAGTGAACAGAAGTAAATGTTTAATTAATTTTCCTCTATATTGTTTATGAAGTTGATTAGAGTTTACTTTTCCATCAGACAATCTCACTTTACTGATTCCTATTTGCAATGATTGTACAAAAAGGAGGTTGCTATTGTTGCACTCTACCATAGCAATCAGTTCAGAAGGACAGGGGCACATGAACAAAAAAAGATAATACAAAATCAAACATGTACTATAAGATATGCAGACAATAATGTGAGAATAAACAGTTTACTTTATCTGCTGTCATTATTTGCATCATCAAACTGTGGAAATTGGTCACACACTAGACCAACTTTTTTTTGGTTTGGGTTTTTTTTTGAGGTTTTTTGTTTGTTTGTTTGTTTGTTTTGTTTTTGGTTGTGGGGTTTTTTGTTTGTTTGTTTGTTGGTGTTTTTTTTTGTTGTTTTGTTTTGTTTTGTTTTTTTTTTTTTTTTTTGTGATTGCAGGCTGCCTTTTGCTCCCTGGAAGTTAAAACACTTACAATCCTAAAGTGCTAGCTGTATCAGAGTGCTCTGGTAAACCTGGCTAAGATGCACAGAGGCAAGAGTAAGTAACCTGAGGGAGAGAAAAAACAAGAAAGAGAATATAGACACGACTTCTCTAAAGTTACAGGGCAGATCTAATTCAGCTTTTCTGATTCCCAACCAAACATACCTACCAGCTCCAGTGGCTCAACACCTAATCTAAAGAGTTTTCTTTCCCCATCAATATGCTTATCATTTTTTTAAATAACACAAAAAGTTGAATATTTAGGAATTTTAGTAGCAACAACTGGCAATCGCAACTCACATGAATATCAGTTTAGTAATTAAGATATAATACAACAGGAATAGTATGCTGAAAAGGGCCCACAGATTCACCATAATCTTCAGAAAAGGTCTGTGACTCTGTATTTTTCTTAATAAATTTGCTTATTCTTCATAAAACATCAATCTGAGTAACTTTTCAGCAAAAATGAAATTAAGAAAAATATCTACTGGAGTCTTTCAGATTAATTTTTCAACAGCAATATAGAGTTTTATGTCAAAGGAATATTTAAAAGTCCTAGACATCTGCTTGAGGGCAGTGAGAGTGTAATTAAAAAGTAACAGAGGAAGGGCAAGTGAAGAGTTGAGGACAAAGCAGATTAAGAAAAACCCAACGTATTTTCATTGGCAAGGATAACCTAGAGCTTGAAGTCAGGCAAACAGAATGTGCATGACTACAGCAGGATGCTTTGCCTTCAAAGAACCATCTGTGAATAAGAAAAACAAGTTAGTCTACAGGAGTAGTAAACTAGATTAGGCATTTGTGCTAAAGCCATTGAAATATTAAAAAAATCTATTACCATGTTGGTAAGCAAATGCTTCTAGGACATAGACACCAAATTAACTGATGAGGTTTCCAAGTTCACTGAGGCAATGATAGGTGCACAAATGCATATGCAATACCAGAATCACTCAGAATATCCTGCGTTTGTGTTGCTTTGTGGAAAGGAAAACCAGCTGATTATGAAAGGAAGAAATCTTACAAGTTTGATGCTTGCCCTAATAAAGTAGCTGCATTGGGTCTCATTTTAATGGTTTTCTGGCAGGCCGTGCTTATCCTTGGATAGTAACAAGTACTTTCTCAAAATGGCTGCTATGATTACTCTTCCTTCAAACAGCTAGCCACCATTATTTCTTCCTGAAACATGTGTTTCTCTTACTGCACTTGGATGTCAAAATATTTTTTTTATTTCAAATATGAAATTTTTCAGCTTAATATAATCACAAGTTCTTAAACTGAACTGAAATACCAAAAATCACACTTGCACAGGTTCCTGGACTCATCTACCAGGGCAGTAGCAAAAACAACAAGTAATGTAGAAAGGGTGCTCAGAGGATCTATGCCATCAGTTTGAGAAACAGGGATTACTGCTTTTCTTGGAATGAGGTCTGTTTCTTTCCTGCAGAAGTAGACTAGGAAAGAAACTCATGTATGGCACATACTGCTTTAGCAAACATTTCAACTTCTTCATTCCAATAGAAAATGTATTTTTCTTTTACACTGAATATACTTCCCACTAGCTTAAGGCTGCAAACTTTGAAATAACAGTAATCTGATGTACTACATGGTAGGAAAGTGAAAGTGAATGTAGCCTAAAAGACAAAAATGCATCTGAAGACTACCAGCAGTTTTTTTCTAGGAGAACTAAATATACGAGAAACACCAAATCGTTTACTCCTTTAACTTCCACCTAAATTTTTTCTAAAGAAAATTTGCAGCCATCACAGTTACTCTTGTGCTCTTACATTATAAGGATTGATACAGAACAATTTTTTTGTAAATTATTTTTAAATAACAACATAGTGAGTACTGAATCATGATGTAGTGAGCAGGAATAAAATACACTCCAGTAGCTTCACTAGCTGAAGAGTCACCACTGGTCATACTTACTTTTGAAAGATGATGTTCAGATGAAAATCCCAAGCCATAGACTGTATTTGCCCTGCTGTCTGCCCACTGGCCAAACTTCTGGGATGTTTTAGTAAATGTCATGTTGGGGGTGATGGTGCTGTTTATTATTGCCTGAAAAAAGTAATAATTGTAAAAAATAGGCATCATGGTTTTCTTTTTTTTTTAAAGGCAAGTCATAATTGAAAATGCCAGTATCATAGGCAACTATCCGAATACACGGAACGAGACACACACTGGGAACTAGGAAACAGTTTTCTAATTCAATCCCAGCTAAAACTGCAAAGGCATTTTTTTGCATGCATTGTGTAAAAGGAGGAAAAGCTGGGGAGGGGAATAGGTATCAATTCACAACTGCAAGTAGTCCTTTAAAGTTTCTACATATAAGGAGCATAAAGTCCTTTTTTGTCACACACTTGTATTTCTTTGTCCCCTGAGGCACTGCCTCTCAAGTTGCCTGTCAACTCCACCGCTGGTCTCCCCCCAACCCCTGTTGCATACGAGATTCTCACTGAAAAACACTCAATAAAACAAAGAAGCACATTTCCTTTTTAAATTTCTGTCCTATAGGAGTCTGTTTCCTTTACACATACAAGCAAGGCTAACAATGGCAGGGTCATACACCAACTAGAGAAGTGGAGCTACTCTTGTTAAAATTTTTCTTTAGTTCTTGTTCTTTCATTTACAGGATGCAAGAATTTCATCCCCCAGCATTTAACTTCTGATAATACAAAGACAAAATGCAATTACTAGGCAATATGCTGGTTCTACTGAAAGCAACTGAAGTTTCACTGTGGATTTCAACAGTATTTCCATCACATTAAAGAGTACATATGTGAAGCACAAACTGTACAGATGTGAAGAACATAACACTATTTTCTTAGGATGGTGACTGAGAAACTTTAACATCACAGAGACCAAGTACTGCTCTCCTAAGGCCAAGATCCTCCAGATGTCAAAATCAGTCTATACTACTTCAGTAATACAGACTTCTGGATGGATATTGAAATAAGTAGTTATTTAAAGGTGTTTACTTTGAACTCTTTGCTTTTGCTGAGAGATTTGGCTACCACTGCAGCACAGCTACCACCAAATTGAAATTTTCTATGAATTCTAGAGGGTAAGACTGAAAAAATTAAAGTTGAGGGGCCAACCAAGCTCACAAACAGCACCCATGTTCATAATGGTGATTCTCAGATGAAGTGGTGGAGAGCAGTGTTGCAAGGAAGTCCAAAAGAATACATTGTATTGCAACATGTAGAATACATGCAAAGATACTGCAGCACAGATAAATTTAAAAAACCTGTTTCTTGGTGACCTTGGCAGCTTCACTATACTCACACTAATAAAGATGAGCAAATCTGAACATAATCAATTCTTTTTGATAATCGTTGCTTCTAAATACAAATTTTGCCTACCACTGTTAACAACTCCTTGAAAATTCTGGAATGCCTGAAAGCTTACATTTGAGCCAAGAAGCCTCATCAGATCAAACAGATGATTTGCTGCGTGACCAGAAAATAGAGAGCTATCTCCAGCACTGCCTGAAAGACATCCCTCAGATTTTCATATAGAAGCTGCTCAGTGAAGTCACTGGTACATGAAACTCTCCTTTGTTTAGGCACAAGGTTCGGAGCCCAAATAAAGTCATCAGACTTCTACCTGCACAATCACCTCCCACTTACCACCTAGAAAAGAGCTGTCTATGGCACACAGGACAAAAGAAATACTGTGAGACAGGACTTCTCAGAAAAGAGGTGCTCTGGAACTCTTTAAACTTGTGTGCTTCTTGTCTTCTTTTGCACTGTTAGTGGTTGAGAGCCCACTTTTGAAATAACCAGATGGAAGCCCAGAACAGAGCTGTGCAAGCTCATTTAATGCTCAATCTCACTTCCTGTAGAAGCTGTCAACAGCAATATGCTTGAAATTAAATCTCCTGGGGGCTGTGTAGAATAGATTCTTCCTCCCAACTCGAGCTCTAGCTATGTCGTCCAGTCTGCTTAAGCCCAGGCCCATCTTTTGCTTGATTTATTGAAACTTGCATCACATATTTGAGCGCGTGAGTATTATGTCATGGACGTAATTTCCTCAATTCAGAAGAAGTTTCTAATGCCAGACAGCTAAGATCTCCAAGCAAACACAGTTTTAAAGGCTTCACAGCTGCCATTTCCTGCAGTGATAGCAGCATAGCTGGTTGCAGCTTAACCCACTCAAAAACCTGGGAGAAATGCTTCTGCTGACCACATGACAGGCTGCAGCATGGACAGGGTGTCTGGTCCAGAACAGGATAGCTTCTTTGACAGCAGTCTCCATTTGGGCTGGGTTACATTGACTGTCAAACTGCTTTCTTGCAAGAGAGAAAGGCAGGAAGAAAACTTTTTAAAAATAATTGTGTTGAGAGAGAGTTTGCTTTGATTCTTCCCTTTATTTTCCAAGAGAGAAAAACAAAGAGGCTTCACTTCAGTAGGCAGCATTAGTGCATTAGTCCAAAGACTGGGGAAACTACATTCAGATCACAGTAATTTAAAAAAAAAAAACAAACAAAAAAAACCCCAAAAAACAAAAAACCACCACAGCGCCCTTTCTCTGAATTTACCAATTTTACAAGGAAATCAAGGTGTTCCATCTTCCTAAATTAAAAGCCTTGATATACTAAGTCTTTCACATGCAAAACTTTTAAAAGTGTAATGCTAGAACATCCTACAAATACAGTCCATTGGCAGCTTCTTCTGGGAAGAACTAGATACCAAACTTTTGTATATTTAGCTTAAAAAAGTAATTTATTTTTTAAATCAGAATTGATAATTAAGCCTGTCTTGTCCATTCAAATGGATACTGCTTTAACTATTCTCTTCTAATCCAGATTTCACTGCAAAATTATCAGTATAACAAGTGTCAAATATTTCATCAACTTTTAAGAATGTTGTTTCCATAAATGAACAAGAATATCTTAAAAACAGAACAGAGTCAATCTGACAGGAAGACATTTAGCTTTTGAAGAAAAACTGATTTAGTTATCTTCAAGCTTCTTTGGAATTATAAAATAGCTTTCATGTTTCCCTTTCATATTACTGTAGCAATAAGAAAATAGGGCATGTGTCTGAGCTGTTCATTTTACTGACTGCAAACCCAACAGCTGCAAGATATATAGCAGCGATCAAATATGATTTTATCTTGCACTAAAACTAATGGCAATAATAATTTAAGTCACAAAACTTCTAAAATTCTTCAAAGGAAAATCACTGAACAATTGTGTTTAGAGGTCTTAATTAAAATGTTTATTGAGCATTTAAAAGATGGTCACTTTAAAGTGAGACAGTGATTAAAATAACAAGATCATCTGCAGGAACAACGATGGGATACTTGACAGAGTAAAAATATATGCAAGGATCATGGAACCTGCAGACTGGGAAACCACTCTTTTCCAGAGTCTTCTCCTGTTCTAGATGAATATAAAATTTCAAGTTTGTTTTCCTACCTTGTACCTGGGAAAAAATCATCAGAGAGTTAACTAGCATAGCAGGAACCACACTATACTTGATCTCCTTCCTTTTCTCAGAGATGGCGAGGGATAAAATGGAAAAGACAGTGGGACTCGGAATAATCCTAAAGTCTGACTGTACTCTTACTGGAAAAATAATGGAAGCTTTGCTCCATCACCCAGGAGAAAGAAGTAGTAAAATACATTTTTCCAAGGAACTCCGAAATGAGTACATGATTAATGAGAACCAAAAGCCATAGCAACAACTGCTCAATGTTGTCATGCTATATTATATAAAAAATCTTGTTTTTCAGGCTTTGTCTTGATTCTGGTACTGGCAGGGGAAAAAGGTCACATGAAAAATAATTTACTCAAGAGGTCAGAGAAACCAGGTTCAAATTCTATCAGATTACTTGCATCAAGATTTCTCTGCCATGGGCAACAGGGCTCCAAATATTATGCATGACTATAAACTATATAGCCTGTACATTGAACACCTTATGGTCCTATAACATTTTTTGTAGTCAAGATAGGGGAACATGAATCACATCTGGTGCAAGATACTTCAAGAGGAGGCTGTAGCTTCAGAAAACATTACACAAAATGCATTAGAAGTGTGAGTTGCATCTGTAGGATCTGTCTTGGCTAAATTGAGCTCAAATAAGGAAAAACCCCCGCTCTTTCAAAATTAACCAAAGATCCCATAAGCAAATCCAGGTTGGAAATGGCAATGCACAACAGGGAACTGAAGACTATGTCTTTAAATGTCCTTTTGTTCATAGAAGAAAGATTTAATAACTCTCAGATAATCACGATTGAAGTTAAATTTTATCCAGAAATACTTCTGAAATGCACCAACCTAAAGAGAGAGAAGCATGTGGGACAGAAATAGGATTACCATTCAAATCTTAAGTATACCTCTCTCCAACATTCCTTACTGCAGTCTAAGTGAATATACATGTGAGCTGCCTTTACTTACTGACTTACTGCTCAGCACCTGAGAACTGAGCACATCATTCTCTCTACCATACTAACAAAAAGGATGCTGTAGACCGCACCAGCACCCAGGTATACAGTAAAATCTAGCTGGGTCTATTCCCTCCGAGGGAGAGGCATTACAGCTTCAAAACCAGTAGGGTTTGACAACTGGTTTTGGCAACTGGCAAAGTGTATTGCCATTAGTGTTACTGGCACTCAGCTATATGCCATACAGTAAAGACTCTCTCTGGGAGCACTCAAATTTAAAAATGCTTTATATTTACATTTAACTCTTTGTACATACCATGTTGTATATAAACAGACATGCTAGGAAAAAAAAAAAAAAAAAAGGGTTTTAAGAAAAATAAAAACCCACTTAAAATTCTTCCATGTGTCCCTTCTGCTATTCACCTGTGTATGTTTCAGAGCAGTGCTGTGAATACCTGAAAGAATGAGACTCTCTTAACCATGACTGGGATTCTAGATCTTCATCTAAGACTTGGATAAAAACATTATTAGGATTGCAGCACCCACAGAGTAAATAAAAGTGATGAACCACATTATCAATATACCTTGCCACTAGCACTGGATGTAAAGGGAATGCTGCAGTAGACAAAAGAATAATAGGTGAACAACTACTTGACAGTATAATTCAGCAGGCACTTAGCAGGAGTTGCAGCATCAGGATGAAGAGAGAGAAACCC
Organism: Hirundo rustica; assembly: GCF_015227805.2. Taxonomy (NCBI): domain Eukaryota; kingdom Metazoa; phylum Chordata; class Aves; order Passeriformes; family Hirundinidae; genus Hirundo; species Hirundo rustica. The sequence goes on from NC_053488.1 coordinate 7,381,876, forward strand.
CAGTGGATGTCAGAATAAGAATTTTGTATATTCTCCAGATCGGTTAAAGCACTACATTTTATAACTGGTAGTCTTTATTTCGTACATCATCTAGTTCCAATCCCAGTGTCTTTATTAATAAATCCTGACTCAAAAGGTATTTTAATTATTTGATGAACTAATTGGATCATTTGAAGGATGAGAATGAAAAAAAAAAAAAAAAAAAAAAAAAGACTGAAAGCTGGAAAAAATCTAAAAATCTGGTAGACTCTGATACGAGTCTCAGCCACCTTAAGCACAGATTTTTGACTACGAGAGCAACTTCTAAATATTTCTTTATGATAGAAAGAAATCTATATTTAAAAAAAAAACCCTCCTTTCACATTTAAAAAAGCAATATTATGGATATTTTTTAAAATGTAAGGTAATAATTTTCAGCTTTCAATAAGCAGTCATAAAATCTCCATGAATACCACCATGCTTTTAACAGAGTATTTTGTGTCCAATCATTGTGAATCGATACATTTACAAAAACTTCAAAAGAAAGTCTCTTACAACTCTTGATTACAGTCTGTGTATCTTAAATGTCCTTAGCGTAGAGTTTTCTGCTACATTGTTTGCAAAGTTACTGGTATTATAGCTATGTGGGTAGAAACAGTCAAGGATTTCCTGCACATCAAATTAATTTCTTAGACAACATGTTTTACAACAGCAGCAGCTCAGCACAATATCCTTTCTAGTTAAAACAGAGGAAAAAATCCAAACCAACCAACTGAACACAAAAAATCCCCACTAAAACCAAACCGAGTCTAGATAAAAGCTTACCATTTATTAGGCAGGCTTTATTAGGAGGCAATCCTCGCATCCTCTACAGCAAAAATTGGAAGATTACATAACAAAGGATTTACTAAGTGATTATGGCCACTGAACAGATGTCCTTCATAATACTGAAGCTAATTATATTGATAAATGACTGAATACAGAAATGAAAACAAGTTATTGTAACCCTATTTGTACTTTTTGCAGAATTTTTTGTATTTTTAACCTTCTCAGAGCATGAACCAAGGAACAGGTCATCAATTTAGCAATAGTTACTGAAGTCAATACAACCACATGGAAAACAGAATTTACGAATAAACACTTAAAACATATAATGAGGCAATGCCATCATTTTAAAACGTCAGTCTGTTGGTCAGATAATGATACAAACATATGAGAAGAATTATGAACATCAGACTAGAAAATAGTAACAAAAATGCTCCAGACAACTAAGTTTTCTGAAATAAAATTTACCTTTGAGCCATCCAAACTGATTATCCTGTAGACATTTCTTGTGCTGTCATAGAAGTAGGACACAGTAACAGCATGCTTGCTGGTGGGAACCCAGTTCTTCTTAGTGTTTGGGTCAATCTGGAAGACATGAGCTCGGGTGCTGAAGATGGGTTGTTCCCTGAAGGACAGAGAGGAGAAGTCATCAATCTAATTTGTACATACTATCATTGCACACAAGCTATCTGCCAGTTATGCCCATCTGGATACAAGTTACTCTGCATGACAAACCTTGCCTGATGACTTCTGTATGCGCTGCTGTGGAGAGCAGGTAAGATTGTTAATATATATATGCAAAAAAAAAATCAAGTCTTCTAAGGCAAAAATCAGAATCCAGTTGTGGAGTCAGATAAACACAGATATCTCTGACACAGATTCAGCATCATCCCATCATCTCCCCAGCTCTGCACTGCGCATCTATTCCTTTAAACTAAATGGCATTGATGCATGTGTAACTTCTTTCATTACACTGCACACTGCAGAATGCGCATAACTTCAAGTCCACTTCTTCTCTAAAATCTTCTAATACTCTGATTATTCTCATCAATTTTAGGCCACAATCTGGAACTGAACTGGCTGATGTAATGCAATTACTCTAAAACTAACATTAATTAAGGCTAGGAACATGTGCTGTGAACGCCTCATTTATTGGAGCTTTACACCTGAAGTTATTTATACCAACATTAAATAATGTATAAAATACATTTTAAATTATAAATTGCTTAGCAAATAAAGTTATATGAGGCAAAAAACCTGCCTTATTATAATTTAGAATTTACAACTTTTTTTTTCCCCCCATGGCCACTAGAGAGACATAGAGCATTGCACAGAAATTTAAAAATATCTTCATATTACTAAGATGATGATAAGACGGCCTTCTACGTGGACAAGGAGAGGGATGTGGATGTCAGTTATCTACACTTTTTAAAGCCTTTGACTTTATAGTCCTCTACAACATACTTCTCTCCAGACTGGAAAAGATGGATTCAATGGATGGACAGTTTGGCAGATAAGGAACTGGTTGGACTGTTGCATCTAGAGGGCAGTGATTGATGGCTCAGAGTCTCAATGAACATCAGTTTTGGTAAGTTCATCAGTGACATAGAGAATAAAACCAATTGCACCCTCAGCAAGTTTGCACTTGATCCCAAGCTGAGTGGCACAGCTGACACACCCGAGGGTGGGCATGCCATCCAGAGGGACCTGGACAAGCTCTAGGAGAGGGCACATGGGAATCTCAGGAGGTTTAACAAGACCAAGTGCTGCTGCTGCTGCCCCTGGGTCGGAGCAACCCTGGTATCAACAGAGGCCGGGCATGGAGAGATCAGAGCAGCCCTGCCCAGGAGGCCCTGGGGGTGCTGCAGGGTGAGAGCTGGACATGACCCAGCCATGGGCACTCCCAGCCCAGAGAGCCAAACGTGTCCTGGGCTGCGTCCAGAGCAGTGTGGGCAGCAGGGCCAGGGAGGGGATTCTGCCCCTCTGCTCTGCTCTGCTGAGACCCCACCTGCAGAGCTGCATCAGCTCTGGGCCCCCAGCACAGGGAGGACAGGGACCTGCTGGAGTGAGTCCAGAGAAGGCCACAAAGATGATCAGAGGGTTGGAGCACCTCTCCTACCAGGAAAGGCAGGGAAGTTGGAATTGTTCAGCCTGGAGAAGAGAAGCCTCTGGAGAGACCTTATAGCCTTTCAGAACCTAACAGGGGGCTACAAGAGAGGTGGTAGAGGGACCCTTTTACCAGGGCGTGCAGTGATAGGACAAGGGGTGATGGCTTCAGACTAAAAGAGGGCAGGTTTAGACAAGACATTAGGAGGAAATACTTTACCATGAGGATGGTGAGGCACTGGAACAGGTTGCCCAGAGAAGATGAGGCTGTTCCATCCCTGGAAGTGTTCAGGGCCAGGCTCGATTTGGCATTAAGCAACCTGGTTTAGTGAAAGGTGTCCCTGCACATGTAGGCAGGTTGGAATTATATCATCTTTAATGTCCCTTCCAATTCAAACTAATCTATGATACTGTAGCTGTCAGTTTAAATTTAGCTACATTTTAATGACACATTGATTGCTGTCTTCTTTAAGGAATGCTGCCATCAAATTCCGAAGTTATTAAGTATCAGGACTTTAGGTTGAATTTAACTTTTTAGGCATTTTGACCCTCAGACACAGTGTGTGAAAAAACATATCCTTTGATCTGCCCTCATTTTCTTTTCAGAGGTATGTTTTTAATACCTTTTTTATTTTTTTTTCTCAAAATAAAAGCATTTCATCAAAAAACCCACATAATTTGGGGGTACTTGTAGCCAAAGGGGTTTAATTTGGCCTCACTACAAAGAGGTACATATGAACTCTCTGAAGTATCTCTATTGCTTGGCAAAGAGAGCAGTTTTCCGTAGTAGAATTGTATTACTCAGCTGAGAGTCAAGATTCCTTGAAGTTCACCAGATGACAGACGTGGTGTTCTCCTATGTTGGGTGTTGGATGAAACGACAGAAGTGTGCAGAACAGATCAGAGGCAGCAAAACAGAGTTTCAGCGAAAGATAAAGAAGAAGGAATGGAAGCCAAGGGGATCAATCCACATGCTAGTTCTCCACAGAAATGTACCCTGAGCACCATTTCATCTTTTCTTTGTAAATCACCAAGCCATAGGAGGTTGCATAGCTGTTTTCCTGATCCAAATCTCTTGCACACAAATAGAATGCAAAGGTGACTGGTGTTTATAGACCTTTTGTTTAACAAAAAAACTAATTCTTTTTGCTCTTTTGAATATCTACAATTACTTCTTCAGTCATATTTAAACTTTAGTTGCCTTCAGTATTAGATCTATTCAACCATTTGCCTCCCAGTTAAGCATATGCCAATATCAAGGGATGCATATAAACATAATGCACCAGCTCTTTAACCCTGAAAAATGAAAGAGCCCATCAAAAAATATGGAAACAATCTTAGAAGCCTGACAATTGTTTTGATGAATATTGATATTGAAAGGAAACTATAAAGGCTCTGATCATTTTAATTAAAGACCAGAGAAGAATTGAGTCCAAGATGGAGATGCATGGTTAATGAATATACATTTGACCAGCACAGATGCTCGGATCACTCCCGGTACAGTAAATCACTTAAAAAAAACCCTGGGACTTTCAACACACCACAGGTTCAGATTTTAACATGTAAAAGGCAGGTGACTACTATACGGCTAAAGAGAGTGTCAGTGAAAATCAACTGTCCAGCCCTGAGATGCTGCTCTCCAGCACAGTCATCACAAAAATCTTCCACAGCCTAAATATCCTTGATTTGTTTCATGAGGTGGCCTGCATGATCCTGCTGATTGCTCAGTAGTGCTGCTCAAAACAAACCACAGCACCTCGCAGGGCAGAGTGTGGGTCTGGCATAGACAGTACAGTTAGGTAGGGAACAATATAAATGAAGCTTACTTCCACTTCTTTAATCACTTCTGATAAAACTAGAGTTGCAGTCTTGTCTTTTCATGTTTTAAGGACAGCTTTACTGAATGACAAGCTGTCTTCACTCTGTGGAAAAAGCATAGCTCCCTTTGTTAAACGAGTTGGATAAATCATGATTTTGCCAGATTACCGGGGTAATTAGGATTTTTTTTCTGACAAAGACACTAAACTTCAGATGACTCTAGATTTAGACCACTGTTTTGACATTTGACTATGAACATCTATAAAAATTATTTCTGCAAACTAATGGAAGTTATGCACGATATATCTACAAGATTAAATGTGTTACAGAACCAGTCACCAATGCACCACAGAAGTCCTTTAAAGGTGGTGCACAATTGCATCATCTGTACTTTTCTGCAGTAGGATAGTATATAGAGCTACTTAAATTTTAGATCTCCTAAAACATCTGTGAACAAGCAACAGGTAACGTATAAAACATAAAAATATTTGTAACTTCAGCCGATACATCTTTACATAAAAGTTTTGCTCTTCCATTATCCACATAAAGACATGATGCCCTCCCAGTATGGAAGTTTCAAACAATTCAGCTGAAATAATATTAATTTTAGGAATATTAGTTAAACAAGAAGATAGGTAGTCAAGCAATTAAAATTTTTTTAAAAAATTATAATATGTATTTCTATATATAAAAAATATGTCCCTTATTTTTCACAGGATCAGAGAATAAAATTAGTCGGAAGGGATCCTCAGGGACCAGTGAGTCCAACTGTTGGCCCTGTAGAGCACCATCCCCTTATTTTTGTCCATATGGAGTTGAGAAAGGAAGAAAGGCTTTAAAGAAAAATCAATCCTGTAAAAAAACCAAACCATCCTACCCGTTTCTTACTCTTCCCTCTCTTCCCCTTTCAGCTTTCTCTTCTTCATCTTTCATTATCAGAAGGTATTCAGTACTCATTAATGACATTAATGGGAACTAAGACAAGAACTCCTCACTAATTACACAGCAAAGCAATTCATTTTCCCAGAAATATACTGATGCTAAACAAAAAGAAAACAAACTAATAAAAATGCCATGGTAACACAGTTTGACTATTAGAAATGTCTGCTCAGGCATGGCAAAAACATTAAGGCTCATATCCTGCTGTTCTTAATTGCCTTAGGCTGCAACATTACGGTGGTCAAACAAAGACTAACAAGAAGTAAATGCCAAGTCTTCCTGGAGCTGAGAAGCAATGTGATGAGTGAAGAAGCATAAGAAGTATCCTTTTAGCAGGCAGAGTCACAAAAGCCTATTCCATAATCAATATAGAAATTCAGAAAGTGATCAGTCCTAAGCTAAGCTTAGGAGATAAACCTGTTTACTAACAGTTGAATGAATAGTTTCCAACCACTCTTTTGATTTTGACATCTTAACACAGCCTTTACCAAAAAACCAAAAACAACAAAAAAACCAACAAAACCCACAACAACAACAAAAAAACCAACCAACCAACCAACAACAAAAAACCCCCCAAAACCCCAAACAGACTGCTCAATATAGGAAGCATGTTACACTAATCAAAGATTGCATGAAGGAAGCTTAAGGTAGTATAGAAGGTTAGAAAGAACTTCCCATGCTAATCCATAATTAATATATGCTTCTTTTTTTAAAAAAAAGTATCTATTCTTTAATGTCTGGTACTTCTACAGCACTAGTGGTGGTTTTTGCTTATTTCTTCCCTCACACTGTTGTTTACCATGACTCCAAAATTATCTTGAATGCCATAAAATCTGTAATTTCTCAAGGCTAGGATTCCATTGTCTTAGTTACTCTGAAAACAGTAAGGCCACTGAAAAGAAACTATGAACCTCTACAACATTACTTGATGTCCTACTTGCCTCCCTTTGTGAAGTGTTAACGATGCTAAAAAAAAGTATTAAAAATTAGATACAACCCTCCCTTCCCCTGCACACTGGGCTAAATCGACAGTGTTTTGGCAGAGAAGTCGCTGCACTATGTAGGATGAGGTAATGAACTTCCCTGTATGGACACAAGACCAGGCCAGGATTGCAGATAAAGACAAAAGAGACAGGGGCGATGACTCTTAAGCAAGAGCTGGAGCAAAGAGCTACCCAGGCAGAAGCAGACAGCAGACACAGAAATAGGCTAACACTCAGTGACTGTGGCCCACAGGGGAACTGAGTTTTAAAAGAAAAGGAACCACCACAGGCACTGCATGCCACCTGGAAGTTTGAAATTCCTCAGCAGAGGTATTTTCCTGAACCAGTAAGACAAAAAGGGAATGAATAAGCATGTGTGATGGAGTGATCTTACTCAGCTCAGTTTTGATAGTGAAAATTCCATGAGATTCATATCAATGTCTATTTCTCCAACATGGATCTTACAAACTTCAGTGCATCATCCAGACTTCCTGGCTTTGATGCACACGGAGTCCACATATAAGATTGTTTTCAAAACAAGTTCAACAAAATGTGCCTTGGGGATTTTTTCTTGTTGCAAACAGAGCAAGATTTAATCCATCAGGTTTCATATGAAGAGTTTCAGAGGAAGATGATGTCACATGCAGACAAAAACAGGTCAACATCCCTGAGCTCAAAATGGGAATGCAACCACACTCCAAGCTGGTTGGAGTGGTGGAGACTGGACAAAAAGTGTGCTGTTCTCATGCCATTACAGCCCTGGGCACAGCAGACCCTGCCACATGACAGACAGCATGCTCAGCACACAGTCCCCAGCAGTCCTGAGGACTGCAGATCCCCACAGTAGGCATCACACGTGTTTTGCAGGTGGTCATTTTGCATACACTGATTTCTGAGCCTCTATAATAGCTGTCATGAAGGAAATGTCTCCCCAGGTCAGACAACATGAACACTGCACAGAGAATTTCAGGCATTTGCTGATTATCCTCAGATTTAGGACAGGACAAAGACTTTTTTGCTTTTTCCGAATGTCAACATACTAATCCCACAGCTTTTCCCCCGGTATCCTGCTAGTCTTAAAAATATTCTTCCCTAGCTAGTTTCTGAAGCTGTAGCAAGATTTTGTTACTCTAAGCAGCTGGAAAAGAGATTCCTGAAAAGAAATTAAGAGAGTGATTAAAAGTGCAGCTCTAGTCAAAACTAATTCATAAACTATAGTGTCCAAGCACAGTCAGTGTTGTTTAGGGAGTCTGAGTCAATAAGCTCTACAAAGAATTCAAAGCAACAGGAAATCACAGAATCTCCCATGTTCATAAAAATGCTCTAAGATCTGATAAAAATGGTATACATTTTGGGGGGGAAGTATTGCGTAACACTGGCTTCCATTGCATGGAAACTGTTCTGAAATGTAATCTTTTTCTGGACAGGAAGTAACTGACAATACCATCTTGATGTTAAAATTATAAAGTGGAGCAAACACACTCAGTGGACTTGTGTAATGATTATGACTTCAGATTTTGATTTTTTCTTATACACTACTTTCATGTACAATGTACATATACAACTTTCATATCTCAAAACAAGCTTTGAGAGAGTAAAAAAGTAGATGTCACAACCAAGTAACCAAATCAAAATCTCTCCCATACCACCAATAGTTTATCCAGTTCTACACCTACATTCTTAAGACATGTTTTTGCTGTTATGTTTTGGGTCTGAATCAGGTTTATTTAAAGTCAGCAAATGTTTAGACAGTTGCTACAAAAAAGCTTGTTTTCTGTATACAGTTATCATACACATACACACATACCTGCCTATTTACCTATAAAGTTCAAAATATAAGCTTTACAGACTGTGCTCTGTAGCTATGTAACACTGCATAGGTAGTCCCTTCATGCTTTTTTCTAAGCTGTTTAGTTTCCATTTAAGAAATAGCTTTTAGTCTCAGATTTTTAAGCACTTAGGAGGTAGCATAACATCATAAATAATATTTTTCAGGATTTGAGGGGAGAAAAATGATCTAGAGACTCACTAAACTGTTAGGTTAAGTAAAAAATAAATTTACCTTAGCTAGAAACATAATTATATACTGTCCATTACATTTTCAAAGACCTGAAGTTTTAACCAATTTGCTTCTTCATGAAGTAGGATACTGCACAGTACTTAAAGATACATAAGGTATAGGAAGTCTGTAGAAAATAATTTAGTGATTACCAGAAATCTGTTGTCTTTGAAATGTTAGCGTCTCTATAAAGACTAGTGAAAATCTGTAAGCTATTTGGACCACAGAGGGAAAAGTTGCACTCTAGTTGCATACCTTAACACCCCACACTTTTGAAAAGGAAAAAATACCTAATAAAAAACCCAAACAACAACTTTGCAACATTTTACTGTGGGTTAAGAAGTATATACAAAATATGTATGTACACAGCTAGAGGCAAATTTTTTATACAAACCAGGTTAAATTTGATGCCTATGAGCAGATAGAACTCTACTTAAGTCAGCAATCATGGACTTTCATTAGCAGAAAAACTGCTCACTTGTGTCTATTGCATCAATTAATACAAGTTTTACATTATATAGCAGACAAGTCAGGAAAGCACATAACTTCAAGTATTCCTGAAATCAATTCCTTTTGGTAACATTTTGGTACATACACTAAGGTGGATGGCATCTTCAGAAGGGTGACAGAACTGGTGAAGGGACTGGAGCACAAGGAGCGGCTGAGGAAGCTGGGGGATATGGCCTGAAGAAAAAAGGAGGCTGAGAGGAGACCTTTTCACTAAGGTCTACCATTATCTCAAAGGAGGTTGTAGCCAGGTGGGGGTCAGTCTCTTCTCCAAGGTAAAAAGTGACGAGATGAGAGGAAATGACCTCATTTGCACCAGGAGAGGTTTAGAGTATGCATTAAGAAAAAATTATTTATGGTGTTATCAAGAAGGGTGCCCAGGGAAGTGGTGGAGTCATCATTTTTGGACATGGCACTTGAGGATAAGTTTTAGTGGTGACCATGGTGCTGGTTCTAGGCTGATTGTTGGACTCTGTGATCTTACAGGTCTTTTCCAATCTTAACAATTCCACAGGTATGCAATCTTGTAAAATACTCTGTGACTCTATATGTGCCAATCTCAACCAAATGCTCAGGAAGCACATACATGGTACCTTCCAAAGAAGGAAGAGGAAAAAAAAAGGGGTAGAGGAGTTTCATACAAACAGACGCTGTAAGACAAGTGACAGCACTTACAATGTATTGCCATCACATGAAATCCCAAGAGTTAGGATTATTATACCTTGGGAAATAAAGCTCTTGCTATTGAACAAACATGAAGACATATGAGAAAGTTTACCTAACCTCATTCCTCTTTCATCTGAGCTTCCCATTCATAAGGGACTCACGAAGGATCTTAGTAAACTATAGAAGCGTAAAGAGCTTTTTCCACAGCACAGATTTACTTTTAGCTGTAGGACAGCACAGACATTACAGTCTCACAAATTTAGTAACATCAACAACATGGCAGGTGGCAGAGTTGCAAAGCTGAGGACAAATCAATGCCTGGTACTTAAAATTAAGGCTTATATAGTAGAGCAAAGAAAAATCCCAACAAAACTCTTAAATTTTTCATATAATGACAGTGAACATGGAGCTGTTTATACTAAAGATTAATAAAGCTACCTGTAGGTTATGTATACGGCAGTGTTAAACTGATTTAAAGAGAAGAAAAAAAAGAAGGAAAAAAACCCCCAAAACACTGGATTTGCTTTCACTTCTGCAATTCTCTGAGCTTGTTTTAAATGCCCATTCTCCAATGCCCCCACATGTTGTTATCATGCGCTGCTCAAGCTCAGGTAGGCAACCAGCTGAAGTGTTGCAGGAAACATTCACAGCAATAATTTTTCACTGACTGTGAAAGTTGCTCCTATAACTGAATGATGGTCCATCTCTCTAAGGTTTTCCATTTTTGTCCTTTCACACAACCTTGAAAAGCTCATTTTCATAGCAGGAATCAAGCAAGAGTTCTGGGAATCAAATGAGGTAAAAAAAAGTACATTATTAAGTACTCAGTTTTATCTTCATAAAGCTCTCACTTCAATTTAGTAACTTATTTCAAGGATATAAGTATCTTCAGAATTTTCCTAGGTGCCTAAGTGATTATTCCTCTAAATTGTGCAAATAAGTGGACAAAGGTATCTCTGAATAAACATTTACCTTAAATTTGTTTTAATTACAAAAACAGATAGAACTAACAATTAGCTTGTAATGACTTAAGAGAATTAAATGTTCTTTTCCTAAGTTATGTTAGGATGAATTTTAGAATAGATATTTATCTATAGTGAAAATACTAAGAAATCATGATAGTAAAAAAAACCTGTATTTTGTTTTCTTGAATTTGGCTCTGTTTGAAAATTCTTGTCAGGAAGTCAAGAGAGGAGTACTGTCTTTAGAACTAGACAATTAATTTTAAGATGTACAGCTATTTTCCACATCTAGTCACTAAAAGTATTTATCAGAAGTAAAAAACAAACAAGAACCCCCCACCAACTTAATGTCAGGTTCTAGTCTATGAACAAAGAATCCTGAAACATCAGTGTAATGAGACATGTCTGAGAGAAGTCTTGAAATTAACATTCCTGCAACAGCCCTTACATGCAGTAAGCTAAGCCATGCTGCATCTGGAAAGAAATAAGCAGGCAATGAATGGTCTAAAAATATTTGCGTCTCTCCATTCGACAGCAAGGAAATGCAACTTAGCCACACTTGCAACATAAGCAGAAAAAAAAAAAAGAAGAAAGCAGAAAGGAAGAAATATCATTATTCATGCCTGTTAGTAAAAAAGGTTTAGAAAGTCCTGAAAGCAATCCGCAACCAGGCTTTTCTGTTAGTTCCCTAATTTCTTGATATTCTCTGTACAGACACAATTTTTCTTTGCAATCTTTATCTAAAATCTGCCTGCAAAAGTTCTGACAGTCAGACTACTCTTAGAAAAGTCATGCAAATATTTTGAGAACATTAAGTAGTTTAATCACTTAGCTTGAATTTCTACTGTAACTTCACATAGTACTTTAATTCAAAGTCATGTGACAAGTTATACTTTCTTGTCTTCTTGCACCAGCAGTTTTCCTGAGTTTAAATTAATAGATTTTTTTCTAGACATGGTCCTCAGGAACAATATCTGTAGTCTTCAGAAACATTACAAGAGCTACAACTTCAAGGGAAAAAAAACCAAACCAAACCAACCAAACAAAAACCCACCACCACAACAAAAACATTGCACCAGTAGCACAAGCACAGCTCTCCAAATAATAGAGGCAGAGAGCAAGAGCATAAAGTTCCTTTGGGATCCAGAGACACTGCTAGTGAGGTGGGAGTTCAAGTACTGCTTTACAAGTAGGCCCAGCAGCACCCTCCTTTCCAAGGGCATGGAGAAGGATGAGGAAGATTAGGAGGAAGGCTCCAGATGGTATATAATTTTCAGTCTCTACAATCTCCAGAACGCAAGCCTATTCATGACCTGCACGTTTTCCTTTTCACATTTCACAAACACCCTCAAATTATTTTGTGTATTTTTTAAGATCTAAAGTTAAGTAGTTTCCTTTGCAAAACCATTTTAAGCTTGTGATAAAGGCTGTTTATGCCACTCACAAATAATTAGACCAATTGGTGCTGACTAAGCAAGGTGAGCATTAAGCCAAACTGCATGGCACCACTTAGGTGCTCTTGCTGAGGCACAGATAGGTAGAAACAGCACCTTGCAAGGTCTTTGATATTAATCATAGTGGGTGGTGGGATTTAAAGTCTGTAAGACAGCAGTGGTAGAAATCCCACCCAGAGCAGCAGATTCAGAAAATTGACAGACTGAAACTCCTCACTTTGTCCTGACATGAAAGCATAAGACTGTCTGTAAATCAACACCCTCTGTTCTAAAGTTTGGTTAGATCAATTTAGTGGCTGTAATAAAATCCTTCAGCAGCACTGATAAGTGTCACCATCCACAGGTAGGGCAGTACGAAGGAAGTGAGAATAGAGGGATGGCACTAGGACGTGAAGCTATGTAAATCACTGAAATAATAAGAGAGGCAATCCCACATCATATTAGATTCCATAAAATACAGCAGAGTTCAATAAACTCTGTAAACACAGTATTTTCTGATTTGACATTCAGTGTGATTTTGCATGCTTCATCAAGTCTCATCATTGCCTATGACAAGAATTTCTGTTCTGATGGCTGTGTTTCACCGCTATGGAGCAAAGTGGCAAAGCTAGGGCTTTTGACAATAGACTGATGAGAATTCTGGAATATTGAAAATAATAGAAGAAATACAAAATCATAGAATCAAGTCATCATGTGTTTCCATTGAGATAAACGGCAATTATATGGTAAACAGTGATACTATTTAAAAACTAGTCTAACTGCTGTTTTTCCAATCATCTTTGACTTTGAGAGACAATACTAATATAATACTAGTCATAATTTTGTTATTATTAAGACTAGATGTCTAGACAATTTGTTAACAGCAGAAAAAACAAGGAATACAGATCCTCCTTGTCTATTACTCCACATTTGAATTTGTCTGAATCATATATCTGTACTAAAATGACATTTTCTTATTTGGCACCACAGTGCAACTTTAGCAACTCCTCTTCGCTTCTTAATAGCTTTAATTCACCTCCTTATTGGCTCTAAACTGCCACTTTGCTTCTCTGTAGAGCTTCACACAGAAACAGTCACACCTCCTTACCCCTTCTCACCCAATCAACCACACCCACTCCATCTTTTCCCACATCTCCAGATTATTCATTTTGACATGCTTTCTCCATGTGAAAAAGCTTTTTATTTTAGTGGGCCTGGCACTTCTCATGCCTTTCATTTCCAGCTTAAAACCCACAAACACCATATTTGACATTAAGAATTTGTCAGTTAACAGTCAGTTTCAAGAGCTTCTGCACTTAATCTCAAAAATAAATACCCTGAAGTAAACCACTAGCACAACCACATGTTGACTGCAGATACTTCAAAGCTGAATTCATGCTTCCAGCAGCACCAATGGAAGCATCAGAACTTCACAAGGAAGGGCTGAATAGACATGCATTTCATCACCAGCACCTGATCTTCAAACAATCTGAAATCCCAACTAGAGTGCTACAGCTGCATGCTGAGTTTCAAAGGAAAAAAAAAAAAAAAATCACCAGTCCACATCAAAAGATGAGAATTGGGTCATTCATTTGTATCAAGGAACTGAATTAAGACTCTTAGAAAGGTAAACAAATTAATTTTATATTCATAAATAACAAATCAATTTGAATCACCCATTAAGCACTACAGGAAAGGCTCTTTAATTCACTTTGAGCATATTATTACCACGCCAGCAAGTTTCTCCCTTCTGATAACTTACAGCCAAGTAAACACTACTGAATTTTGGATGCAGTGGCTGAACTTATATTGACCTGTAACTGGGAGTCCCAGGTCTGCTTCCCTGATTGTTCACCACACACTTCACTAAACATTCTGAGACCCACATAACACTCCTGACAGGTAATACAGTTTGCTCATTGGATCACTGGAAGTATTCCTAAAATCCTGTCTCTCCCATTGACAGGCCTTGCACTGTCAGGCAATCTCCCACTGTAGTGAGATGCAAAAACAATGATAAAGGGCATAATCCATTTTTAAATATGCTAGTATGAACACATTGCACATGGAGCAAAGAGTGGTCTGCACAGCCCACTACAGAGACTGACAAGAGAAAAGTTACACAATAAGCATCAATCAAGGAATTGTGCCAAGTGCTGTGCCATGGAGATGAACCCCAACAGGCAGAGGACAGCCACACCTGGAACAGGATGTTCATTCCACTGATAAGTAGGCCATGAGGCGAGAGCAGTTGATATTGTCTACCCAACTTCAGCAAGGCTTTTGACACTGTTGCTCACAACATCCTCATAAACAAATTTAGGAAGTGTGGACTAAATGAGTGGACAGTGAGACTGTTTGAGAACTGGCTGAATGGCAGATCCCAGAGGGTCAAAATCAGCGGCAAAGTTGGAGGCCTGTCCCTAGCTGTGTCTCCCAAGGTTCAAGACTAGGCCTGAACTGCTTAACTTCATCTTTGACCTGTATAAAGGGGCAAATTTCTCCTCAGCAAATTCAGTTATGATGCTATAGTGGGAGGAGTGACAGACACCCAGAGTGCTGTGCAACCCTCCAGAAGGACCTTGACAGGATGGAAAGACAGGCAGAAAAGAGTCATCTGAAATTCAGCAAAGACAAATGCAGGGTACTGCTCCTGGGGAAGGACAACCCCAGGCACCAGCACAGCCTTGGGCTGACCTGCTGGGGAGCAGCTCTGAGGAGAAGGACCTGGGGGCCCTGGTGGACAGTGAGCTGCCCATGAGCCAGCAGTTTCTTGGTGGCCAAGAAATCCAACGGGATCCTGGAGGAACATTAGGAAGTGCATTGCCAGCAGGTCATGGAAGGTGATTCTGCCCCTTACTCTGTCCTGGTCAGGCCTCACCTGGAGTGCTGTGTCCAGTTCTGGGCTCCTCAGGACAAGAGACATGGAGCTCCTGGAGTGGGTTCCAGCAGAGGCTACAAGGATGATGAGGGGTCTGGAGCATCTCTCTTATGATGAAATACTGAGAGACATGGCACTGTTCAACATGAAGAAGAAACAACTGAGAGACTACCTCAGCAGCGTAGAAAAGTATTGGAAGGAAGGGTGTCACTAGTGGTGGACCATCTTCTCAGCGGTGCCAAGCAATTGAACAAGAGGCAATGGGCAGACACTGGTGCACAGAAACTTACACCAGCACATGGGGAAGAACTTCTTAACTGTGCAGGTGACCATACACTAGAGCAGACTGCCCAGAGAGGTTGTGGACTTTCCCTCACTGGAAATATTCAAGAACTGTCTGGACACAATCTTGTGAAATGTGCTCTGGGATGACACTAGTTGAGCAGGGAGGTCGGACAACATCATCCCACTGTGGTCCCTACGTATTTTACCCATTCTGTGATTCAGTGAAGATGACCATTCTGGAAACACAAAAGAGCATCAGTACTACCCTCAGGTATTGCTATCAAAATAATGTAAAGAAACATCTCCCCATTGACAGCTCATGCACTTACTTTGATTGTGCTGGTGAAGGCTGGTAAAGACAAAGTATTATGTGTTGTACTGGAATTAGATTAGCAACTGCTTTGCAAACAACACTTCAAAATTTAGCTTATACTTCTGAAAGGCACTTAACGATGACCTTAGTTCTCACCCCAAGACAGCACGTGGGTGTCAGGGCTTTACAAAGATGAAAATAATTTTTAAAAATCAGGTCTCAGAACACTGCTTAGCATTTTGACAAACTGAGGGGAGGGGAAAAAAAAAAAGAAAAAAAAAGATACCATACAGTTGGTGCAGAAGTTTTAGCTCAGATTGCCTATTTTAGAGGCCTATATTTACCAGCTCAGTAAAAAGCTGGTATTCAGCAATAAATGCATGCTACTACAGTTAAGAAACATCTAATCAAAGAGCAAGAACCAGTGTTTGTTAAGATCTAGTTTTTTCAGTGTAACTTTTTTTTTTTTTAATGAATAATTTTCCTTACAGGGCACCTGAACAAACTGGTAGGGTTCCATACCTTCAAAACCTATGTGTGAAACAAGAACTCCCTCACCCCACCTACGCAAAAAGATATTAAATGTTAGAAAGCAAGCCCCAGTGTCTCTCAAGAAATAAACATGGCCAAACCCGAGCAGATTCATTAGCTACTTATAGAATGCTTGCATTGCAAAGTCAGTTTTAAATAAAGCTGCATTTAAAAACATTTTATATAGCTGTATGCTATACATGGTATAGTCTTCCTAAACAGCAGCACTTAGGTGCTCACTTGGTTATGTCCAAAAGAGGCTTAACTGAAGCATCAAATACTAGTCCATGTAGCAGAAATGGCCATTTCCCACTCACAAACAGGTTTTGTGTTTACAAACAGCCTGGTTAATATAGTAAATAGAATCCCATGAGCATAAAATACTCATACCATAGTTAATAATAACACTGCAATTTTTTTCCAGTGTTACACGCAAATGAAGAGTAACAGTTCTTCAGTAAGACAAACAGCATAGATGTGAGAAAAAATTATCTAGGGTTCCCTGAAGAAGGAAAGTCTTGGGTTTTACAAAAACATTATTCAGTGGCAGAATTACCAAGACAAAAAGACGAACACTATGGTAGAGCAGAAGGAAACCTTCACAAGAACCAGATGTGGATTTTATCAGTAAAGGCTGACTTGGTGCAAGTGATTTGAGGAGTACCATGTCCATCTCTGAGCACTCAAGACCAGCAGTACTCTTCAGATGTTGGATTTGCTGCTGTTACTAAGGAGGAGAAGACAAGGACTCTTTAAATATATTTTAATGTCATGTAAAATTGTTCTCTGTAAGAATAATTGGGGAAGAAGCAGATTGTCTTTCTTTGTCTAAAACTTCACCCCAGAATAATATTAATTCTCCTGTTCTGCTAACAATAAAAGTGGCATATTGAAAAGGACCCTGTAATACTCTTCATCATTCCATCCCAGTGATAGAACTATTCTAGCTTTTGTGGCAGTCTGATTTTAAGAACCACAGATAATGTGGACAAAAGAAGAAGTTTTGTTGGTTTTTTTTTTTTTTAAATGTCTATGTCACATTTAAGCTCACTAAATACATAATTCTCAGTAAAAACTACTTCAGATCTCAAGTGCCCATTAAGATCCATTTTAAGAGACATGGGGAGCATTTACATTCAGATACGAGGTTATCTTAGGGAATCTAGCGTTTATTGCCCAGTTCAAAAATTTAGCCAAAATGGATGATTATTTGATCATGTACTTCAGCACTTGAGTGTTTTTCATGAAAATTTCTCAAAGATCCTTTGAGTTTTACTGTCGTGAGTAGCCAGAAATACTATCTGAACTGCATAGTACCTCTGAGAACCATGGACTCAAATCAGCAGGACACTATCTCTTCCCAAGTGCTGCTAATTGTTTCCTGGTAAAAATCAGTTTCTCCATATGCCTAGATGTAGAAAAGGGACATACACTAGAATGTTGAAAAAGCACTTGGAAATCAATATCCAGAAACTGAAAGTAAGTTAATTGAACAGAAGTGTTCCTGTCTAATTGCAGGTTAACTCTTTTAGTCTCACACAGTCAGTGGAAAAACCCAAGTAGTGCAAAAGCACAGGTGTTCTGGTTAAAGCCAATCATCCAGCTATCTCCTTAGGACCCTGGTTTACTGCATATAGTCATTTGAAAACAGAGATACACAGCACATATTATTGCAGATGCTTATTTTTGTTAGCACAAAAAGTACCCTAAGATATCTGCCATGGCTGTGAACTACATAGTAAGTCATAGAAAAACCCCAGTGTTTTCTCCAACACCACATAGTACATTCTTTCAGAATTTTGTAGAGACAAGCCAGGATTAGCAGTCTGTTGGAAATGTACAGGCCTAAGAAGTATGCCTAAGACTGTGAGAATACACATCAAAGATGAATTATTTTACCAACACTTCACTGTAAAGTGTTGACCATTTAAAGCTTATTCTTCAGTTTTCAAAACTCAGGGAAGATCCCATCATATCCCATCATCCTATTTACAAGAGCTTCAAGATTAACTATGGATCCAAGACTATAGCATACTATTTACAGATTAAGTAATTTAAAAGCACTTTAAAAACCCAAATTCTGTACCCAGCAATATTACCTGTTATGGTTTGGGCTTAGCAAGTTTGTTTCTTTGTGTTTGGCTGTGGTGTTGTTTTGTTTTACTACAAAATACCTTATTCAAAGGGGAAAAAAAATACCATTTCTCAATAAACTGAGATTCAACCAGTGGACAGTCACAAAAAACTTTTTCAGACCTGAGCTTCAAAACTGAGGAGCAAAGTTCAATCGGGGTAGGTGTGAGTTCAGACCTTTTTAAACTTTTCCCACCAGAATAAACTGCTGGAGTAAAAGGTAGGGCTATCTCAGCTGTAGTGGCCCTTCCCTTCTGCACACCCCTGTGTTTTGAGTCAGCTAGGTTACAGTACTGACATAGCTCACTGCACAAGCATTGGTGCTGTAGTAGGTAAGTGGAAGAAGCAGTGCTTGCCCTCTGTGGTTCCCACCATCTGGTGGCAAGATCTGCGAAAATTTAATAATCAGGATGTTGGTGAAGAGCACAACCACAAACATCAACAAAACTGTGCCTGTGAATCATTTGCATGTATGTGGAAGAAGAAGAAAAACCTGAGAGAAGCTATGTATTTCAAGGTCTCCCCACACATTACAGAAAACAAGCGATGCAGTCTGCTTAAGATAGCTAACTCGACAACTGTAACTAAAGAAAAAAAAAAAAAAAAGAAATCATGACTAGTTACTGGAAATGTCAATATATGCTTATCTGGCAACCTATCATCTACTGCATGTTTAAACAGTATCTTCCTGGACTAATTTTTTAATGATGACTGGCGTTCATCACTACTTGCCACCAAAGAAGCATATCAGAGTGCAGTCTGTTGCCAGAAGCATGACTGTGATGCAGGCCCAGAAAAATCAATATCATATTGAAACACAGTTCCATTACTTCACCAAATGGAGTAATGCCACTACCAGGACTCTGTCTAGATAAAACAGAACTCAACACTGCATTGTCCAAGGACCAGGTAGAATAAGCCCACAGCTCCCTCTAGCATCTTCTCCCCTTTTAGTATTTCTGTCCTGAACACAGTACTAATTTTGGTGGATCTCACATGGCTGAGCCTTGGGAAATATAAAAAACTTGAAACAGAATGGGGGGAAGAAGTCTATCATCAAAACTGGATATGAAAGCAGATTTTTCACAATGCAACATTTTACACCCATTACACCTTACCTTGAAGACTGAATGTATCTGAAAAAGCCTTGCAGGGAGAACAGCACAAAACCCTGAGCTAGAAAGCATGCTCTTCAGAATTATTTTTTACAGAAAGCTTTCATCTAAATAGAGTTTTAAATAGGGCATTTAAATACATGTCTCATGGTATCTTTAAAAAAGAAGAAAAAACAAGAAGAGGCGGACTCTGGGGTTTTTTCCCACTTTAGATAATACAGAATGCTTTGTTTCTTTGTTCACTGTCACAGTTAACTGTTACTAACAATATAGCCACATACATGGGGAAGCCTGAGAGTCCTCTCCAACACAAAACTGTTTCAGATACAAAGTGCACACTGGTAAAACACAGCCACACATACATATATTCATGCAAGGTCCGTTCCAGACCCAGTCACAGCCTGGCTGGGTATGAACACACCACACTGGTTTCCTTGCTAAGCACCTCTCAATTTTTTAACTTCTAGACTAGAAGAGATCTTGGTCTTTGGTAATTACTTTAGGCTTCAACAGCTTCCAAATTACAGATATCTAAAGGAAAAGAAAAAGATCTAGTTCTAAGTTCTAGTCTGGTTGAAGTATCTGCATTTTTTTATATGGTCTGGGACATCTTGGAAAACCATAGCCTCAGCTAAAACAACGTCCGAGGCACCTATACTAATGAGAAATTATCAGAAAATTAGAGTTATATAACAAGATAATGCACTTCTCTGAAGTACAGTAGTGCACAGACACAGATTTGAAAGGCAGTGATTTAAAGACTGATTAGCTAAGAGCCCTAAATCAAATTACAGTTTAATGAGACAATCATAAAGAATAAATGTTTTGCAACAACAATTCCCATAAAAGTGATATCTAAATTCTACTTAAAACTTCTGTTAACTAGCAGGCAGAAATACTCTGCTCTGCTCTAGTTAAGTGTCATTGCCTTCTCTGATTAGAAGTGCTGACCTGTTACAGAAGCACAAGCCATTGCAATCTCTGTGGCTCCAGGACTGCGTATTTCTTTGGATACTGGCTCAACATCAAGTTGAGTCCTGCAAAGATAATAGCGACTGTGGTAGAGCAAGCACTGTTTTGAAAAAAGAAATCACAAGAAGACACACATATATCTGATGCTTGCCTTGAGACACTATGAATAAAAATAATCTCAACAAGATGAATTGTAAGGACTTAATTGTTTATTTTCAGCAGAAGTAGGATTTTTCTTAGAGGGTTGGCTTATAAAATCTTGATAGTGCCTGGAAGTACCAAAACAGATCAATTGCAACCTTAAGTCATTACAAATACCTTCACTAGATCAGCAATCATCCCCTCATGTCAGGACAATAATGGATGTTTTGCCAGGTCAGAATATCTGGGTTAGATTTCTTGCTTGTTTTGAAGTCATAAAGTGACTATGACAGAATATAATTTAAGCACGGTAGAGGTCTAAACATACTGTTCTCTGAAAAGTAGTTAATTAACCATTTCAGGCTCACTCACATGCAGTCTGCATTAGTACTTATACATTACTAATTCTTTACAGGAAAACAAGTTTTGTTAGTGTTATCTCTAGAACTTTTAACACTCTCCATTCTGCTACAGAAGACAGCATAAACTACTTTGCTGCCATTGCTTTCACACAAAAAGCATCTCATTTTACCCCTGAGACAGCAAGATGGCCAGGAATTGCAGTAATGCTGAACTACTGCCAAGAAGCTACACTTTCCACTCTACTATCTGCAGTATCTCTGTGGAGCACAGCTGATGGAAGTGTTTCTAAAACAAAGTTTTGGGAAAACTACCATTAAATCTTGTGGGAAGAAAACAGGTTAAAGAATTTGAATCTGGACAAATTCAATGGTTAATAATACTTCTGGCTCCCAATAGCTTTATGGTGCTCATGTCTTGTTACCCAGATACAGAAAGCAAACTGAAACATTTCAGGACAAGACTGTAGTTTGTTCTGTTTAAAGAAATGTGTTTGATTAACTGCACATACTTCTAATACAGTAAGATCTAGGATTGGATCAACCAGTTGCAGACTACCAAAATTTAAAATACTTATTACTAGGCGAGCGCAGCACTAGCAAGCATACCCTAAAATACTAATCTTTCTCAATATTCTCCAGACAACTTAAGAGCCCTAGTATTCTGCCATCTCAAACTGACATATATCAAAACCACATTTACAAACATACTAAACATAGTCCAACAAAACCAAAGACAAAGCCTTTATAAATGACACGACAGAGATAAGCACATCTTCCAGAAGCTGTAACCTTGTAATTCCTTACAATTCAGCATGAATGACGGGGAAAGGAAGTAGCAAATTTAAATATTTGTCCACAGCCATCATGTAAAGGTTACCATGTGAAGTAGTTATGGAGAGACTACCCACCAATAAATCAGGAATTAATACCAGATATTATGTTTAACAGGACATCAGGTTTTGCATCCCAACCAGAATTCACAGCTCTGCAGCTTTGTGTCTGGAAAGCAGTGAATCCATGCCAGCCTAAACAACCACTGCATTACTGTCTATACTTCCCCTGCTCACAGACTGAAGTACAAGCAGTACCAATGACAAGAAAAATATAGCAACAGTTCCAACTTGCAACACAGTACTTACCTGGTCAATGCATACAATAGCCTAAGCTGCCAATATAAATCCCAAGTATTCTTTAGAGCTGTTACTTGAGGATTTTACTGCAATTAGACTTCTGCTCAAAGAAGACTAACTGTGCAATAGTGACAACGAACACATGAATACATGTTATCAACTGGGACAGAACACAGTTTTTACACAAAATCCCTGCTTCCCTATTAACACTATAATGTACGTGGTCAATCCAACAAAAGGTTGTCCACGCTGTTATATCACTTAACAGAAACTATTGATAAGAACCTGTCTTTATGCAACAGGAATGAGGAACTGGGAGAAGTGAGACAGACTGGCAGATAGAGAAACAAGACTGGACATCCTGTCTGTCTGGCCTATATAATCCACAGGGCTTGATATACTTACCTTTTGTGAGATGAGAGACACACATGGACATACAGGATACAGCACTAAGAAAGCGTCCTGAACTATTCTACATTTCTCTAGTTTCAAGTTTCCCCCAAAAAAATGTTTAATAGCAGCACTGGCTCAAAGCCCAGCTACTCACCAGTTGGTTTCCACCACACACCCAGAGCATAATTACCTGGCTTGCCCAATGGTACTCCACGTGCTGAACAGTCTGAACTACACCAGCAGAACAGTGAATTCTTCATTACATGAAAGGAGACTAAGAGAGCCCCTGCTGGTTTGGCAAGCCAACTTCCCTCCCCCAAGTTTTCTGTGTTCCAACCATTGAAATAGGTGAGCTCTCCACCAGTCAGGTACTACAAGATCAGTCTACAAGCTACAGCCTAGCAGTACCCATTAAATACTGAATACAATACACAGATAGTCATGTGACTCAGGTACATTGAATTACCAATGATCTTGCAACTTTCTTCTAGACCACTCAATTTTTAGACCTTAGTAGAGTATAGAGTATCAACCACTGAACTAAAATCCCAGTGCACCCGGTATAGAAATACTCTGAAATCCACAGGCACTTGCAGTTAGAAATTAATACAAAACAACTGTGGAATCAAGACGTCTGCTCGGTACAGTAACAAATGTTTGATACTTAACCACAGATCCACTAAGTAGGTGCTGGCCCTGGCTTGGGTGTGCTCACTCAGATTTAGAGAGATGTGGGCTTATAAGTAACACGTTCCTACATTTCAGGGTTTGTTCTCCTTATCAGAAGATCATCTGCAAGGGAATTCTATATTGCAATACCCCAAAGCATACTGTCTAAAATGTCCTTAAAATATTTGCTAGCAAATTAGTCTTCTTGACCTTAATGTGCCAAGATGATACTCAAGTCATCACACCAACAACTGTGTTTTTTATGATTACTTCAGCTCTCTACAGATGGGGATTTGTACTGTTTATTAAGAAGCTATGACCCTAAAACACCAGGAGAACTTGAGTTTTGGAGACAAAATGTTTGCTCCTCTTCAACAGTCCAGTGAATTTGTAATATGATATGCTTAACTCAAATATCTATAAACACATTGATTCTAAATCAATGAGAAGGTTTCCATTATTTTAATTTTACACAATCCTGTGTCTGACTAGAAATTTTAACCATATATCCCCAAAAAATTATATGATTTAGAATATGAAGAAAGCTGCAAGTTTGGGTGTATTCTGTTTGAATTTTTTAATGGAACAGAAGACAACAGAAAAATAAAGACCAGCCTAAGGAGGAAGGAGTAATTCCCTCCTACATCTTGACCTGTGATCCCCAGTGATAGGACAGAGACAAGGATGCAGCTGTTATCACCACACACACAAGGAAGTTAATAAATTGAATTCAAATGTCCTAAACATCCTGGAGAGACATCTGTAACTCCCATAGTAATATGCCATAATCATATCTGAATTCTTAAATGACCAAAATACAAAGGACAGGATTTGTAACTTTTGTAGACTTTGAACTATTATCATACAATCTTATTATTAAAACAGCATCTTGCTAATGCTCTGAAAATCTGCCTCCACCTTACAGTTTGCCAGATCATACCAGGTTTCTGTTGCTTTGGAACATGGATGAGTTTCCATTCCACTACCAGACAAGCCTGGTAGCATGGACTATTTTTTCAAATCACTATACAAATTCCTAGGGATATGACCGTGGAAAGTTTTCATAGATATCTATGTCACGTTTTTATCTACCAATTCATATGACATCTCACTAATTTCATAGATTTTGTTCCTTGTCATTTCCTTAGGCTCTCAAGTGGTTTCCCTAGTTTATTACGGAGCCTGCTGTGAAGCCGATTTCCTTAAAGCCTTCAATTTATTGAGAAATCCCCACGTTGTCGGATATTCTCTGAAGACTCCAGAAGAGTGAAAACGAGCCTTCGCTGTTCTGGAATTTCACCCTAGCGCACTGAGTTTAAAGCACTCGTTTTCAGGACTGAACATTGCCGAACAACCCGGGAAAGGTCCTCACGGTGGGGAACGGAGAGCCGAGACGGCTCTTCCAGAATTCCGATGTGGCCACGGCGGAGACAAACCTCTGCAGATCGCGGTGCGCCCCTCACGGATCGCACCGCTCTCCCCTCACCGGGCTGATGCACGGCACCGACTGCAGCAGGATTCCTGCTGCTGGCGCACCCCGCCAGCGAGACCCCCTCGACTCCGTGCGCATGCAGCAGCGCCCACGGCTCCGCGGGCGGCCGCTCCCACCCCCAGCCCCGCCACCAGCCCGGCGGCCCCCGCGACATTCTTACCCCATGGCGGCCGGCAGCGCCTGGCACCGGTGGTGCCGCGTCCCCGGGGCGCTCCTCGCCGCGCCGGCAGCTCTGCAGCCCCGTGGCGGCGGGGCCGCTGCTCTAGGCTCGCCGCAGCTGCCGGGGGCCGAGCGGGGCCGCCCGCGCCCTAGGGAGCGCCCCCCGCGGGCCGGACTCCCATGGCCACCGGCCCCGCCGGGCGCCCGCAGGCAGCGGCTCCGGCCCCCGGGCGGGCGGCAGCGGTGGCTTCGGGGGCGGATGGGTCCCCTCCTGCAGGCGAACGGGGAGGCGCCCGCCTTCTCCGCGAGGGACTGGCGGCGGCTGCGGCGCTTCTCGCCGGGACGTGCGCGGCCGCGGAGGGCTCCGTGTGCCTCAGAGGCGGAGCGGGATGGGGCAGGCGGTGCGCACAGAGCTCCACGCCGCCGCTCCCCCTAGCACCGCCGCCAGCAGCGTGGCGGGCACGGATGCATTTTCTCGAGAAGGCAGAGCGAGCCGTGGCACCGGCGCTGGCATCGGACTCCCGGCGAGAGGCCGCTACCGACGAGCCGCGGCCGCGCGTCGCCCGCGGGTACCGGCGCGCCGCTTTCCCCCGATCCGCCCGCCCGCCCACCCCCGGCTGCGGAGATGCGGGGCACCGCTCCTCCTTCCCGCGGCTGCGGGCCCGCTCCTCGCCGTCACGCCTTCTTCTGCAGCGAGCGGGCGGGCATCGTCCTGGGGCGCGGCGGATCGGTCACTGACAGCGGGCGGCGGGAGGGGCTACCGCCGCTGAGCCCGCGCTGTTCTGCGGCGGGGCCGAGGGCTCAGCCCCGCCGGTGGGACAGAGGGAAGGAGCGATGGCCGCCTCAGGCGGTGCCCGGCTGCTCCGGCGCCACCGAGCCTCTGCCCGTGCCCGCTCGCATCCCCCGCCTCCGCCTCACACCTCCGGCACCGCCCGCTCGTCCCCTCGCGGCGGGCAGGCGCAGCCGCCGCGTGCAGCCCGCTCCTCCGTCCCGCTCCTCCTTCCCGGGAAACGGGAAGGGAAGGGAAGAGCGAGAAGAGTGGAGGGGAGCCGCGCCCTGCCCTACAGCCCCGCGCCGCACGCAGCCAGCGCGCTCCTGCCCGCGGCGGCACCTGCTCGCTCTGCCTCCATCCTCCGCCCGGGGAGCTTTAAATAGAACACGTCACCGCGCTCCCCTACGCACCGACGTCACGCCCCGCTCCCGGCGCTGACGTCACCGGGGTGCGGAGGATGATGTCAGAGTGGTCCACGCCGCCGGAAGCTCTTCTATAATAGGGAACGGCGGCGGGGGGAGAGCGGAGCGGGGAGGGCTCGGGGTGCTGGCGGCGCCCGGGCCGCCTCCTCCCGCCCCCGGCCCCTGCGGCGCCGTCTCCACGGCAACGCCGCGCCCGGCGGCTAGGCGGGGAGAGCCGGTGTCACGGAGTCATGGGCGAAGGCGGCGCGGAGCCCCCTCCGGAACGTGGCTACTGCAACTTCACAGCCCTCCGCCTTGCCAAAGCACGGGCCCGCGTCCCCCTGCTCTGCAGACACTCTGTAGACACTTAACACAGCCAGCGCTACCGGGAAAACGGGGAAGAGACACGGCAGCCATTCTAAAATTGTCCCCCCAAAAATGTAGATTCCAGCACATCCACGCTAGTACTATTGAAAAGAAAGCGCCAGCACTGTAAGCTGGATAGAACCGACAATATTTGGCTGAGTTCTTCAGTTGTGCCATGCAAACAGTTTGTAAACATAAGGTTTAACTACTCCAGTACATTGCCAGTGTCATTGGGATGCCTCAGGTGGAGCGTGATCCTTGCTTTGGATGTCTTTCAGTATTTTCATGTTATTTCTGCTTAACTGAGGCTGTAGCTACCAGAGGCATATTAAACTACAATAAGCATAAGAGGAAGATATTGATGCTATACAAGATGCCAATCTCCACATAAAAATTGAAGAAGCCCAGAATATTACCAATATGTGTCACGGAATTGTAAAGCGTGATTGTAAAGCTGTTGCTTTTACAAAGGGTTGTTTGTCTTCTCACAGAACCTCTATTGCTTGTGACCAACTCTGTCCCAGGAAGAGGCTGGAATAAAAGCCAGCTGAAGCATTCACCTAACAATCTGATCTTCCCAGGGTAAGGATGCACATTTCCAAAACTTATTTTAATTTACAGATGCATGTTTTACGGACTCTTGTTTCAACATTTTGACCTCTAAAAGTAATCAGCTATGGGAAAAGCAAGGATGACAAATTAAATACCAAGGCAAACCTCCTCCAATCACAAACAATCAGAGGAAACCCAGCATGAATCATTACTATGGGAGTAGCAGCAAGGCATACTGCCTCACGAGGCAGAAAAGAACAGCTTCCTCAGTTGCCCATTTCTCAATTCCCACACACCACCTCATAAGGTAAAGTAAAGGCACTGAGTTAAAAAAACTTTAGTCTGAGTGACAACAGTCAAAGGTTTATTGTGTGCAATGCTTGGAACCTGCATAGTTATGATGAGGCTGCATTGCTTAGCTGGGCTGCAGTTGCTGTGTTGAGCTTCACCTGCTAGCTCTGAAACATGAAGTTCTATGTATTTTCCACTAAAAATCAAATTATGTGTTCAGGCTTCTTTCATAAAATGGAGGTACCCTCTGGTTTTGGGGTGGGGGGAAAGGTGGAGATCCACAACTGTTTATTCTCCTATATCATTAGAGTGAAAAAGATCAAAATTAATGCCAGCTAGGCAAGCATAAACAACAGGTAGCTTGTATGTGTGTATTCACTGATAACAAGTAGATAGGAGCCCATATTTGTTAGCTTCTGAAAGTCTGAAATGATACTCTGCATGCAGTAATGGCAGGTCAACAGCAAAGAAACTAAGGCTTTAATTTCATATATGAGTAACTGCTGCATCAGTTTTGTTCTTTCAGCTCAAGCTCACACACTAATGCAAGTGCTTTAGTATTTCATTATGTTCACAGCATTTTGTTTAGATATCACAAAGATGATTCCATCTGTCTTTGCCTTTCAGCTTGTTCCCATATTTGTCTTGCATGAAGTACACTTTTCTGCAGCATGGGTACAAACCCAGAAATCCCCAAGAATGAAAAGAGAAAAAAATATAAAAGAAGACAAACACACACTGAACCCTGGGGTAAAGAATAGTGTTTTCACTTGAGAATCAGAGATCTGGACAGAATCATGGACAAAGAAACATGTGGAATGTCAAGAATGTCTTTACTGATTTGTGAAATAGATGAGCTGTATATTTAATGCACTTGTATAAGTAATAAAATATGAGTACTGGGACAGATAAGATCCTGGGTAGGGGAACAGAACTGTAGGGACAATGAAAGCTTCACTTCAAATAAATCTGATGATTTTTTTCCCCCTTTTTGTTGTTTTGTTTCTTCATTTAAACAGTTTTTATTTATTATTGCATTTAAGTGCAGAAACTCCACCAAATTGATTACTTCTCTTGCATATTTATTGTTACATTGCCTCCAGTTCTGACAGGGTTCTCTAAGATTTAAGCTTTGTCTCAATTACACCATTTTACAATCTTGATTAGTGTCCAGGTGGATTTTGTTGAGTTAACATTATTTGTCTTGTGGAAAATGCCTCAGTTTATACTTGCCAAGCTTGCTGAAATCCCTTTTCTCTCTTGCCATTCCCCAAATTAATATATGATACAAAAACATGGTGATCTATGTCAGCTAAGGCAGAACTGTACATACAGATACAAAGTAAGCAAGCCAGGTGATTAATCCTAGATATTAATAGGAGAAATACACAATTACCTCATCTTGAAGACTGAAGTGATAAAACATGGAGAATTTTAACAGTGATGACAAGACTTTCTGCTTTAAGTTAGTTGCTTTGGGGTTTTTCCCCTGCTATTTTAGAACACTTCTTTGTCTAGAGCACTTTGATGGAGGCAGTCTTGAGCATGCCTGGAAACCATCAGCAGCTCAGTACCTGTGCCTTTACAAAAATACCAAGTAATGCCACAATCAAATAAGAGACGAATGGCTTCAGGCAAGGCAAAGCACAGGGTGGTGCAGGAGAAGGAGTGTTATTTTGCAGAGTTGAAGTAGCTTATGCCTGGCGTGTATATTCGCAGCCAGCTATTGAGCTGTCAAATGCTGTTCTGACACCCTTGCCCAGGATGGCCAGCCAGCTGGGGCAACACCTGCAAACTTGGCAGCAGTTGCTGGTATCTCTGAAAGGAATGCTACTTTGAGTCTCTCAGTGGGATACCTGTAGATGGAAAAAAACCCCAGATGGCTGTGCTGTCTGAATCTGGAGCCTGCTGTGCATCAACATGGCCACTGTCCTGCTCAAAGTCCTGGAAGAGCAGAATTACAAGGCTGGAACACCAAGAAGCACTACAAATGTCTGCATTTTGCCTGACTTTGCATGGTACCTGTTTTTCCTCAATTCAAAACCAGATCTGCACCACTTAATTGCGCACTGGCTAGGAGTTACCGTTCCCATGGAAAAGACAGGGGAATCCCATTAAACTGTATCAAGCAGTGAAAAGATTTGAACTGCAATTGTTTGTTCAGGTCTAGTTGACATATTCAAAACAAAAGAATTCTTGCTGCAGTAATACCAGAAAGAAACTTTTAAAGTGTTGTTTAGGGAACCTCAGAACAATTATGTGAGAGTAGAAAACTAAAAATTGGCTTGTTTGGTTTATGAAAGTATAATCCAATATGACATATTATTATGCTCTCCAAATATTTTGAGTGAGGTTAATACAAGCAAAGGAGCAAAAAAATCTATCAAACAGCAAAAAAAATTAACAAGTGTAAACCTTCTATAAATGTTTTTTCTGGTACTCCAAAGGTTGTTGCTCTTCAAGAAGCTCATACTTACCTTCAGGAGTAGCCTTCCTAAACAAGGACTGGGTGCAAAAGAAGCAATGACTGAAAAGTAATCACAGATGGCAGCCATCTCTGACTCCATCTGGGAGAAGGTAGAGGTAACTAAGGACATAGACATCTTTGCTACAGTAACTCATAGCCTGCAGATACTACTTCTTCCTCAGCTCTGGGCTGGCATACCTCTGCTCCTTTCTTATATCAGCTATTTTTTCTGTTCGTTTGTACTGTTTGTTCAATACCAGGTGAGTTTAAATTCTACAATCCCTAAGGGAACCAAGGATATTTATTCCTATTGAAGGTGAGGGAGCCAGCACCTCACACTTGCCTCACTTCTTATCCATTGCTGCTATTTAGTGTCTCCTTCCTTCTCCTACTCCTTTATATCTTATTCTAGTCCTCTTTTCTCCTGTCTCATCACAAATTTCCCTCCCCACACACATGATTCTTTCAGTGAGTGGGATCACTTCTCCATCACTTTCCCTTACAGGATCCGCATTTAATATATAAGTGGAGAAAAGAGGAGGGGAGAATAAATGTCATCCTCTTCCCTGTGCCCAAGGTTTTTGTCTGCATTTTCATCAGTCTAGAATAAACTTCACTGTTAATATCAGGTGGGTCTGGAGGGATTCTGGACCAATTTTACAATCACTGTTTTTTTTTCTCCTGGAATAGATGAAGAAACAAATGTTGTCTTATATTCAAGTGAATGTGGTACTTTCAAACTAAGATGAGATTTGATTTTGAAAGCAACTGTATGACATAATTCCCTGAGATGCCTTATGGTCCAATATTTCTAATTCTGTTCTGCTGCCAGTGAATGCTAATTTTCCAGCACCCACTTCCAACATTTCATTGTCTTGCCACCAGAAATGTATTGCACATCTCCTACACAGCTCTGTGGCAGTACACCCCTACTGGGATTTTTTAAAGATACTGATCCCTGACAAATGCTTTTATTTCTTGCTTAGGCTTATCAGTGGCTGTTATTTCCTCCAGGGCTTTTTCTGACCATACACAAAGCACAGTTTATGCCACTAGACTGATTAGATCAACTTGTAATTTCTGTCTTATTACACCAAGCTTACCTAGAGACATCACTCAGTTTTTGCCGTTTTAGCTGGATTATAAAAATATTATAAAATGATTGCTATGTTTTTTACATGTGAGTACTGAGAGTACGTATGAGAAGGAGGGAGGGGTGGGGGGGAAATGTTTTTGAGACTTGATGTTCCTAATGTTCAGCATCTGTGCATTCCTTGCATGTTATTTGAGAATAGCCAATTAAAAGAAGACACAACCTCACATAAGCCTGCCCCTTTATCTGGCAGATGCAGGAATTCTGACTTGGGCAAGAGAATATTCAGGCTTGCAGCCTAATGCAAGCTTTGCAGAGGCTTGTTACTGATCACTAAGTTGTTGTGAAGGAAACTGGAGGAGAAGGAGCAAGAGCTATATCCTGTGAAGTACAGTATGAACTGCTGGAGGGAAGAAGACACATTTGCAAATCACAAACGTTTTTTGGTATATTTTCACACTTTGTTGAAGAAGTGTATCATTATACTGGTTAAATTGAAGTATACTGAAGTTACTGCTTTCAGTTTACCTCTTGCAGATTACTTTTGTTTTCTGAGATTTTGCTCTTCGTGTGATGATACTTTGAAATGTGATGGCTATACTGTGCAATTCTGACTCAGAAGACAAGCATTTTAATTCCTTGGCCAAAAGCTAACCATAATATTATTTCCTAGCTACACATCATACAGTCACTTTAATAAAGGAGTGCCAGATAGAGTCAGCCACAGTTAACATTTGATTTCTGATGTTTGTTGAGTAGCCAGTGCCATTAATAAGTATCTCTCAATATATTCACATAAAAACGAACACCTATATAGAGTTGGATAAAGGGGAAATAATTAAAACCATAGTATACTATCTACCTAAAGGTGTAGAGTTAAGGCTTCCATGGCAACCTTAACTCTACATTTCCTGCCTTTAGTGATTTCAAAAGATTTCACTCTTCCTTTGATATAGTATTTCACACTGAATACTTTCACCAATAGAAAGGTTATTCTGAAACTTGATATTTCTAGGACTCCTAATACTAATCCAGTTTGCACTGCAACAATTATAAATTATTCAGAAGAAACTGCACTAATACACAGTGCACAACAAAGACTGAACTTGCCTTAAGCTGGTGTAATGTATTATGGATATGTGGTAGCCTCTTCATAGATAAGGTGCTGGCAGATTCCCTTTGGATCTCTGTTTCATTGCCTCTTTGACACTGGCTGAAGAACTATTTGGCCTGAAAAACACCATATTAAAACTGAAGATGAGAAGGAACTTGCCTGCAAATATAAAGTTGGAAAAAAATATTTTATTTGGATTACAACTAATTAGAAAACATTAGCAAGTACACCTGGAAAATTTGTGGTGGTGGTAATGAATATAAGTAACACTGTGGATTACTGTTTAAAATTGTTCCAATTTTGAACTTCTAATTTATGACTTAAGTAGCAACTTAGACCTATGTAACTTGTTTCAGGAAGTGTGTATGGGCACAGATAAATGTGTCTATCTCTTGGCTACCTGCATTTTAACACGAGTATCAGCTTTTATGGCTTACTAGTAACATAAACGCTATCGACTTGAGAGAGGGGTACTTGGTTTTCAGAGCCAAAGTACATAGCTCTTTATAGGATGCTGTACTTAAATGGTTATTAAAAACTGTATCTTCAGTTATTCCTATTGTAAACCTTCATGGAAAAGTTTTGAAATAAACAACTATATACATATTGCAAAGTTTAAGGTAATCCTTGTCCTTGTTAACAAAAATGTTCTGACTTCTCAAGCAAAACTCCTAAACACTAGGACATTTTATTTCAAAGCTTTTATGATACAGGGAAATGTTATTCATCCATCCGTGTCTGTAAGTATCTGACTGAAGGGTGTCAAGACAATGGATTCAGACTTTTCTCGGTGGTGCTAATCAAGAAAAGAAGAGGCAATGGGCAGACACTGATGCACAGAAACTTACACCAGCACATGAGGAAGAACTTCTTAACTGTGCAGGTGACCATACACTGGAGCAGACATGAGGAAGAACTTCCCTGTGCAGGTGACTGTGCTCTGGAACAGACTGACCAGAGAGGGTGCGGAGTCTCCCTCTGTGGGGATACTCAAGAACTGCCAGGACACAATCCTGTGCCGTATTCTCTGGGACAGCCCTGCTGGAGCAGGGAGACTGGACCACATGACCCACTGTGGTCTCTCCCAACCTGACCCATTCTGTGATTCTGCCAAATGCATTTGAAATTTGGCAATTTTTTTGTGTAAGTAGACATGTAATACTCAGAATATGAATATCATTAACAATCTGCTCTTTGGGGGTAAGATTAAAATTAAGGAAGCTTAGTTGATAGGTACATATCTTTGACAACAAAGCCATTAAATAAGGGGGGGTTTTTCCCCATAAAACACTGTCATTATTTACATCCAAATGATGAAATTTAGTTCTTAAACATGAACAAGCTCATGAGTCAAATAAAACTGGGCATTCAGATGCATTTTCCACAAACAAGTAAGCAACAAATACCAGAGATAAAAACCTGAAGACACAGTAAAGAGATATAATACAAGAGAATTTATGCTAGCCACCAAGAGACAGCTCTTTCACCCTACTCAGCCTCTGGCAGTACACACAGAAGATGTTAGGAAAACTGAACACAGAAAAGAAGTTATATTTTATTTACTAATCCACAGCAGGACCTTCCCAATTTGTTCAAGTCTCAGTATGCTCATTGAGAACTCATCAATTCTAAGTACATGCATAAATATATCAATTTTAAATCAAATAAAAAATGGAGATAATACTGTCTTGTTTATTTCAGGAGAGAAAAAAAAAGTGTCTGTCTGGCAGTTTGGGGATGTTACTATATGTGTGAAGATAAGTTGATAGATATTGTCTCCAGATCCATTAACCTTAAATCAGTTTCTCTCAACTGCTTAAAAAAACTGGGTAACAGTGCATTATCTACTAGACCTTTGTAGCAACAATAAAGTTCCTATTAAAATCTTAACCCTCAGAAACTGACATATCAGGTATGTCTTTCAAAAGCTTAAATGACTAGTTTAGAGCATTAAGAACATGAATATCCTCCTAAGGGTACAATGGGCTAATACAAAATAGGGAGGGGGAAAAAAAAAAAAAGGAGGAAAAAAAAAAGGCAGCTTTGTAGAGTTGTGCAGAATAAATTTGCTTTTTCCACTGTTTTCAATAAAAATTCTTGACCCTGTGTGTTGTGTCTTTCTCCACATAAGAGAGAAAAGATTAAAATTTAGGAAACCTTAGATCTTCCTTTAAAACAATTGTATTTAAAGGAGTGTAATTACAAAATTTACATAAACAAAGCACTAAAGTAATAAAATTACTAGAAATTACTCATTAATCTTACCAGAGAGGTGCACTAACCATTTATCATAGTGCCTTGCCTCTCATCAAATGCATATAGAATATTTTAAATAGTAATCTAAATGGTACACTACAAAATACTCATCTGAAAAAGATATAGGGATAATTCATACAGAGATATCCCAAATAAAGATAACCATAAATACATATTTTGCTATAAACCATTATTATCGATTTCAGTATTTTATCTGGATTTTACAATTTAAAGTTGGAATTCACAGATTTACCATACATGTTTGCCGTTACCTCACATTTTCATTTGGTACCTGTGATATTAATGACATTTAATAAATTCTGTACTGTGTATTAGGTGATATCTATGTGCATATAAAATTAGCACACTGTATGTAATAAATACTTAAGCCCTGAAGAAATCATATAAGGGCATACATGAACATCACTGAATCTGACTGAAGGTTGAACATCAGAACAAGAATGCTGCACAGTGGGGGAAAAATACTGCATTTGTGTAATTAATTATTCATTTTTCATTCAGTATTTACTTGCGAAACTTGAGTCTTGATTTTAATGGCTTTTTACCTTTTTGATACTGTTTTCTAATGGACATCTAATTTATGTTCTTTGTATTATTATTAAAATCTTGTATTGTTTTCCTGGGGAAAGCTGCTTTTACCCCGGTACATAAAATTTGTTTTAGACCTAAGTCTCTGGTTTGGCTTCAATCCCAGAATATCCAGATTTCTAAATGAAATTCAAAACACTTCATATGGGTGTCATGACTAAAAATCTTCAATCTTCACAGTGGATCCTGCAGTGTATTAATCCCTGTTTATAGTACCATTTATTTCATTGTAGCTGCAGTTTTATTTTAATATATGTGCCCTGTCTGGTCTCAGTACCAAATATGAGAAAATGATACTTAGAATGAAGCTCTGTATTGACACAAGTTTCATTATTTCAGACCTGGTCCTGGAGAGTAACCGCACCTTAAATCATCATATATTACAAGTGGGTTTAAAACAGAAAAAATGTTTTAAGTATGTTAAATAATTTCCCCTTAGGGGCAGGGTATACAAATACATGTTTTTCATCACACTTAATGAGTGCAGTAGTATAGGTGCCCTTTAATAAGGCTGTTTGCTAAGATAAAGCAGATTCTAACCATACACTTGTCCGAACTCTCATGGGCCTTCTAAGGTACCAAGAGACAAAGAAAAGTCTGTAGACTTTTCAGAGATTAAACAAATAGAGAAATTGGCATTTATTCTTCATTTTTCCCTTCTAGAGCTGCAGATAATTGAGATGTTTTGATCAAACTTTCCGTCACTATTTACCTTCAGAGACTAACTCGCTGGAGCACTTCAGCTCCTAAAGCTTCAGAAAATTGTAAAAAAGCACCAAATAGGGACTTTAATGTTGCATAATGGTTTTCATTCTATGAGAGAGATTACAAATGGTTCATCAGAGATCTCTTTTGTCAATTACTTCTGGAAACCACTCTCTTTCCTACCTATCAGAACTAAGTATAGTTTGTAGTATATGGAGTCTGACTTTAGACTCTGCTTCTATTACAGATCATAAATTTCCTTCATTGGTCATTCAGTTTCATGGCTGTTGTTCAAATAAATTAGTTTTACAAACAGTTCATTTATGACAACTATACCATTTTTATTCTAATGCAAGCTTCTTTTGAGGCAGAAACACAAGACCAGTCCTAGCACCATTCTGTTTGGTTGAATCTGTTGGAATCAGTAGTGCAAGTTATCAAATTCTTTGTTGTATAGTTGTTCAGTTGAGTATCTCTTGACCAGCAGTCCGATTCCTGACTGAAACTAGAAGCAAGGCTTTGTATGTCTTTTCTAACAGAAGAGTATCTGTAAACTGTCTGAGATGAGAGTCAGGGTCAGGAAGGAAACACACCTTGAAAAAATAGAACAGCTCTCAGCACATAAAAGCACAGAGATTTGTCTCAGAAGGCTGTTGGCAATTTGTAAAATGTCAGGTTATTTCAGGTGCCTCACTGAAATGTGCAGCTAGGTTGACAAGTGAATGCAGGTAAGACATGGGGAAAAAAATCTTTGAGAATGAACAGTGTATGAAAAAAAAAGGGGAAAAAAAAAGAAAAAAAAAAAAAAAGAAAAAGAAAAAAAGTTATTTAGTACCTAGATTGATGCAAACACAAAATCAGGATGCATTGTGCCAAGGAGCAGAAGAAAGGGAACCAGGAAAACACAAAGCAATACAAGCTACTTCAATCAGTAGAGGCATTCCTAAATATTTTTTTCCTTTCCTTTCCTTCATTTTTGCTGTATAAAAAGATGTTGATTTTTAATACCCTGCTCTAAACACTGCTTGCTGCCAAGTATATTGCTTGTGTTAGGTTAGATTTATTGTATGCCCCATGGCAAATGTGAGAAACCTAGAAGCCCAACATGTTTTGGTTAATGGATACATTATGGTGAGAAAAGTAATCAAACTATTTGGAGAGCACCCTTTGAATGCAGCACATGGGGAAACAGTAGCTTATAAGGAGTTACGTCACAGACTTCTGATGGTTAAGACACAAAGTTTCTGTCTTGAGCAGGAAGTGCAAAGTTAAGTTTTGATTCCAAACAAACAGCACAGAAAGATTGTCACCATTTAATCCCGTCTCTCAACCAGGCACCACACAGCCACTTCCTCACTTCGCTACTAGCAGGGTCTGTGATGGATTCAGAAGTGTAAAAATTAGTTTTAGTTAGTTAGTTATCTCAACATGGACTGAGATACAGACCATTCTGTAGAAAAAACAAAAGCTGTACATGCAAGCAAAACAAAATAAGGAATTTATTCCCTGCTTCCCATGGACAGGCAGGTGTCCAGTCATCCCCAGGGGAGTTGGACTCCATGACAAGTCATGATTACTCAGGAAGGCAAATAGTATACTTCCAAATGCCTCCCCTTCTTCCTTCTTCCTCATCCCAGTTTATATACTGGGCATGATGTCATATGGTCTGGAATACTTCTTTTGGTCAGTTTGGGTCACTGTCTAGTTGTGTCTCATCCCAGCCTCTCAAGTAGCCCCAGTCCCCTCACCAGAACAAAAAGTTCTTAAGGGAAAGTTCTTTGTGACTGAACTTTGCTTTACCTCTTCATTCCAAATATGCCACTAGGATTTGTCTCTCATAAACGTAATGCTAACTGTAGCCACAAACTGACCCTTACATGAAGATCTTGTGTCATAGCCAAGAAAATAAAGTCCCTTCACAGCCTAAACTTTCCTTTGCCAGTCCATTGGCAGTCCCACTTCACTAGGCCCCTGTGTTTTGTCACTTTCTTATCTGTTCAGTCTGTGACTAGACAGAGCCTTAAACAGTAACAACTCAAGCTGTAGCCTGCTCTCAGCTGAGCAAGCCCTCAAGTAAGAATTTTGAAGCTGAGCAAGCTTTCAACTTACCCCTTTCCTCTCAAACATGGGAGCTTCAACAGTGTGTCTGTGTATGCACAGACTCACAGTTTCAGTACGTGCTCATGCCAAGAGCTCTCTCAAGGTAAATGTACTCACCAAGAAGGAAACACATTAAAGAGGACATTGAGTTCCTGGACTGTCAAGTGGTGGGCAACAAGGCTGGTGAAAGGACTAGAAAATGTGTCACATACGGAACAGCTGAGCTGGGTATGTTAAGTGTCAAGAAGAGGAGGCTCAGGGAGCACCTTATCGCTCTTACAGCTCCCTGAAAGGAAGGTGCCAGGTGGGAGCTGAACTACAGGAAATGGCCTTAAACTGAAGCAGGGAATATACAGATTACTTTTTTTTTTTTTCCCCCCGCTCCATTATTAGGAGGGTCAAGCATTGGAATAGATTGCCTAAGGAGGTAACTGAGCCACCTTGAGATGTCTTTGAGGCATTTGGATCTGGTGCTGGGTGATATTTTAGGGGTTACTGTGGCAGTGCTGGATGGACGGCAGGATCTTAAAGGTCTCTTCCAACATTGGTGATTCTATGATTCTACGATTTTGCTTCTGTCATCCTTCAGGGAGCAAGCATTTCAATATGTTCACCACCCCAGGTTAATCCTAGCATGCCTATAGCCCATGTTGGCCAAACCCTAGCATTTAGCCAAACACAATAGTTCGGACACACTTCTGGACAGTAGCTTGATTACAGCCTGCCGGTAATGATAGAACGCAAACCAGCAGCACTGCCAGGTCTCTTCCGGACGCTGCCAGGACCGGCTGCCGGCGGAGCGCCGCGCCCCTCACGGAGGCCGCGCGAGCCCCCGCCCCGCGCCCGGGGCCGGTCCGAGCATGCGTCCCGCCGCGCCGCTAGGGGGCGTGCGCCCGGGGAGGCGGCCGCGAAGCGGCGCAGGAGCGGGCGGAGGGAGCGCTTCCTGCGGCAGGCGGCCGCTTCCTGCGGCGTCTCTGCGTCCGGGAGACGGGGTAGCGCTCAGCTGCGGGAACTGGTCTCCGCTGTCCGCCCCGCCTGCCTCCGCTCAGGCCCTGCGTGAGTGTCCTGTGGGGGTCCCGCGTGGACGGGACAGGGAGCGGCCTCGGGAAGCCGGGCTCTGGCCCCAGGGGTGGCGGTGGGCCGGGACGCCTCTCTCGGTACGGGGGCTGGGGAGGCTGGCGGACTTCCGTGCTTCCGGGATTGCCTGCGCGGTTCCCTCGTGGCTCTGTGGGAGAGAGATGCTTGTTTGGAAACAGTCCCCGCGGGGACAAAGGTACCTGAACTTACTGTAAGTTATGAAACTTGTTTAGGAGAGCCTGGCAATCCCTGTCGGGGTAACCAGTGCTGAAAGTCACGGTAAAGGTCGTTGTCGGTGCTGTGAGGCAGCGGTGTTGCTGCGTTGTTTTGGTTTGGGGAAGGTAACTCCTCCATTGCTTGTGTTCTTGATGTTCACAGCGTCAGAGACTAAACCGAACGCGTGTTTCTTCTGCGCCTAACGCTTCAATTCTCATACGGCGTTCTGTTACTAGCTAGTCGTATCCATAGGCCGCTTATGTATACGGTGTGCTGTGGAGAGTGCCTGTTCTGCTCAGAGGGGAAGGGAGGAGGCATGTTAGCAGTTCTGTCTACTAGGAATGGAAAAGTTTGCACAGCACATAAATACGTATTCAGACTACGTGTCAGGTGACTTGCTTGTTAAGCGATACGATGTCATTTCTTCGGCAGAACTGAAAATGGACTTCCAAATAGTAACTTCCGTTAATGCATGATGCTTCCCCTCCCCCACCACATCAAATGGGAAAAAAAAAAATAAATAGGAAGCACTCTAATAGTTTTCTCTTGGAGCTAGCGCAGCAATGTCCATGTATTTACTATTCGCTAATGTTGTTATCACAGGAAATAAGCCAAGCTCAAGCACATAAACTCCTCATTATTATTTTTCCTATGCTCTGTCCTAATGCTGCCTGCAATGACAGTTGGACCTATCCGGCTAGTTGTACAGAATCAATTTTAAGTTTAAAAAATAGTAAACCTATAATTTTCTATGACAGAGTCAGTTCAGTAAAATAACACTAAATATGTATGATATTCTCAAAACATTATTAGATTAGGTGCAATTGGTGTCATCATTTGACTGCTTATTTACATGTCACGTTGTGAAAAAATACTAGCTTCATGATATAACATGTAGTTCATGATTAGCTGCATTTTCATGCTCTTAAGATGTACTCAAGGGTTTCTTTCCATATATTGTGAACTTCATTATGGAATGTTTCAAATATGAAACAAATTCCACTATTACATGGTACTTTTCCCTGAGATGAAAACTGTTATAACTTGTGATATGTTATTTTTTAAAAAATTAAACGTAAAATTGAGGGGATCATATAAAAATTCACTTTTAAAGATAAATAAAGTAAGCATAAGCATAAATAAAGTCTTGTACTGAAAGTGGATCCTGTGATCACTGTTCTCCTAAGCAATTTGTGGAGGTATATTCTAGCTTACTTGAATTTTTAAACCAAGAGCTTAAAAGATAACTAGCATTTCTTTTTGCTTGATTTCAGTTTCTTTTATTTATTTATTTATTTTTATTGGTTTTTTAGATGAAAGGATACATGTTCACTTCAAGTAGAAAGGAGCATGTTCCCAAATTCTTCCAACTTGGGTCGT
This sequence comes from Hirundo rustica, assembly GCF_015227805.2. Taxonomy (NCBI): domain Eukaryota; kingdom Metazoa; phylum Chordata; class Aves; order Passeriformes; family Hirundinidae; genus Hirundo; species Hirundo rustica. The sequence continues at coordinate 7,422,128 of NC_053488.1, forward strand.
CCACCCTTCTCTCCAAAATATCAACAACAGAGTACCTTCTTCACTAAACTTCCTCTAAATATACCTCCTGCTCTTCTTTCTCACCAGCAAATTATCGTTCCTCCATTTCAGTTTCGCAGTGCAGTGTAAGTACAGTAAGATTTGGTAGTAGGGGTTGGGTCTGAAAGAAATATTTCTGTTTATGGTGGATGATTTTCAATGTTTTTAACACTGAACTTCTCAAAACATGAAGATGTCATACATATAAAAGACCTGTATAATTTTTTTATGGACCTGCAAATCTTAATGCTCGCCTGCAATGTGCATAATGCATGAGATGCAATTGCACTGATTAGAGTTGTTAATCCACAGTTCAGTTTTAAAGATCTTCAGTCATTATTTGTTTATTGGGGAGAACAGGGAGGAGATGAGAAGGGGTAGAAATGTTTATTCTTGGGTGTATATTTGAAGACACTGTAGTGTTCTTTAGGCTTTTGAATTTAGCAGTTCCTCAAGTTAAGTTGTTTGCTAACCCCTTCTTACACATAGGCTGTAAAGAATGAACATTTTCTGTTTTTAATGAAATACATATTGTAAACTGAAATATATTTTCATGTTGAATGGAAAAGAAAGATATATTCTAAGAAAAAAAAAAAGACAAGACTTGTAGACTTTAATATTCAGTTAATAACATCTACCAACCCAAAAAAAGCATCTTGATTATCTTGTGAATAATAGTTATGAACTGCAGTCTTTCTAGAGCTCTTTTGAGTGGGAACACTGAAGCTACTCCAGCTGTTGCTCCAGTTGTTACACTGCAACCAATGGCTTATGGAAATGTCAGCCCAGTGTCTAGGTCGGATGCCCTCACGTCATTTCAAGGAAGAAAGTAAGTTCCTTGTATGTGTGTGACTAATACTGGTAATAAGGTACCCATTGTGAAGTGTATCTGATATCAATTTCTTATACAATTTGAGTTACGTTAGAAATTGCAATACTGAATACTTTTTTTCTTTTTCATGGAAACAGGCCATGTATTGGCTTTTTAAATCATTGTACTGTTTGGGAATCTTGGTACTCAGAAGTGACTTCCTAATCACTTCTGTTTAGTACCTAGTTTTTCTCTTCTGGCAGCTGTAGCCTTGCAGAAGTGATTTAAGTGATTTATTTTAATACTGCAGTGGATTGTAGTCTGTGTGGGCTTGACTTTAAGCTGGTTTGTCTCAACAAATGTTCTTTTTCTGTTAATTTGTCAAGTTAAGAATAAGAGTGCACCTTCAGGGTTTTGTGGCAATTGTCATATTTTCCTGAAGACGCATTAGGTGTTTTTTCCTATTTTTCTTAACTATGTGATGTATTATTTTTCAAATTTAAGGTGTTAAATTCAAGCATGTGTAAGTTCTTTTTTTTTAAGAGGATTTTATGGAAACCTAGTTTTTGTAGGTTTTTATTTTATTTATTTTACTTTACTACCCTTGTTATTTTAGTTGGCACAGAGAGGGAAATTTTGCATAAATACAAGTTTTAATTTCCTTTTAATGCTTTAGAAAAAAACCCCAGTTCTCTTTGTTAGTTCAGATATACTAGCTGTTTCATGCATGTTTTCCTCTTTGAGCAGTCTGTTCTATGAAAAACTATGCTATGTTGTGAGATTTTCAGTCAGCTCAAACAAACTTGTCACTGGGGTTTCAGTTGGTTAAGTGCAGCACTTTAAGGCACTTGCCTTAAAGAATTGCATCAATCCAATTCTAGGGTAGCTTCATTTCTGCAATTGTACGTTCTCTTTTCCCATTTCAGGTTTGTTTCACATAGTAGCTAGGATGGGCATGCCTGTTTTGTAGCATACTTGTGCTTAGTGAAGTAATTGTGTCATTAAGTGTTAGTATTTGAACTTTGTAGAAATTTATCTTGTAATCATAAGTCAAAGTTTGTGAAGTAGAGGAATTACACAGTGTCTCTCTCTAGGAGACAGAATCAACAGAGAGTTCCAGATGATGCCAAACGGCAGCGGATTCATTCGCATGATTCTGACACAGCTGTAGTTAACCAAGCAGTGCCTTTACCAGAAGAACGTAGATGCTCATTCCCAGCCTCAATTTCGGCTCAGTCTCCAGGGTTGCGCGCGCGTGGCTCACCAGCCTTAGTCGGATGTGTCCCTCCGTTGCAAGATACTTTGTTTCCAGATGCTACAGAAAGCAGGCTCCCTGTTGCCAATGACAAGGTAATGGTTTTCTGTGCCTGTGCTTTACTTCTGTCTTCTGGCCAGGCAGAATCCAGAGACGCTGTGGGAGACCACAGACATTTCTGCCAGGGTTTTTGACAGTATCATGGATATCTGTTGGTAAGCTGCCATTAGAAGTACCAGTGCAAGTAAGTATACCTGCCTCTCTGGTTCCGTATCACCTCCTTGTCTGTGCTTGGGTTTGAAGAGTTTTATGGGGGCAGGGGAAGTCAGGGTATTGTTGTTTCCTTGTGTTGTTTACATCCTAATGTCAGGAAACCTACATGCCTGCTCTAGAAAGTAAATTTTTGAGAAACAGTCCACTTCTCACACAATATAAGAAGGGGAGAATCCTGACTTAAAAAAACCCCACTGTAATAATATGAGAGAAGCCCATTCTGAGTAAATGCAGTATTTAGCCTGTAAAGATGTTCACTACCTCTTTTCAAGAAAGCATAAAAGTTACTGTCATAGCTGTTCTGGAATATAGAAGAGAACGGAGTGTAGTTTAGAACTGTTTCTTGTTCTCTACCCACATGACAGAAGGGTTTTGGTATTTTTAGTGTAAATATACCTGTTGATTATAGAGTGTAACAGTGTTGTGAAAGGAGAACAATCAATACTTCCTTCCAACAAAGATCTGACTTCTTTAATAGTTCACGTGGGATAAAAAAAGAAAGCTAATTTAAATCAGGTTTTTAATGATTTTTTTCTCCCTCTTACTGGTAGGCAAACTGTTGACGTTAAAGTCAGCAGAAGATATGTCTGGTCATTAACTACTTATTCCCTGAAATGCTGCATATACTGATGATGTAAAAATTATTTTCTTTGGTTTGACATTTTATAACGAATGGAGCAAATTTAAATTTAAAAACTTACCAGAAATTTCTTTCAGGAACTATTAATTGTGAATTTAAGTGCAGTAAAACTCTAGAAAATAGAGCATGTAATGTGAAATGGTGCTGGGTTTTGCATTAAAAAACCCAACATGGGTTTAATGTAATTGCATCTCGGACAGGAAGGATTGTTCACTTTGTTGTACCTTTACTTTTTGTATGTATGTGTCCAGTTAAGTCAACAGGTTTTGGAGTTGTTTCAAGCATGTCGGCAACAGGCCTCTGATTTGGACAGAAAAGAGCTCTGCAGAACGGAACTCCAGAGAGAAATTCAACTTATCTTTCCACGTACGTTTTGGTTTTGATTACTTAATATCACTTTGCATGTTCTTCACGTTTGTGACCCTTCCTTCCTCTTAAACTGTAATATTTCACATCATGTTAATTTTTTGTTACTATTCTATTACAGAGAGCAGACTATTTTTGGTTGGGTCCTCACTGAATGGATTTGGCACTCGTACCAGTGATGGTGATTTGTGCCTGGTGGTTAAAGAAGATCCAGTAAGTAATTTAAAACATACATAGTTAAAATAAAGTCTGTTTTCATGTGTGTGCTGTTAAAAGGCTGGATCCTGGAATGATTTAAAAAATGCTCAGATTTTTTTGATTTAATAACGTAGTTTTATGCTCATAAGAGCTACAAACTGTGCAGATAAGAATTCAACCCTATCAGGCTAACAAAACTTTTTTTTTTTAAGCTTTACCGTCAATTCATATGTGAAAAAATACAGCAAAAGGGAAGCAGATGACTAGAATGAGGAAGAAGACTTTAGAGAACGCTTTTAGATGCAGAAACAACTTCTAATAAGTAAAATTTCTTATTATTTAGATTCATAGTTAACAATTTTAGTGACCAGGCATAAAAATGTATTTAGTATCTCTAAATATTTTTAGTGAGAAAAGATGTTATGGGTAGAAATTAGGTTAACAGGAATGATATCTAAAGAAATTTAAATGGACCATAATCTTGAAAGATTTTAAGTATCATTTAAATAGAAAAAGAGGACATTTTTGTGTAAGTGGGGCTAGGTTTTCATCTAGGTCTGTGATTTTTGAATGTCTGATAATCGCTTTGCATATTGCATGTGGATTGCTCTGTCTGGCATTTACTGGGAGGAATATGTACGTGGTCTGTAGAACGTGTTGGGGTACATGTTCTTGTATTATTCTTAGAACTAATTTCGTTCTGAAAGCAAAGTGTGCTTACTTTGAACATTTAAATGAGAGATACCAAATTTTTTCATTAATTGTAATACCACATTTCAGGTGAATCAGAAGACTGAAGCAAGACGTATACTCAGCTTAGTCCAAAAAGTCTTCAGTACTAAACTTTGTAAGTTACCGTCTTAAGTGAGGTGGTAAGATTATTGGCTGTTCTGGAAGAACAGTTGATGCTCAGCTGCAATTGATGTATGTAATTGGGTCTTCTCTAGGTTCTAATCATAGTACTCTTTGAAGAAAAATTATTATAAATATTTAGTAATATTACTTGATGCTGATGAATGGTAATTAGAAAAACGACAATTTTTCTTGAAAACTAGTGGAGTTCAATAATGGGTAATATCTCAGATGACTTTTGAGTTGTGGAACACAATGAGAAGGGAGTAGATTTCTGTTTGTGATACCTCTGTTAGTGAACCCTTGCTAATATCTTAGACAGTCTCTTCCTGGGCAAATTCTTAAGAATTTGTAAAATAAGATGTCACTCATAGTAGACTGTGTAGAATTTTTTTTTTTTTCTTTTGAGAAGTAATTAACTTATGTGCCTAATGAAGAAAGTAATAAACATTGACAATACCAGCACATACAGATTAAACATGTCAGTTCATAGTTTCTGTAGCTTATTGTTTAGACTCCCTTCAGATTAAGAATTCACATGAGCAGTTCTTGACTTCAATGTAAAAACCTTCTACTTCAAAGAAGCTTTTTTATTATCCTTTGAATTACAAAATACCCTTATAAAATAATAAGACATTTACTGATATCAATGACTTTATCACCCTGCTTCCCAGACTTGTGATAGATTCTTTGATGCTGCTCCTTATTCTCGGTTTTTGTTTCCGAGATTCAGGTGGTTTTAGAGTCTTTTTGCCTTCTGCAAAGCTCTGAGCCAGACACAAGAAAGAGACGGAGTCTTTAGGTTCTGATTTTCAAGGTTGAGCACTTTGTTTATTGTGTCTTATCTTGGAATTCTCTCAGTGCCCAACAACGGCCTGTGCAGCTGCTCAGGCATCTGGTGACTCCTCCCGCACTGGGCTGTCGCTGTCTTTTATACTAATTGTTACGTGTTCTTTATTTATCATTATTTGCCAATACCTATCACTTACACTAAACAGGTCATCTCTACTTTGACCCAATCTCTTTAAACTACTTTGTGCCACCGTCACTGCAGAAAATGGAGTGAGGGAAGAAGAAAGAAGAAGCAGAAGGCAATGCCCCAAATCCTCCATCTTGCTTCCGTTCACTTCAATACTAAAAACCCAAACCTACTGTTTCCTCACCCTGTGATAAGCTAAACTACTATCTTTCACACTCTGGTGGCTTGCAATCCTTCCCGGAGTGCAGGAAGCCTTTCCCATGGACTGAGATCAAAGCCAATGTCCCTCTGAGCTCTGTGCCAGGGTCCCAGCCCCCCCTGTCCAGGTCTCTGACCCTCCAGGGCAGCCAAAGGAATGCCCTGGACTCCAACACCTTATAGACATGCTCTGAACACTCCTGCAATGCTAAAAGGAACAAATCATAAATTTAAATGCAGACGTCAACATTTCTTAATTGGCAAACATGCATACAAGATTTTAACAGCTCATGTGGAAGAAAGACTTGATACATTCATTGCTGAATAGGCATCTGATATTTAATGCTTATCACTACTGATTATTGACATTTGCAGAAGTCTGAAACTTAATCTGGGTTTGCCTGTGGTGTGGCTCTCTCCAGTGCTTTCTGATAGCACACTGATACAACAGGTGTGTTTTCAGGGGTCAGGAAGCTTCTAAATGGGCTTTTTCAAGAGCTCTTGTTCTGTGACAAGATGTTAGACAAAATAAAGTTTATTTACCAGTATCATGTGCAAGTGATCCCCAAAAGTATTAGTGCCTTTGCCCATTTTTGATGCTTTTGTAATTCTCTGATAACCTTGCAAGTGTATTTGGTCAGCTTGATTTACTCAAAATATTCTATGGAAGGTAAGGCAGGACAAAGCACTGCTGAGATTACCACTCCTGTCAGATGCTCTTAGTTGTGGTATGTAGACCTCTTATGTCATCTCTTCAGAATCTTAACATTGATCTGGCATTAATTCCTGTACCTAGCAATCTGGCTTGGGTGTGTATGGATATTTTGTGAATAGAACTAACAGACAAAAGTTGTTTGAAGACCAAACGGCTTTGGCATGTGGGTCTTTCCTCTTAGATTTAGCCAATTTACAAGTTGTAGCTGAACTATGCCAAGGTTTAGTACTTCTGGAACAAGAGGTATCCTGGTTGCAGGTGAGATAGATATTTTTCTTCTTAGTACCTGGTACAGTGCTGTGGTTGGGATTTAATATAGGAATAATGTTGGTAACATACTGAAGTTTCAGTTGTTGCTCGGTAATGCTTACTATAAATGAAGGACAGCCAGTATACCTACAATGTATGAAGCTGCTTCTCAAGTTTTGTGCCGCCTTGTTAGCATGTATGATACAATCGTTTTATTTCAAGGTAATACCTCTTTGACAATATTAGTTTAAGTATTTCTTTCAGTTTCGTATCAGTCCCTTTCACTATTTGTTTTGTCTGCAAAACATCCCTTATCCTTCATACAGAGTTGAATGTGATTGTTATATTAGGAGGTTTGGGAAGTGAATTCAGAATTTGTATAAGCTCTAGCTTATTTCAGTTTCAGGTTTGTAAAATGTAACAAGTGTGAGCAAGGAATTTTAGTCCGTCAGATTCTAAATCTTATAGCATAAGCTCTTCTGTGTTGTCATTCTGCATCTAAAATACCAACTGAAATGAAAATGTGTTCTGTTCTTGAATAGTCTAATCACAGAGAAAAGTGGGAGAAAGTTGCTGATATTTTATTCATTGTTTTTGTGGGGCATGTTAGTCTTAAAGGTATGTATTGTGTTTCTCATAGGGAAGAGAGATGTAGGGATCAAATATATAATCCACATCAAAGATTAGCTGATCACATGTAACTTCATGGCTTATTTGTTCAGATACCTGGAAATGTGTTTTTTTACAAGATTGGCTGGCATTCCCAGAAGTGTGTGCTGAAGTCAGTATCTTTAGAAATGTGAAGCATTAATTTGGGGTGATAACTGAAGAGGTTATATCTAAACCACTGAGAGTAAATGTCAGACTGATTCCTCACGTCAGATTCATCTGTGTGGGATGCATTTGAAAAACACCTTGATAGTATTAGGTTGACAAGTGTTTACTATCTGCATAGGTAACAAAGAGCTCATTTTCCCTTAGATTTACAAAGAGATACAGTAGCATGAGACTAGGGTATCAGAGTGCAATCTGCCTAATGGAGGTCTAGTGAGAAATGTGTAACAGCTGGAACAAGCGTTTGAACTGAATTGAATGACTTTGAAGGACTGTGCAGAATGTTTAGTGAATTCCAAAAAATCAGCAGTTATTTCATCCTGTGGTGGGTTGTACCTTCCTAGATTCTTCATGAATGTGGATTTGGACTTCTGCGTTGTCCAGTTTCTCCTTCTATAGTATAACCAAATCAATGAGAGTAGGCTACATGCCCAGAATGTTTAAGATCTTTTTGTCATATACCATGTTTTGGATTAATATTCTGTACAATTGCTTAATCTTTCATTTTGTAAAAGAAGAGGGGGAATTAAGTTCTTCAGTCTGAAATTCTGCATAAATAAGTTATATATGAACCAGTGCTTAGTCTTCTTTGAAGCCATTATATTCTTTTTTTGCTAAGCTGAAGTGGTGTTCATGACCTTTTCTTAGACATGCCTTAAACTGCAGAGCAGCTGTATAGATTTCTTTTCACATGTTTTGGTGTAGCTTTCATGATCACACAGTCAGTTTACTAAGGCACTTATTCAACTACTATGTAATTCAGAATTGCACATCCTGTATTTGTGACTGTTTCTTCCCCTGTATATACAAGGTACAATATAGATTCCATTAACATCTAGCATCATTGGTCTGAGCCAAGAAAGAGGATATCAGCAGAAAGTTACTGCCTTCTAATTTCCTCTTATCTCTTCTATCTTCCTCCTTGCTTTTTACCACCCTGTGCAACAGATTGGGATTAGGTTTTGGGCTGTATCTTTTTTTCTTAACCAACTAATTTGACACAAGCATCCATCAAGGGTAGGGAGGCATCTTTAGACAAGGATGTGTTTGGAAGTGGATTGTCACTAGAATGAGTTCAGTTAACTTCTGAAGAGCATTGGGAAGGGTGATAGTGAGGAAAGTTGAATTGCTGTGGTGTACAGATAGACATCCACTGTTGCCTACTATGTATTAGTGCATTGGGAATCTTTGTCTTAAATTTGTTAATGAAAGGAGAGAAGGCAGAGAGTTTTGCATGCTTTAGACCATCACTTTAAAACTGTTCTGGGATGCTGGAGGGGAGATGCCTGGATGTGTCTGAAGGCAGCGAGAAGGAGGGGATGCTTGTGCTAATTAGCAGACAGTGAACATGAATTGAAGTTGTTCATTTAAGATTCTCCCTTTAACATCAGTGAATTAGTAAGATTATCTTTTATTCTGGGTGCCAGTCTATGTGTTGCTTAGGCTTGTGCAATGCATTAAAATCCAGATAAAAGATTGCCTCTGATCAAGTCTGTATGAACATGCATATCCACAAAACAGTTTCAGAAAGTCTCAAAAAAAAAATAGAAGAAAGAAGTTTGTTTTAATTGAGTATTGTACAGCAGTGTTCCACTAAATCTCAATTTTTCATCCAAAAGCAATGGAGATGATTCTGTTTAATGAAGGTGGCTATTCAGCTGATAGAAGTACCTTGCTGCTTTTTCTGGAGGGAAAGAAAAAATCAGATTTTATTCAAGGTTATTTTTAGTCTGTAGTACTTGTACTGTGCATTCTTATTTATGCTAATCTGAGGTTAATTTATAGAAACAATGCGAAAATGTATGATGTTGGATATGGACAAATTCAAGTGGTCCTAGATTTGACAACAGAAATAATCACTATAATCATGCCTTTGGCCCAAATTCATGTCATGTAACCTACAGGCTCTACTTTTCTTTCTTTTCCATTACTTTCTTGGGTGCAGTATTTATTCAGGATTGTGGGAAACTACTGAATATAGGCTGAGGTACCATGAAGTCTAGGGAGATCACAACATAGCTGATGCAACAGTTCTGGGGACCTGAGTGTGGAGGGTGCATTTGGTGGCTCGACATGAGTGGCTGAGTTTTGTATCTGTGTTTGGATGGTCTGGCATTGAGCCTGTATGTCTGTGCTGTGTAGGCAGTCATCTGATAATAGTCATCAACGTGGATTTATTGCATGTCGTGCCACTATTAAAGCAAAAGACAGATAAAGCTTATCTTATCTTTGGTAGAAAGCATTGTCCTGTTTTCAGTAGCATTTCCTGGTATGTACTTAATCATTCAAATGAACAGTTTTGAAAACAAGTTTTAAACCTATCATTAGCCCATCCTGGTCAGATATGTTCTTGCTCCTTTATTTTTGTACCTTAATTTCAACTATTCAGGATTTGTATTACAAGTACTGTTCCATGAAAGCATTGTAGTACTACATTCCTTATGTTCAAATTTCTGGAATATATTTCCCTTGGAAAAGTCTTCTACTCTATATTCTACTTACTTCTCTCTAATGTTTAGTGTGTGGGGTGTTTCACCCGCTTTCCTAGGTTGGTTTTTTTTGCTACAGTTGCTAAAAGTTACCTAGTTTAGCTCGACCCTGCTAAATTTAATACGCTGCTATTTGCTATAAATCAGTCAATAAGATTCTGTTACAGGATCTTTTATTAAGATCTGCATCTTGCATGGAACTTAATTACATATTTTTCTCCCTTTCAGCAAGCTACATTGAGCGACCTCAGCTGATCAGAGCAAAAGTGCCAATAGTGAAATTCAGGGATAAAGTCAGGCAAGTATTCTGTTCAGCTTAATTTTTTAGACTTTGACATGGGAAAGTATTCTCTATGCATGCTGCCCTTAGGAGTAGTCCCAGGGTTATATGTGTTTATTTGTGTGGTGCTGTTGTAGAGCTAGCCTGCAGTGGCAGTCAGCTTACTGCTCTGACCATCTGAAGCACTCTCGTGGTTGAGATGCTATTCGGTTCCTGTGATGCTAATTAAAAGCAGTACATCACATATTTCTGTGGGTTATTTGTACGTAGTGGACTCCAAGTTAAAAAATGGTTTGACAGAAAAAGAGTGGTAGGAAGAAAATTGTTGTGAAATATAATTTTGCTTGCTGTGCAGACATATTGATCTGTGCAAACAACACTGAAACAGACTAGTTCGTGGTGATATTTTCTTGGATACTTTGTATATGCATTTTGAATACATGAGAATAATTTAGAGAGATGTACTAGGACAGATAATGATCTTTTTCTTATTGTGTAAAAGTATTTGATAGAGGAAAAAGTCATGCAAACACTGAAATATGTTGGCAGCTCATATCTTCTTGTGTTGATTGGCTTAATTTTGTAACACTGATATGTATCAGTTTCCTTTAGTAACAGTTTCACCCTTCTTTTTAAATTGTACTTCGAACAACCTTAATGTAGCTGTGTTAACCTGTCTATATGGTTCTAAAATTTTGCAAACTTCTCTCTGTCTTTTAAAAACAAATAAACATACTTTTCTGGTCTCTCTCTATGAAAGCATATCACAACATGTTTTTATCATGATTTACCTTTATCATGTCTAGGTTCCTGCCCTGATAAAACTAAATCTGTCATGTTTACAATTTGAACATCATTTTAACCATTTGTTCCATCTGAGATTATATACACTTGTTGGGGGTTTTGCTTTATGCTTTTTCCTTCATTTACACCCAATCCCATATTTACTTGAGTATAATTGCCTACTTTCTTTTAAAAATTTGAATGTTTTTTACTTTCTCTTCTAGCAGCACCAAAATCTGTTTCTTCCATGCTTCCTGAAAGTATGGTACTTGTCAGGCTAAAATTTGTGTTATTTGGAATAGCTACATATAGCAATGCTAGTCTTTTCGTATATAAATGAAATGATAAAATCCTGGTGCAAATATTGATTGAATTGTGGGATTATAGCAAGAATATATTTTTTCCCAATTTAAAATAAGAACATAAACTTTAAAAAGAAACCTTTAATATGGAACTGCATGAAAGTGATTTTATGAGAAGATTGAAGTGTTTTTGTAAGCACTTATAGTCCACAGTACAGTCACTTCCAAAAAATAAGTAATGATAATTATATAACTTACAGATAGGATTTAAAGAACTCTTTATTTCCCACTAAATCAAAGTATGGTCTTCTAAGACTAGAAGCGGTACATTATATTTTTGCACAGTAAAAACCAGTACTGTTCAGCATTTGGTTTTCTGTATCACTTTTGTGGAAGAGAGGAGTGGTGGGGAATGTCATCATTTTGGGTTGGACTTTTTTTGATTGTAGTTAATTTTTGTTTTGTTTTCTGTTTTTGCCGTTTTCTTTCTCTTACATGACCTGTCACCTCCATCCACATTTTGTCTTTTTATTTAAGCATTTGTCTCTTTCCAGTCTCTTACTGGCCTCTTGTCTTTTGTAGGCTCAGATGTACAAAAAATGCATACTCATGCATTTTTTTCACAGAGGTCTTGAAAAAGGGATTGGATATCCTGTACCCAGGGCACTAAGCCTGTCTTTGCCAAATTTGGAAACGAAACATTACAAGCTTCCTGTGAAAGCTATTTTTTTGATGCCCAGCTGTCAGGAGAAGGTGGTTGAATTCAGTGGGTGTTATCTCTGTATCTGGAGATGCACGCTCTAGTGTGTATATTTCAGTAACTGAAAAATATATATATTTCATATGTAACTGAAATTGGCTGTTTCCCCTTACTTTGATTCAGTGAATGAGAAAGCATTCACTTTGTATTTGTTCTCTTTTATAACCTTTAAACTTGGGAGTTTATAGTGCTGTAAAAGTAAGAGAAGATCCACTGCACTTAAAGACTTACCATCTTTTTTTTGTAGTCTTTCCCAGGAAATTATTCTAATGCTGGTTCTGCTTCCGAACAAGCCTTTGATCAATTATCAAAATCTTTATCCTACAGAAGATACAAAAACTTCCTCTTCTGCAACAGTTAGTGTGCAGATGATTGTTTTTCTCTCCTTTAGTTCTTTTTAGTAGAACTTGAATCCAAGCAGTACAAAACCTTTTTCACTGGCCACTGTTTCAACAGCTATTAAACATGCACAGTGAACATACAATAGAACTTGCTTCAATTAGCATCTGGTAAATTGTCTTCTTGTCAGTTTGGATTAATTGGAATTACACATGCAATCTGACATTTTTAATTATATTTGCACATGCAGTTAATATTCTCATGGATGTTCACACTTATATTTACAACTGTGACGTGGTAGCTGAGGCTTGTTTATTTCCAGTACCATTATGTACTATGTTCTTAAGACATATCAAAAGTTATGCTTGATATGCATATCAAGCATATGCATATCTGGTTCAAAATCATGCAGTAGTTTTGATGCAAAGAATGTTTTGATGTAAAAAGCATTTTAAAAATCTAAAAAATTTAAAATGTTCAAAATAGATAAAAAATTTCTTCAGGCATCAAATTATTGTCTGTTACCAAATTTAATGAATTTCAAGTCCATGCTCCCCTTATATAGTTAAGAAAATCCAAAGAAGTATTTGGGTGAATAAATGCTACGTGAATGAAACCTGTGCACGTTAAATGGAAATAGCTGTATATTACAGATAGCTCCTTCTTTGTCTAATAATAGCTCTTCTTTTTGCAAGTTAGTGTTGATATGGCTTATTAACCATGAATGGAATATCGTATCTTGAGTTCTGTGAGTAGATAGGCTCTATATGCAGTAGGAAATTCAAACTTGGGGGCCTGTTGTGTTGTAAATAGAGCTGTTAGTGCTTGTTTGCCTTATTTAATCTTAAGAGAATGAAAAGTATCAAAACAGTTTTATTGCAAAACATGCAGTGTTTATTCAGAACTAGTTTTATTCCGAAGTACTTATTCCCTTACTGTCATTGCAGAATTGATTCTTATCTTCTGACCCCTTCCATTCTCTTTCTCAGTTCATCGGCCTGATTTCCTAAACTAATACCTCAGAGAATCCTTGCTGGTATTAAAAGTTACCTGTAATAAATCATGTAGTACAAGTGTAGTTGGGAGAAAGATTTGGTGAAAATTTAAAAAGATATTGTAAGTTGTCCAAAAGAGTAAATTTGTATCTACATGTATTCTTCATATAAAACAACAATTACATTTTTATAACGAGGGAGTTCGAGTGTATAAGTGTCTCAGGTGCTGTAAACAAAACTACAGGAATCATGGCATTTAAAATTCTGAAGAAAGTTTCTAGGGCTTTATATGAAAATTATATTTCTCCATATCTGTCATAAAGTAGGTAGTAAACATTCAGAAATTGAATACAATGATGGTTGATTTTTTTTTTTCCTCCCTAACAGCAATGTGGATTTCGACTTGAACGTAAACAATGTGATAGGTATAAGAAATACATTCCTTCTGAGAACCTATGCATTCAGTAAGTTTTTATTGTATTTTCTTATTTCTTTAAACTGTGCTTTTAGTATTTGGTATTAATATGCTATGAAAAATTAATAATTACTATATATACATAATTTCCTACTTAGCTACATTAAGTAGCTCTAAGATAAGTTCTGGGTTTTTATTCTAAATACATGGAGAAAACAGCTAGGTATGGTTTTACTTGAATATTATAATATTCAGAAGATAACAAAGATTCTTTGTATTAAGGTCCACATATTTACTACAAGGGCTACTTCAGGTATTTTGCAGATAATTAGATCATGATAGTAATGGTTATCTAGTGCTATAATCTCCAGCTTCTTTTATTTCCTTACAGCCAATGACAGTATGGATGTCTGATAGCCAGCTATGTCTGTATGCTGTTGCAGAGTCTTTCCTTGGACAATCCAAAATACTGCTTCAGTATTTACTAATCCCAAATCAAAATTGGTTTGTGTCTGCTCAGGAGTTTGCATTTTAGGGAGAGATTGTGACACAGCCTTGTGAAAAGAAAGTAATAACTACAGGTAAACTAGGGGGTTTTTTTCATAACATGGCAATGTCATTTGGTAGATAAGTACATAAAGGAGTGTGCCTCAGCCTTTTTCTTCTAGGACATTTGCATTTGTTTCTTTACCACCTTTTTCAGTTCTTGCATAAAGGAATTTCTTTCTATTTAGGGTAGGCAGTTGCGAATAGAAGCTACCTTCACTAGTTAATTTTTACTAATATTTCAGTCAGAGTTTGTGTTCCATATTAGATGTTACTGAGAGAGTCTACAATTTGTCCTGGATCAGTTGGTTAACTGTGATTTCTTCATACATTCAGGAAGGTGTATGACTGGAAAAGGATTTGCTTCCAAGTTTAAAAATATTAGAAAGTAATCATTATCATTTATGATTGCGGATGAGCAGTCACTTCACCAAGTCTATTGTTGATATATTTGCTTGTAGCTTCTGTCACAGATTATCTTTACTCTTGTCAGAAAATCACTGCAGGGCAGACAAGTCCAGATATGAAGAGTGGTGGAAGCAGGCCTAGTATCCCATTTCCCTTCTATTCTACTGTGGTGCTCACTTTCATAAGGCCAGCAAAATTAACTTAGTGTTTCCTGGTGAAGGCTAAATGATATTTTCTTGAGATCAAGGAGTGAGTTAGTAGCGAAGGGAGATTTGTGATTGAAAATGTATTATCTTCTTAATGTTCTGGACCTTCCTAAAGTCAGACTATAGCATACAGCTTGTCTGTCTTGTCTTCCTTGGACCAGAAAACTCAGGTGACATAAAGCACACAAAACTAAATGGAGGCTTTTATCAGTCTCTCTCCATGCTTTTATATGAGCAGGGTGGATAGCCTTATATGTATTATCCTGCTCACTTTAATGTATAGTTGAAGGGCTTGAACCTGCACAGGCGGTAAATACTATCAAATTACCTCTAATGTGGAAGATGTATTAGTCTGTTTTCCATTGGAACAAATTAGATGCTCAGGCAAACAAGAGACCAAGTATCTTAGTGAACATAATAAAAAAGCTAAAACTACAAAAATTTCTGTGGATGCTCTTCTATCTGTTTTAAAGTTAACACTCCGATGTTGGTGTATGAGTGCTCTAGAAAACATGGAGGGTGATGAGGCTAGGTAACACAAAATGTCTACAGAAAATACGCATAGATTAGACAGAGCTAGAAGGCAGTGTGTGCTGTTGTGTTACCAGCATTTGTTGAAGGGAGCATGTCTGTGATTAATCAGCAATTTTTGCTAGATATTTTTAAGTTAGTGGAAGCTGGACTTTTTAGCTTTGTGCAAATAACATTACTGAGCATTTTCTTGAGGGGTTAGCTTGTGTCGAAGTATCAGACAAAGTCACTGGCCATATTGCACACTAGCTTTGTTATATACTAATTACAGACAGAATTTAACATCTCAAAATGAGGTCAACTGAAAAAAGATCTTTTCTACTGTGACACAAAATAACAATGTTTAAAACTAGAACCTATTTGCATTTTTCTCCGATGAAAAAAATTCTATTCCAATTAATGCATCTTCATGTGGTGTCTGGACCGTACTTTTATGGCATCTCACAATTAGTGTACTAAATTTTCTTTTTAGTTCAATCACTGGTGAGCAATGTCAGGAATAAGGTGGTTAGTGATAAGGAGTTTGGTTGTTTCCAAAAGGTCTTCTAGATCTAGTAAGACATTCATTCTGAGAAGAGTACCACTTACATGGGCATGTGTGCTGAACCACTCTGAACCTGTGAGAAAACCATGCTTGATAGTTTTACAGAATAACGGAGAGCACCCCAACTGGTGCAGTTGTAGGATGTCTTTTGTGCTCATGTCCTGATAAGCAGAATACATAACCTTGTATTTTGATGTCAGGTTAGAAAAGATGCTCCAGAATGTATAAGCTTTTAAGGCCATTGTATGGCACTTGACTGAATGGATGATCTGCTTCTGCATGCCTGCAAATAAGAAAGTATGCTGCAGAGTTCCAGGAGTTTCTGGTGAATGATGTCTACTTGCAATAGATCAATACCTTAATTAGAAGGTTATCTATATTCACCAGAAATCCAGAAGATCATATGTGGAATATCTCTGTATTTAAGTCTTTCCTTATGCATATGTATATGTATATGCATTAATTTAAAGAGATGTGGTATCTAACATGTCATCTACATAAAAAGTTATTGAGGACAAGGCAAATTTAAAAGTTATGTTTGTATGCAGGGGTTACTGCTCTTATGTATCCTGATGTAAACTTAAGAATCTGCTGTGTCCTCCAGCTACAAGAATTCTTTTTCCTGCCTTCAAAGTTTGTATAGCCTAAATGGAAAAATGACATAGGGTCTGCCTTGGCAGCATGTTACTTCAGGGAAAATTAGTACAGTGAACTGGAGAGACCTTGGAAGTAGAAAGGGATGCTTTGCAAGTTTCCTGGTATATCTCTTGTAATGTGTCTGAGGATCTTACTACTCAAAAAGACGTTTTCAAATGCAAATACTTTGTTTTGATTTTTTAGGGTGGATAGTAATTGTAGAAAAACCAAGTAAACGCTATAAAATGCCTTCAGAAGGTAATTTTAGAATACAAAACTACAAAAATGTTGATCAAGTAAGAGTAAATATTGATTAATTGCCATCTATTAAATGTCCTTTTCTGAGATGTGTTTATTTTACTTGCAGTTGAGAATCGAGTTCGTCCATTAGTACTTGTTGTTAAGAAGTGGGCAAGTTTTCATGAGATAAACGATGCCAGTCGTGGTACTTTAAACAGCTATAGTCTTGTGTTGATGGTTTTGCACTATTTACAGAGTAAGTATTTTTTACATGTTAAAACTGTCCCTTTTAAGTTCATAGTCGTGTAGTTTTCCTCTTTAATAAAAAACAAGTAGTAGTCATCTTCTACACAGAAAAATTTAAAAGTAAAGCCAGTTTACTCCATTTCCTTAGTGTTGCATTTGTCTTTAACAAGTGGATCTGTTCTTCGGAGGCAGAGTTACCAGCTTTAAAAAGGTCTGAAAAAAACCCATGTACCTGCAGGATACAGTGTAGCTATAAAATAAACTCAGGTACTAGTTCACAAAAATGCAGAGGACGTTTGCTGTAGTCATCTCTGGCAGCTGCCACAGATGTCTAGGAAAGGGGAAAAAAGGGTTCAAATAATCCTTTTCATGCATAACTGATCAGTCAGATGTTTTAGGAATATCAACAGTCCACAAACCAAAGAGGAGCCTTCTACCTGTGCTTCCTCAGCCTTTTCTGTGGGGAAAAAAAAAAAAGGCATGAAAAAAAAGCACATGCGGTGTGGTACTGTACACTGTTCATGCATCTAAGCAGCAGATTTTTAGGTTCTGATGTTTTATTCATGCAGATTTTAAGCTTTTTTTTTTTCCCCCCTGCTATATGCATGTGATGTTCCTGAAAATAGCCTGTGTCTTAGAACTTCTAATAGTGTTCTTGTGATGACACTGTGGAGGGAAAAAAGGAAAACCTTTCTTTTGCACTAGTGTCCCTGCCTTCACTAGGCAAATTTCTTTTCTATACTACTTAATAATTTCCATATTCTTGTATTAACATGGATGTCTTTGGACCCAAGTTTAGTGTGGCTTGAGTTTATTTTGTAGATACATCAGTTTCTTGTACATGAACTTTCTTCCAGATAATATGTCTAACTAATTTGAACAGTAAGAAAAGGAAACTCATAGGGCAAATGCTAATGATAAGTGGTAATTTTTCCCCTCCCATCCATTCTCTTATTAATGTTTACCAAAGCATACACACCTAGATACAATACCCTGATTGATTGTATTGCTCAGATTTTGTAACCTTTTAATTTAGTGCAGTAGAGAACTGTAAGGTATCCAAGATGTTGCAGAAACATGGACACCCATAAACAAAATAAAGATGTTATTGAAGCAGGTGTAATAATTTTCTTAGCAGTCCTAATCGTATATTCTACTCTTTGGAGATACCCCAAGCACCTTCTGAGAATTCTGTTCTGATTCTTAGTCCCTATGGAAAAAGGATTCTGTAACATCTCTTCACCTGTAAGACCTTATTGAAGGGTGAACTAAGTCCCAAGTCCAAGACCTATGTACTGAATTTATTTATTATTTTCCCTAGTGAATGATGTAGACCAGTTTCTTAGACCGTACTGAAGACATGTTGTTAAAGCTTTAGTTTGAGGAGTCCTCTGACAGTTCCACAGCTGCTTGATTAGGATGTGAATACTTTTGGATCTTGGTCCATCTATAGGACCACCTAATCTGGGTGGGTTTGTTTGTTTTCTTTTTTTTTTTTTTTTTTTTTTTTTTTTTTTTTTTTTTTTTTTTTTTCTTTCTTTTCCTTTTCCTTTTTTTTTTTTTTTTTTTTGGTCTGTAATAGATATAGTTTAATAGATGCACTCCTAATCCATGGTTTTCATAAAAGTGAAAATGACCAAAATTTAGATAATTTTGAGTTTGTTAGTATTGATAATGACTGCGTCATCTTCATAACCTGTTTGCCATTTAGCAGACCAGCTAACGCTATTAGACTGTATTTATGTATTTTATCAGGATTTTGCTAGCCATGCCTACTAAGTGTGTTGACCATTTTTTTAATAGGTTACATTTGGAGACTCAGTGTGTAATGCTTGGCAGCTGAAAAACATGTTCTCTTGCAGTAACTGTAGACTCGTTCATAGAATTTTATTAGATGTAAGGAAAAAATACATGAGTGAAGCTCTAATTTTTCATTTAGGAATCTAGATGATTTTCCTATAACCATGAATTAATATGAATTTCATAAATAACGCTGTACCCCGATGCTACAGAATTTTTCATGCCTTTTGCTTGTCTTGGTAAGACCTTTCATTAGCTGAATAAAGTTCCTATAGTACTGTATAGTATGAAATATAGTAATAGAAATGTTTGCTGGATCACTTATGTTATAAAATGCATGAAAGTGAAGTTCTTGACAAATGTTTTTAAGATAGAATTGCAATGCAACTCTTTGATGTTGATTGACTCCTGTGAATTACATGAATCACAGCAACTTTAAACTTTTTTTTATAGCCTTACCTGAGCCCATCGTTCCGTGCCTCCAAAAAAATTACCCAGTAAGTGTTTCTTTTGGATATACTACATGATATATGTGTGTGACCCTGCTTATCTAAGTATATGAATTCTTAACTATCTTTAATGGATTAAGTTGAATTAATAGTCTGTGGGTCAGGTCATTGATATGCTCAGCCTAAGTGTGAAAGAGATTATTTGATCATAATTTCTTTTTTATAATTTCTTTAATCAGAATTCTGTTATGTATGGGGAGATTTGAAATACACTTAGAAGAAAGTGCTGATGTAAACCACTGACCTAATTGTTTTTATGCTGGCCTGGAAATATCCCTGTGTCAGCTTTAACTTTCTGGTTCCTGTTTCTTAATGTGTTAAGTAATGCTTTTTCATCCAGCTCTGGTGCTTTAGAATTCCATACCCTTCCAACAGCTGTTGAGTTGCCTAATATTTTCATGTGCAGAAAGTGAGTGATATATGTTTCCTAAGAAAAATTGAGACATCACAAAATTTGACTTCAGCTCAAAATAGAACACCTTTTTGGAATTTTGCTATTGTCGTCAGATCATACTCTGTTCATTTCTGGAGAGCTCAATGAATCAGTATGCTTTAATCCCTCCTGAATTAGAAGTGTTATTAATGAAATTTAATCTAAGAAAAATTATCTAGAAACAAAAACTGCCCTCCTAAATATTTGTCTGCACACAAAAGTGCTGTTGCTGAATAGTTCTGTGCTGTAGTTTATTTACAAGAATTCCTTGGTTACTTCCTCCTTACCTGTCTTCATATGTGTCACTTAATTTTTTTTTTTTTAATTTATAGTTAACATAGTTTGGTATTCCTGTCTATATATGAGGGGTTTTAAATTGGTCGCTGACGATTGTGCCGAGCTAGTATCAGAAAGCCATTCTGTCTTTTGCCTGTATTTCCCAGAAGGCTGAAATGAGAATATTTAATCATGTTGAACATCAGGGAGAAAATACTGTGGTGTCAGCCATTTTGGATAATTAAGATAATTGAGATGCAGAAGAAAGCATTGAGCAGTAATTCACTGCAGTTTTATTTCTGTGTTGTAAATCTGCTTAGGGATACCTGTACTATATTTTTATGGTCTTTATATTTTCCTGTGATTTTTTTAATGTTATTCTATACCTTCTAGTTTTTTTCATTGGGAGTGCCGAAAAGCCTTTGAAACTATTTCTCATTTCTTGTTCACTTAGTTTTAGCTGATAGGTTTTTGAATTGCTAGAGTTGCTAATTGAATTTCCTTAAGGCTTGTGCGTTGTAGTGTTCTAAGTTTTGTGTAGCATGTTATTTAGAGGAAAGTATTTACAACTGGCAACTTTTGACTCTTCTGTATTTATAATGCAGACATTTATTTGTCATATTCGAACTGTGTAGAGGCCTTTAGAACACTATACAAATATTAATGCCTTCAATCATTAAAGGAAATGTATACAGTACCTTAAGCTGAAAAATCTAATTAATCTAAATGCAAAGTTTTATCTTGTGTTGTGTGAAAATGGTACATCACTTGCAGGTGAGCACTGTTGTAAGAACTGCAATTTTGCCCTCTTCTGATATAGATTATATTTGGTTTTGTTGTTCTTTGTTAGTTATTTTATATTTGGAGAATTAACAAAATATTCTAGAATTGCTAACAAAATTAAAAGAATATTTTATACATGCTTACAACAAGACCAAATTGCAAGTATTTTTTGATCTACTGTCTCCATTAGGAATATAATTAAATGTTTAAAAATTATGAAACATAAAATTTCTGAATATTGATATTTCAAAGGAATCTAAAATGAAAAATACAGCAAAACAATTTTGGTCTTGTGGCTCACAGTAACAATTAAAAAGCACAGGCAAATTGCAGTATCAAAAGAAACCATATTTTTTCTTTTGATTTTAGCTGGTCAGAGTTGTGTCTCTGTACAAAAATTACAGAAACATACTGCATCTTCCCTATATACACCTACCCACAGTTTTTCAGAATCAAATCTGGAGCCTGAAAATACTTCTGTTTACCTGAAGGAAACTGCTTGTCTTAAATTGTTGGTACCATATAGGAGAGACATGCTTACATTATGGAGGAAACAAAAAGCAGACTCTGTGTCTCAGTGTACCCTCATTGCAAATGCGAAGGGTGAGAAGTCCTGGAAAGCTACCAGATTTGCCCATTTTTGCATTCTATTGTCATGGGGGAGTTTCCAGCTGGCATCAAGCTGATGTGTTTTGCAACCACTACATCAGAGGGAGTATTAGACCACATCAAATATGGGGTTTTGTTCTGGCACTTCCCTTGCTCCTTAGCCAGGTAAGGTAGATGACAATAGCCCACCAAGTGTGTTCATCAGTTTTGAAGTCTATGTAGTACGTACTTCCATGTCAGGACTTGATGGATAAGCTCTAGAGAACCTGTGGTGGCTTAAACCATTATGGCTGGTAAATACTGCTCTCACTGGCACTCAGAAGGAAACTTGTGCCTGACTCTCCACTGTTCAAGAAGTTTAGTGTATTAGCTGAAGTCAGGATGAAATTGGGTTTCAATAAGTGCTCTCGATGGTGAACTTCAAGGACTCCAGCATGAGCACAGCTTTGTTTCTGCTGCCTCAGCTATATGTCATGTCTTGGGAAGGGTGGGGCAGATGGTTGGATGGTCCTTAATGTGGGAGTCAGCCCTTGGAAAGACACACTTTGTGTGCAACACTGAGTTGCACTTTTAAAAAGTAAAAACATGAATTAATACTAATTTGTAGGGCTGGGGAAAAAGATATTTTATGTGTGTGAATATACAAAAATGTCAAGACGTTATGCTGCTGTTACTACTAAATTTTTTGAACAAAGTATCTTGTATATTCAGAGTTAAACTCATACGTCAGGATACTCAAATATAAATTTTATTTTTTATGCACACTTGTGTTCTTTTCCAGTGTGTAAGGTGGAATGAGTATACCTAAAGGTGGAATGAGTATACCTAAAAGCAGTATATAGCTTGAATATGAAGCTTGTTGCTGAATCCTGGTGTTTCTTGAGAAATCAGCCAGTCAAGGTCAAGATTAGTGATCCAGCAAAAAAGGAAAAAGAATTTTGGGTCCCTTTTTGGGAACTTTTAAAATAGTGGAGAACTCATTTATATTTGTTGCTCAATCAGATCCTGAATCTAATTTCTGTCTCTTAAGGTGGCTTGAGGCCAAGACACAGTAAGGGAAATAGGGACTAGTTTTAATAGCAGCTGAATCTTTTGCCTTCTAGAGCAAGTTAAGAAAAGAAAATGTACCTTGAAGGGTGCTTTGTAATTCTGTTTTTTTAGCAACCTCTCCTATTTGCAGAATCTATAAGCTGTACCTTGTTTTGTTTGTCTAGTTATTCCCTGAGTCCCTCTAGTGGGAAGGAAAATACTGTTATCCTTATTTTCAGCAGGTGAATGAAGATGAAGCTAGGGGATTATCATGGGTTGTCTATGGCAAAACAGAAAAAGGTGTCTAGGTATCCGCTAGCTGGTCTAGTTCGTGTTCACTGGACGCTGAATGATTGCTTTGTTAGGAAATGACCTTAAATTACATTGTTGGTAATTGAATTATTGAATGTTGGCATATCTTGATAGTAGTCTTCACTAAATCTTGCCAGTTTTAAGTAGCAATTAATTTGGTTTTCCATGTAAAACTTTTAATATGGTAATAGCAACTTCTTACATAACAAATTTTCCGTATTTCAGAAAGATGAAACACTGGGTTTTGTCTTCTCTCTGGGGTGATCAGCAACCAGCAGTACTTAAAAAAATAAATCTGCTTACAGTATCACAAACATGTGATTAGTACATTGCTTTAGTTACTGTTAATAGGTCTTATTTTCTTCCAGAAAAGTAATATCAGTTAGGCCTTCTATGTTGCAGTATTCAGTTGTCTTTTTAAGAGCAGGTGCATAACCACTAAACCAAGTAAATGAGAATTACTTATATGTGTCTCTTAAACTAGATGGTTGGGCCTTTTAATCATTAGCTGCTATAGGCTGTAACCTGTGTTTTTACTAGAGCATTTATCTAGAATAATATGCATGTATTTTCTTGAAAGCAAAACCTTTCTGAGTAAGAAAAACTTTGATTTGTCTGATATCTTATTGTCTGCCAGTAAAAAAATAGCTTGTTTTAATGAAAAATAATAAAATAAAGTCTAACTTTTTAGATGCTGAGGATATCAACCTCACTGTGATGGCAGAATTTTCTTGCAGTTGAGAAGTTCTCAGGCATTTAAATATTCAAAGTGTAAAAAAATTAATCTTGTTCTCCTTCCTCCTGCCTCCAAATACTTACTAGTAGTCTTAGTAGACGTGTTTTCATTTCATTGCACTTTTGTTTTGTATTTTTGTAGGTCAGTGGCCCGTTTTCTTCTTCCTTTCCCCTCCTTCTTTGTATGTTTCTTCATCAGCTGGTGTATATATATCAGCTAATTCTACATTCAATTGTTCTGTCTCTTCCTTAGCTTTTTGCTAATTCTACATTCAATTGTTCTGTCTCTTCCTTAGCTTTTTGTGGAGATGAGCAAGGAGTGACTTTCACTGTGGTATCTTTCTGATTAACTTTAGGGTTAAAACTGTATTTACTATGTGGCATTGGAACAACTGTTCCCTTTTTGGATCTTTGTATACTGCATATCTGCTTTTTATGTCTGCGTTTTCATTGTTTTGGTGTCTTCTGATGAACTATAAGCTGTTAAATTCTGAGCTTCACTAACTAAAATAATGTTTTATATATAACATTATATCATATGAGATCAACTATTGAAACTTTTTATCTCTAGAAGAATGAATGGCCTTTTTTCCCCAAAAGATGTTGCACAAGGTTCCAGGAAGTTGTGCTGGAGCTGGCAGAAAGAGGATGAGAATTTCAAACTTTCCAGTCCTATTGGTTTTATCATTTAACAATGCTTTTCTCAGAGGAAGCACTACCAGCTGCGGACATGGAAATAATACTATACTATGTGGTACTTCTAGTGCTACTCTAGTACTATAAGGTTTGGATCATGTCTGATACTACTCTTAAAAATAAAAAATTAATGAATAGGGAGGGGAAAGGAGATACAATAATGAGTGAACAGGTTCTTAAATTTACATAAATGTGTGTCTTTATGTGAATGTAATGTTTGCTCCTATGTATCTTGAGTTAATTTTCAGTAAAATACACAACATTGCTGTAAAACAGTGTTAAAACCAGGTATTAGGAAGTTACAAAAATTATTGCTGTAGCAAGAGGTGATATGTTTACTTCTATGTACCCCAGTTCATCAGCAGAACCTGAAGGATGCTGTGGACATTGAAACGGCAGGGCAGTTCTAAACCCATGTGTATTTAGTCTTTTATATATTCCTTTTAAAGTGGGCAATAGTGCCTTCTTTTCAAAGCAAATCTGATTTTTTCTTACCCCATCATACCCATTATCTTCCCTTACAGAAAAGCGTACTTCAGCTGAAGTGCATTGTTCCATGTATTCAGGTGTTTTACAATTTTACAGCTGGTGTGTTTTTAGTTTGGGGTGTTTTTTTTTCATTCTTGGCTAGAGGAATTGATACCTGCAGTCTTTATGCTTATTTTGTGGGTGGATGTAGGTTCATTTTATAGCCAGTGGGTTTCATGTGCGATTTTTAACTCTGTGCTTGGTAGGAACCTTAGGCCTTCCTTCTGGATTATTTCTGTACTTCAGTTCAGCTATGGGAAATTGACAATAGGTGCATTAACTGCACCTACATATTTCTCAGCTGAACTGCAGTTAGCTCAGTGCAGGCTACCTTACTCGGCTTTTGCTCTTTTGGTTTTAGATACAAGTGTAGTTCAAAGATTCTCCCATGTTAAAATTCTTTAGTAAACAGAAGTCGAGATGGTCTTGTGTGCTCCTGTGCAGGATGATTCTACCTGAGTTCAAAGGGAGTAACTAGTATTCAGTGGGGCAGAAGAGAAATAGTCCTTGGCTTGCAAGTTGTCCTTGAACTGATAATAAGCAAACAATAGGCAGCTTTCTTATTGTGGAAAATACATGCATCTAGGTTAAGGCTCTCTGTGTGTGTGTATATATATATATATGTATACACTCTGATTTTATTTTGACAGGAATGTTTTGATCCTACTATGCAGTTGCATCTTGTTCATCAAGCTCCACGTACCATTCCTCCTTACATCTCAAACAATGGATCAAGTCTTGGAGATTTGCTAATAGGCTTCTTCAAATATTATGCCACAGAATTTGAGTAAGTAATAAGCTCATTTTAGTGGTTTAGATGATGTGAAACTGTTATTCCTTCTGTTTGATTTAGCAACACTTTACAACCCTTGAAAGAAGGAAAAGCAGCAATTCAGGAGTGGTAACAGAGAGAGGAAATCAGTGTAAAGGCTACATGATAACAGGAATGCTGGTAAATTGTCTGATATCTCTGCTTAGCTAGGCATTCTTTCTTGTAAAATAGCTGCCAAAAGTTAGAGAGCTTTGTCCTTTAAAACTTGCTGGGTTTTGTTATGCAGTTATACTATTCTGTAATTGCCTATTCATGTGTGAGAAAGATCTGTTCTTAGCTGTCATTTAAGGTATCAACTGTGATATGAATTACTTGGACCTTAAGGGCTGTGCTTGTCTTTTGTCACAATGAGTCAACAGAAGTAACTGGCCAGGTGGCTCCTTACTTTGACCAGAATATACACACCTGTATAGGCCTCACCTAGTGAAGAATTCTCCTATGTATAGTTCTCTCACTCACATTATTGGTTTGCTAGAATCTGAGTTTAATTTTAGCATCTGGACTTCCTTATATAAAAGGAGAAGCTAAAGTTGTGAGGACATTTGAGAAAGCCTTAAGTTACAACTGTTTTGTCAAATTGTTACTCATGTATTTCTGAATTTCATAGAAAAAATGCTTGTTCATACAAAATGTCAAGTGGTTGTATCTCCATCAGCTTAAAGATCTTATAAATAAGTTCTGAGGCAGCTGTTTCATGAATGTTGCTGTCTTGTGTATGTGCATCATCTCCATTTCTTGGAAGGAGAACAAAATATACAATTGGATACTCATAATTTTGGAAATGTTCATAATTTACTTTAATATATCAATGAAAGATCATAAAATCATGAAAACATTTCTGGGGTGTGCATCACATGTGAAATATGTAAGCTAAATCCCTATGGCCTGTAGTAATGCGTGAACCAACTATTTTGTTCCTGCTTAAGCCTGGCTGAGAGATTTTCAAGAGATTTTCTTTCAATGATCTCTGCAGATAAGAGAATAGTCTTTTGTCTTAAATGTTTCTCCTGAGTACCTGTCTTTTCAGCTGACAAGGTGATGTTTGCTGAAGAGGCAAGTGAGAAGACCCTGCTGGAGGATAACCCTAGGTTCTTAATTTATGTGGGACATGGCATGAGTCTTTTGCTACTTGACTGTACAAGCTGTTACTCTTCTCGTATATTAAAGTAAATATCTTTTCCATGAAGGAATTTTATGGTTTACCTGTGCGAAGTGGCAGAGATGATCTTGTCAGGAAAAATACCTAGTTTGACTTTTCTGGGTTTGGGTGCTTGTGAACATAGTCAAGTCCAGATTTTGTGTCTTGTCTCCTTTGTCTGCTATTAGACAGGATATTCTAAGAAATATGCAGACCAGAAATTCTGCAATATCAGTGTTTGAGCTGATGGCAATCTCTAAGTACTGTTTTTGTGATGATTATAAATCAGGAAAAAAATACTACCTAAATTTATTCATAGACACACAGAGGAGCTTCTGGGTAAAACAAAGCTTGAAAAAGTAGATAGTGAAGATAGGATAGTTCCTGATGTCAATAGGAGAAAACGTTTCAAAAAACAAGTGAATAAAAAGGATATCTGGTGTGTTCTTCTAGTGTTCGTTATCTGTTAAGTATTTAAACATTTCACTTGTGATAGTCTGTTAAAAAAAAAAAAAAAAAAGAAAAAATACCAGTAAAAATAAGCATTAGAATTCCTGTGTTGAAAATGCTACTACATAGCTGAGAAGTAATTTGAGGAAATGATGCACCTAGTGCAGCAGCCTATATTATTTTTAACTCTTTCTGCTATGGAAATAAAATTCAAGTGTATTGTTTATCTCTGTATCCCTGACAACTCTATATCCTGTTTGAAAGGAATAGGATTGATAGTAAAAGTCCATATAGTCTCATTGACTGGAGAAGACAAATTAGTGCATAGGGAGGAATGTGAACATGATGCTTAAAGGGTTTGTGTGTGTGATAGCCGGCCAGTGAAAGTAAAAGTAGTCTTATGCTAGCCACAGAATCTGTTGTATTTGCTTTGAAATTGCTGATGGAAACAACAATACAAATGAGAATGAGGGTGATAATTAAATGCATAGAATGACATAGTCATTATATGCACAGTTGGAAGGGACCTATCAGGATAATTGAGTCCAGCTCCTGCCCCTGCACAGGATCATCCCTAAGAGTTGCACCATGTGCCTGAGAGAAATGTCCAACACTTCCTGAACTCTGTCAGTTGCTGTGACAACTTCGCTAGAGAGCCTGTTCCGGTGCCCAGCCACTCTCTGGGTGAAAAATACTTTTCCTAATATCCAGCCTAAACCTCCCCTGACTCAGCTTCATGCTGTTACCTTAAGTCCTGTCATGAAAGTGAAGAGATCAGTGTCTGCCCCTCCTCTTCCCCTCATGAGGAAGTTGCAGACTGCAGTTAGGCCTCCCCTGTCTTTTTCTCCAGGCTGAACAGACCAAATGACCACAGCCATTCCTAGTATGGCTTCCCCTTAAGGCCCTTTCCCATTTTCATTGCCCTCCTTTGGACACTCTCCAATAGCTCAATGTCTCTCTTGTGCTGTGGCACCCAGAACTGCCCCCAGCACTCGAGGAGAGGCTGCCCCAGTGCAGAGCAGAGCAGGACAATCCCCTCCCTTGCCTGGCTGATGCTGTCCCTGATGCCCCCATGACATGGGTGGCCTCCCTGGCTGCCAGGGCACTGCTGATTTGTGTTTAACTTGCAAATACACGCAACACAGGGCTCTCTTAGTTGTGCTTTTCATGGAAGAACTTGTGTTAGAGTGTGTTGAATATTTTCTTTGCTAAAATAAGCAGTTTTTTCACTGTTTGTTTGCCCTTTGAAATGTAAGTGTCCTTATGCATCAAAATGTTGAGATTCTATTTCAGACACTGATTGTTAAATGAGGCTATATTTATATGATCTGTTCTGGGCCACTGAACTGTCCCTGTTGGGACAGTCACTTGTTTGATGCAAAGATTGCTACAGAGAGTGTGACTTCGATTTCTGCATAAGTAATTTTTGTAGGCTCCTATCTGTGGAGTAGGATGCACTACCAGATTTAATACACAGGAACTCTTTTGCTGAATGAACAGCATGCAATCAAGAATGAGCAGATCATGGGCGAAGATCATAATTTTGAACAGAATAAATCATTGAAGCCACCTGCCTAGAATGTTTAACTACTGATCTATTTTACATGTAATGGTCAGGAAGATAAGAGAAGATGGAGATGTATTATTTTAAACTTCTCCCTCACTCCAGCAAGGGCCATTAGGTATTTCAGTTAAAATCTGTGATTTATTTTACTTGATGTTGGGCAGGATGAGCTTAGAGTATAGCAAAGGAGAAATAGGAACTTTGCAACCTGTGCAGTTGTGCATAAGTCCTTGTGCTATGTTTATTTTCTCTTTTGTTTATTTAGACTGTAAGATGTTTCAGAAAATTGTTTATTACCATGTATTTATACAATACCTTTTCCACAGTCCTACTCTAGGGTTTTCAGTGTGTCCATAAGAAGTAATTTTTATACCCCTTCATCCCTGTTCCCAAAGAAATGTGATTTGGAAATTGCAGCATGCACTGGAATAACACACCATATATGGCAAAGCTTGTTTTGCCTTTATGGTTGTATAATTATCTTGCCATAAGAGTTCAAGGCTGTGTAATGCTTCTTAAGATACAGCTGGCCACGGTTATGACTTCATTTTAACTATTTAAAATTGTCCACTGATTAAGTAGTGAATATGAACAAGAAAAAATCATAGATGTTCTCCAACATAAGTATTTGGAAACATGTTTACCAGCCCCTCTGAAGGAGGTATCTGATTTCAATTCTACAGCTGTGAGTGAAGGCAGCAGGTTTTCACTTGGCTCTCTCCTTACCAAGTGAGACCTTGAAGTAAGGTATTGCTCCCCTGAATTTATTGGTTTTTGATTACTTCCCTTAAATTTACCATTGCAGGTTAAGTAGCAGTCATTTAAGACAACTCACTGATTTGTATATGGTGAACATGGAAAAAGCTTGCTTACGTTCTAATGACAAAGCGTAAGATTTCAGCGAGAAGCTGCTTGCAGCTCTTTTCACAATAGAATTGGTCAGGTAATAAAGGGATCATTTTTAATACTATATTGAATTAAATATGCTTGCAACTTGCACGCATCTTACTGTGTTTATACAACTGGCTTGAATTTGTAAGAATGCTTTGGAAAATATAAGCTTTTAATTCTGTTTGTACTGTAGTCATATGCCAACCTGGAAATGCCTAGTCTCCTTTCAAATACTTGCCTTTGCCATTAAGATCACATACCTATGAGGTCAGTGACAACAGAAATAACAGATAATTGAAGTAGCTGTTTAAATGGCATTGTTAAGTTATACATTAAAAATGTGTGCAGGGAAAATATCTGCTTTATGTTGGCAACAATGAAGTTGTTATATGCAAGCCTAAGTGGTTAAAATTGGCACACAAATAATTTGCTATTCGTAATTAATTTCTAATTCAATATGTGGTACCAAGGCAGTTCTGTAAGACTGTCAGGTAAGAGTTGTTTTCAAATTTAAATTTCAGTTTTAAATAAAAGGCTTTTAAGTTTCAAATTTAAATAAAAGGCTTTTTAAGCAGCAAGAAGTGCAACTTTTTGTTGCTTTTTGCTTAACCATTGTATTATAAATAGATTTACTTTTTGCTGAGGGATCAAGTATAGCCTAGGAAGAAAAATAATTCAAGAGAAGAATTAGTTTCAAGTGAAACAGTACTGCCTGGATAAACCAAACCCAGATCAAATACCCCTCACCTTTTCCCCCCCCCCCACCCTTCCCCCCTCGCTTTCTCTCCCACCCAGACTGGTGTCACCTGCAAACTGCCTGAGGGGGCACCTCAGGCATCTGATCCCCTCATTCAGATCACTGATAAAGAGATTAAACAGGACTGGCCCCAGTACTGAGCCCTGGGGAGCAGCACTTCTGGCTGAACACCAGCTGGATGTTAACTCCCCTCATAGTCACTCTGGGCCCAATTTCCAGGTGGTTTTTGAATCATGAACAGTGCACCTGCTCAAGCCAGGGGCAGCTGGTTTCACCAGGATAATGGTGTGGGAGATGGTGTCAAAGGCTTTACTAAAGTCCATGCAGACTACATCCACAGCCCTTCCCATACCCATGTTGTCACAGAAGGAGATCAGGTTGGTCAGTCAGGATGTGCCTTTCAGATACCCCTGCTGGCTGGGACCAGTCCCCTCACTGTCTTGGATATGGCACATAATAGCACGCAGGATGGGCTGCTGTCTTTAGTTAAGAGCAGCTGAAAGGTGGCTGCGTAGATAAGAACATAAAACTGGAAGTGGGTTTTTTTGGCTTCTGTTATGTTTGGCATATTGTTGTGCCAAGCATCATAAAGATGGTGGCACATCATAAAGACTGCCCTATAATCTACATGCTATTCCTTTTAAATGTGGTAATAGCCTTGTTTTGTTGTTGCAAAGCTGCCTGCAGAAAGTGGTAGAGGGTTGTTGCACTTGCAGATACGAAATTCAGCAAATACAGAGTGTTGAAACTTTCTAGTAATAGGTTCTTTGCACAAGGAAGGCCTATGAGCAAGTTATTTCTGCATGTCTTTATACTATTGAGTATTGTTTGTGGAATGCAGACTTGTCTGCACCTATTCTTTACATTCCTTTTTTTCCTACAGAAAATTCTGAAATATTTGATTATGTAATTTATTTTGAACTTAGAAATAAATGTAGGTGACAATGCAAATTTAGTTTGACATTGTTAGTAAAAAAAATTCCATTGTGAATATATGCTACTAATATATGGATAACCTGTGATGCTCTGTTTTAGAGACGCTTTTTGTATTTGAACTTCTGTTGGTAGAAAAAAATTTTCTTGTTTCCTACCCACGATTTTAAATTAAATTACTTGTTATTATAAAATACTGTGTTATCCAGGCTTATGACATTACAATCTGACATTTTTTTAATGTAAACCAATACTTTGAATTTAGAACTAAGAGTTAACATTTTTTGCAAATTGTTTTCCTTTTCTTTAGTTGGAGCCATCAAATGATTTCAGTTCGCGAGGCCAAGGCTATTGAAAGACCTGATGGTGTTGAATGGAGAAACAAATTTATTTGTGTAGAAGGTAAAATGTGAAGCTGTATTATAATTTTAACTGTTAAGGCATTAAATACATAAATCTATCAATTAGACTTTACCTTGGTTGTGTTTTGAGAAATATTTTGTGTTATGTAGAGAAGGAAGTTTTACCAATGTAAATAGTTTGTAAACAGTCCCGTCAAAAACATTTGAGAAGAAAGCTTTAAGTTCTAAAGTGTTTAAAAATAGTACTCCTGACCTTTTCTTCAAGAGCACTCATTGCCCTGTTACTTTTGGAACAGGACTTAGGACTTTGATAAGGAATGGCCTTTATGCCAGTAGTGTGTGTTTTTCTGCTCAACAAAAGTAGTTGTCTGTTTTGTCAAGTTTGAACTTCTGAAAAAACACAGCAGGCACATGCTGAGATTATTCTTGAAGAATATTGCTTGTTCTAGAAATGCTCTGGCATTGCAGTGACCAGTGATGTATGTTGATCCCCTTGTGGGTACTATTTTTGGCTGCCTAGTGAATGTAGACTTTGTGCAGAGACTACGTGATTCCTTCCTGAACTGGAGGATAAACCCAGGCTACCTGTTGGAGTTGCAGGTCTCAGCTGTCTCAGTGCAGAACTGGGTATAGGAGCACTATGCAGGCAACCTGATTCATGTGCTAGTGACACCTTTCAGCTGCCATGGGGAATGTACGTGGAGAGGATGAGCAGGTAGCCATACATAGGAGATGACACCTGCCCTAAGGAAGGAGAAGATGATAGACCAAGAGAAGGATCTAGATGTTAGGAGAATGAGAAGTAAGAAAGGGACTGAGAGTTGCTGTGTACCTGGAAACAGTTGTCACAAAGGGAGAGGTTGTCTGGGCTCTGGCTGCAAATTAATGGAGGCTCTTAGGATAAGGATATCAAGGGTTGAAGTCTAAGGATGAAATAGGAATATAACTTGCACAAATGGTATAAGAAAAGTTGTTAGACACTGAGAAGATTTTTCGGGGAGAAGAGGGGAATAAAGCAGAAGTCCTGTGGCTGAACGGACATTCTTCAAGACTGGTGAGGTTTAGGGGTGGAATATGAATGCACTTTCCTGCATTTGTGCTGCTCTGTGCAGAGAATCACTTTCAGTCAACTTCACTTGCTGGCAAACTTGGTTATTCTGTAGTCCAGAGCTCACCAACTTGGCCATAGTCACATGAATGTCAATGTAAAGCCACATGATGGTATTCTTGTTCTTTATTTGACCCTTTGGGAGAAAGTCAAAGTTATAGGAGAAGAACACACTGAAATATGGTTGCACTGTACTCTGTAGTCTTAGAGTTGAGAAATGTGAGAATTAGAGTATCTGCACAGCTGAAATGATTCAGAATAGCGTAGTGAGGTATTGCCAAGGCTCTGGTCTGAATGTGGGAGGTGGGAATGCTGGGCAGCTATGTTTGCTGCTGTCACGTGATGCTGATCCACTCTGTTGCAGGGGGCTGTGTGTTTCAAGCTCTCAAGTATTTTATGACATTACAAAGTGGTTGAATAATCAGGTTATCTTTCTGCCAGTCTGCGAAATAGAATAAACATCAACATACAAAATAGACTGTCTAGATTTTGCATTTAATGGTCTTGATTACATACAACTTTTATTTAATGTGGTTTTGTTTGAAATATTAGAAAAGGCAAGATTACCTATAGGTGGCATATCTGATTTCTTCCTTGGTTCAAGATTTAGTGGGTTTAGCGTCACATACAAAGTGTTTACTTCTAATTTGGGAGGGAAAAATAAAATCTACTTTTAATCAAAGTAGACTTCATGTTTATAACAGCTGTTAAGCTGAACTGAGTTTACAAAGTATGTAGATAAATTTCTGTGTACTTGAGAAGATTTCAAAACTTAGATATACATGCCAATATATTGTTTTCCATGTCTTTGTCAAATTTTTCTGTTCACAGAATGAAATTTCAATAATTGGTACTATTGCATATATTTTTAAATATTCTAAATATATTTGTTGATAGTTTACACAAGTCTGTGCATGCAAGTTTCCAGAATTCTGCATGTAGTACTGTATTAGGTTAGCTCAAGAAAAACTCTGTTCTAAGTGTTATGGGCCTTAGGGCTGATTCTTGCATATATTTCTGCTGTTAGAGAAACAAATATAGTAGAGATGCTCTTTCCAGACACTTTAAAATATGATAGGCTTTTACCATGATGGGGATACAGAGATACAGAGAACCCTGTTACGATAATATTTTGAACAATCCTTGTCAGAAGCTCTAAATGGCTAGTGACTATTCTAGTTTCAGTTTAGATCTTGTCTGTATCAAGTAATATCAAATACTCTCCTGTTGAAAAAGGAAAAGCTAGAAATGTGGCAATTTTATGAGATAATTACATTGATAATCATGTAGGGAAATCAAATGAGAAGCCATCTAAGCTGCATCAGATTCATATTTGTCGTTTCAAGTCTTTCAGATTGACATGCTAAAAATAATTCAAGAAATAATTCCTCAGGTCTTGGTCAGCAGCAGTTCTGAAGTTGTGTGATATCTTGTATTTTTATTTGGAAAAATTACTCCCTTTAGCCTTTTCCTCAAGCATCAGTGTTAAAGCTGTGTTACTTTTTCTTCTAATATTCACATCTCTCTATGTGAACGAAATAACTTATATCAAACTCTTACTGTCTTGGTGATTAGAAGATGTAGTGATGTAAAGAGTTACTGATTGTAAAATTATTCTTGCTGTGCTTCAGAGAACCAGTTTGTCTTTTGACTGTCAGTAAATATGCAGGAAGATTGAAGGGAAGATGTGAGTTAGCTTTTGTGACTGGAATGCCTTTTTCCACTGATGGTTTCAGAAGATTGTACAGTTCAGCCCTTGTTGCTTTAAAATATAGATATAACCTGATTCACCATAAAGGTCTTAGTATTAAAAAAGCAGTTACCATCACATTTATCATACACAAATAAAAGGTTGTATTTGTTCACATGGTAAGGGACATGGAGTTCTTTGTTATACTAGATCAGTCTCTCAGATAATGGGACTGACATCAGAGTACTCTGTATATTTTATTTGGTTGTCAGTTTTTGTTCTAAACTAAAATTTGTACGATGTGTTCTAAAATAAAAGAAATCTGCCTGTAACTGCCCACTGAAAACTAGGTAGTTTGAAGAGAATCCTTTTAGAAAACTGCTAAATACAACATTTATTGCATGGAAAAAAAAAAATCTTACTGAATTTAAATAGGTAGCAAAAATAAAGACCTTAAGCTATGGAGTGTGTACCAAATTTGAAATTCCAGTCTCCATAAAGGCACAAGCCCTTCTGGTGTGTGTTTAATGCTTTACATTGCACAGACACCAGAAGGGCTTGTGCCTTTACTATACATTGCTACCTGAATAAAAGTAATTCATAACCAACTAGATTTAAAAAAAAAAAAATTTACCTGATCTAACAAATGCCTCTGTGGTTCTCTGCTAAGGAGGAAAAGACTATAAAATCTGTTTTGTAGCATGCTGTAATGCATAGTCCCTGCATCATAATTTTTTGGTATCAGTTGCTTTGATGTTGGCAACATTATCAGTAGCAAGAAGTACTTTTCCAATCTTGCAATTAAAAAAGTTCCAGACTATTAATTTAGCATAAAAGGGGGGGGGGGGGGGGGGGGCGGGGGGGGCGGGGGGGGAACATCACATTAATTTGTAGTTAGTTAGAAAGTAGAATCCCCAAATGGTTAACTTTTAAACAAATATTGAATAGGTATGAAGTGATAAAATATATTTTACAGCATTTGATATGCCATATATAAAAAGTTATAGTAAATATTTTGCTAAATTCTCAGTATTTCATCGAGAAACTGTTGAATGAGGTGACTCTAAAGTGAATAGTTCAGCTCTCATGTGTAATAAGTTTCAAAATACTTTAATGTGCAAAATCATAGTCTGATAAGTTATCACAGACTTTTGAGCTATAACAGACAATTACTACTGCATAAATTCAGCACAATCACAGTATGCTTCAGTAGATAATAATAACAACTTGAGTTTATTATGAATTACATATCATTAGAGAATTCATTGAATCATGGAATGGTTTAGGTTGGAAGGGACTTTAAGTATCACCTCTTTCCAACTCCTCTGCCATGGAAAGGGTCATCTTTCACTAGACCAGTTTTCTCAGAGCTCCATCCAACCAGGCCTTGAGCACTTCCAGGGATGGGGCGTCCATGGCTTCTCAGAAGAGGGCAGCCTCTTCCAGTGCCTCCTTCACAGTAAAGAATTTTTTCCGATTATCTAGTCTTAAGCTTGCCCTTTTTGGTTTAAAGCCATTTCACCTGGTCCTATCATTACATGCTCTTGCAAAAAGTCCCTCTTCTGCTCTCTTGTAGGCCCCTTTTACATACTGGAAGGTGCTATGAAATCTCTCCCAGAACCTTCACTCCATATTAAGCAACCCCAGCTCTCTCAGTCTGTCCTCTTAGGAGAGGTGCTCCGCCCCTCTGATCACCTTGGTGTCCCTCCCCTGGACTCACTCCAGCAGGTCCATGTCCTCCCTGTGCTGGGGGCCCAGAGCTGATGCAGCTCTGCAGGTGGGGTCTCAGCAGAGCAGAGCAGAGGGGCAGAATCCCCTCCCTGGCCCTGCTGCCCACACTGCTCTGGATGCAGCCCAGGACACGTTTGGCTCTCTGGGCTGGGAGTGCCCATGGCTGGGTCATGTCCAGCTCTCACCCTGCGGCACCCCCAGGGCCTCCTGGGCAGGGCTGCTCTCAGTGACTTCTCCTAGTCTCTGCTCTTTTCTGAGATTGTCCTGACCCAGATGCAACACCTGGCACTTGTTGAACTTTCATGAGATCTTCCTGGGCCCACTGCACAAGGGTTTGTCCATGTGCCTGTGTATAGTATCCCATCCTGAAGTGTCAACTGCACTGCTCAGCTTCATGTCATCTGCAAACTCCCTGATGTTCTCCATTGAGGGCATTCAGAGAATTATTTTCTTTTTATTGGTTGTTTTGTTTGTTTCATCTTGGTGTTTTGTTTTGGTTTTGGGTTTGTTTGTTTGTTTGTTTGGGTTTTTTGTTTGTTTGTTTTGTTTTGGGGGGGTGGTTTTGGTTGTTTTTACTTTTTTTTTTTTCCTTTTTTTCTTGGGGGGCGGTGGTTTATTTTGTTTTATTGGTTGGTTTAGTTTAGTTTTGGGGTTTTTTGGATAAATGTTATGTAAAAAGAAAGCTTGAGAACCAAAGAGGAACTGACTATTTAAAACACTTTTGGTAAGCAGTTATATGCTTGACCCTACTTGGTTAGTAGAGACAACCTAACTCTGGATTTTCTTAACAGTTTTCATGTTTGTTTGTGATCTTGCAGAGCCCTTTGACAGGACAAATACTGCTAGAGCTGTACATGAGAAACAGAAGTTTGATATGATCAGAGGTGAATTTTCACAGGTAAAAAGTACATCTTGTAATTTTTCTGTCACTTTATTTTTCAAGATAGTTATACTATCTTAAAAATACTAGTCATTAAACCTGCCCATTTCTGATATTTTGTACTTCATACTATAATAATAAAAAAGTGTGTTTTAAAAATTTTTTTTAAAAATCATTTATTAAGAGTATTCATTAATGTCTGCCATTAAACTTCAGGTCTACACTGAAATGGGTACTCAGAATAGTATAAAACCTTTCTCCTAGATTTTCTTGTGTGTGTAAAATTCTAACAATGGTACAACCTTGTTTTCCTTCATTATTTATTCCTACATGAATTTGACTGGTAATAGATAATATTTTTATACTTCTTACTATCCCTCTTTTTAATAAATATCGCCACCAAAATAGTGGGGGGTTTCTGATTTTTGATAACGTACTTAGATGGGTACTTTTCTTTAGGGAGACCACACTCATAATTTTAGAATGTGAGTAGTTCAAACAGGAACTTTCACTGTCCCAGTCAGGGGAGGAGAGGACCCTTTGAAACAAGCAAAAATTTAGACCTTGGCTAAGCATCTTTTTTCTGAAAATTTTTGCTACTAACTCTCTGTTATGTTTGTCTCCTATCATAGGCATTTCATTGGAACTGCAAATCAAATTCTAGTTTTCTGAGATCTCTGACTATTTTTTATGTGGTTATGACTAGGGATTAGTGCATAGAACTGGCTTCCAGCTTTAACCAGTTAAGACTACCCTGTTAAGCTGTTCTTGGAGGTTTGTGTTTATAAGTCTTCAAGTACCTTGAAGGCATCTCCAGCAAAAAGTAATTCAGTGCCAGATACTTGTAATGGAGCAAATGCTATAAGAGACACTTTAGTCAGAAAAGGATAACATTTTCTTTGTAATTCTGTTCAGAATTTTTCATTAGTTTTTCTTTTATTTAACCAGGTTGGCACACAAAATACTGGATCATTCACATACTCATACATAAAACAATTGATTTTGTGAATCTGCTAAAGTCACATTTATGAAGTGGTTTGGGCTCTCGCAGTGATGTGAAATCAAAGCGAGTTTCTCTTCAGAATTTTCAGTTAACAAAATTTGTTTCAAACCACAATGGTTTTCTGAAAAATGTAAAAGCAGATATTTGATCCTAGCTGTCTGGAAGCAATACACTAGAGTGATACAGCCCTGAAAAAATGTCCTTTTTACCAGATACCGTAAGAATAACAGTTGTTCTAAAAGTGCAAGTACTTTTTAATATCCCGCACTATTTTTTAAGAAGCTTAAGCAATCTGTTTTGTCCTTGAGAGAATTGTTTTTCTTGTGGTTTTTGTTACACATTGGAGTGTAAATGACTTCTATATAAACACAGGAAGGTCACTGCAGTTCTTTGCAGGCTCATGGCATAACAGATGTCCTGAAACTCACACTAAAACATTGAAGAAAGTTGAAATAACCTATTTTAAAGACATAACTAAGTTCTGGAAATGACAGTGCATAACATAATTTATCAGGAACTTTGACACGTGTGAATTTGAAACAATTATTTTGCAGTTAGAGAGTACCAGTGTAATGCTTAAATATTGATAACACCTCTGTCTCCAAAAATCCAATCTGTTCTTGAAAGGCTTTACCTTCCTATTTAGTTCATTGCATTTTGTGTACTTTTTGGATTTTGCTTCCCTTAAAAAAATCCCTAAAACAAATGAACCAAAAAAAAAAAAAAAATCTCAACCCACAAACTTCCTTTTCAAGAAGGGGAAAAAAATTAACCCTAATTTTGTGGAACTGTGATGCTCATGATGGTATCTAACTTTTAATGGCAAAAATTATATAGTCCTTTTTTAAAAACCTTGTGGGTTTTTTTTCCTCAGGCTTGGAGGTTATTACGAGACAAGAAAGACCTGAACTGTGTATTACCTTTAAAAGGAGCCATACTGAAAAGATAACTAGTTTCTTTCATATTCCCTTTTTTTGGATCCTGCTGAAATAAAGAACAGTGCCAAAATCAGGAGGCACTTACCCCATCGTTTTTGTGACCTGTTTTTCTCTGTTAACTTTTGTTAAGGAAATGTTTATAAGGGTGTGGCATATTTTATTATCAGTATTTGTTAATACAACTGTTCATTCAAAGATATGCTTTCTGAAAATGCTTGCATTGTTGATTTCTACTCACAGCAAACAAGAACACATCTATATTAAGGAACACATGGGGATAAACTGACTTGTTTCTTGCATGATCTGTGTAACCAGTAATTCAGGCAGATTTAACCATGAAATATAGACATTCAAGGTTAAACCACGTGCAAATCTGACTACATCCTTAAGGCACTGTGCACTACCAACTTCTTGATGAAGAGAGTCTGTGCTTTACCTGCTTAATTGCAGTATGCGCCTCTGCTCAACTTAGCACTTTCCAGTTTAATTTCATTTTTTTCTTGGAATAACAAGCAACTGTTTATGAAAATGAAGCTAGATTATGGTTGCTAGTACTCTGAATATAAAGAACTATGATCTAAACTGGAATTTTCAAGCAACAGTTGTACTACGAAGAAGTTGAAGAAAAAAGGCTCAATTCAATGCACATAAATGCTTCACATTCACACAGAGTAGGAAGGAAAATTTTTAGGGCTTCCTTTTACGTATTTGAAGTAGTAATGATGTCTCTTGGAGAAAAATACCAAATCAAAATCAAATCAGTGCTATAATAAGCTGGGCTTCTCATTTGATTTTATGTAAATTTTTGTGAATTGGTCAGCCACTGTAAATTGAATGTGTATAAGTAATATTGAAAATTACAGCTCATCCAAAAAAATTGCAAACCTTCTCTTAAACCTCCTATAGCACAAATTGTGTCTCTCATATATAGTTCATGTATTGAAAACCAATTAATTTTTAAGACTGTATTTACCAGTGATATCAAATTCGTACACCCATTTTTTTAAGTTTAGTATTTTATATGGTGTCCAGTGAAATGAAGTTTATATATGGAAGATACGGGTTATTTTTCCAATTTATGTTGTTTTGTACTGCATATTTATAATATTTCCTATAATTAAGTAGACTAGGAAATGCCCTGTGAGGTAAAACCCATGTTGCAATTCATTAAGATCTGTCACGGCTGTTCTGCAGTACAGCTGTAAATAGGCAAAAGTTTGGTTTATTACATTCTCTAACAAGATTGTGAAAACCCTTATAACTGTAAAATAGCAAGCATTATGTCTTGTTGTGCAAACTTCTAAGTTTTAGTTTATTTAGAAGTTTTTAGTACTGTAAACTATATGCCTGATGTGAGATTACTTTCTACACAATTTGTCACAGTCTAATCTATGTAGAATTTTGCCTTGTCTCTGCAGTTGAGTTTCCTTCTGCAACTTAAACTGTCTTTCAGTTTTTATATGACTCTAGCAGTTCATTGAAATGTTCTTCCTCCTTGCATATGTTCACCCTCGCTGCCCTTTCCTTTAGGAAAAACCCGTGTGTCAGTGAAACATTTACTTTGCTTCACTTTATGTAGAATTGAAGCACAAGATTTTAGGACAGGATGATTTCTGAATTCAAAGATCATGTACAAGTTCTGTGTAGATTCTGGGAAAAGGGGATGTTTGCTATATCTTTTTAAAAAAGACATTGGCTATATCTTTGTCTAGAAAAATTAAAACTTTCCTGACCTAGGATAAATAAGAAGAGACAAATGTTTTAAGTTGGTAAAAATGTATTTTAAGTGAGCTGAATGTGAGAAACAAAGCTTTATAAAAGGCATAAAACTTTTTTGAGTTTGTATTGCATCACCTTAATGTGTCAACATTTCTTGCACCTTAAATTATGCTTCTTGTTTGAAATAACTTCTTCCTAACTGTTTTTTAAAGGTTAGGTTAAAAAATTGTGGTGTCTCTGAGGTACTCTATAAAAATTGCCCTACTAATTGAGTGTTATTTTTAATACAAGTTAAGGTCTGTATCCACGATGGACTGTGTCTTTCAATAGAATCCTTTGGTATTTTTTTTCTCAAGTTAATGTCCTCCTGATAAGCCATGTCTATAACGAGAAATTCTAGATGGTCGTTTCCCCCAGTTTTTTTGGAACAAGCCTGTTGATAACATATTTGTTAAATATAGGACTGCAACTTTTGTCAGAAAACTTCAGATATAATAGCACAAAATAAATGACCTCAGGAGAGTGGGTAGGAGCTGGACTTTAACTTTGGATTCAGTTCTGTATAGTCTGAAGTTGTTAGAGGTTTAATGACCTGGGTTTTCATCTACTCTGGGCAAATATCCAGAGTGAAAAATTTACTAATGGCTATCATAAATTTTATGGTTAGGGTAAAGTTTTCACCTTTCCTCAGCTTCAAAATAAAAACTTTCACCTACTTATCCCTTGGCATACATCCTAGCAGGAATAGTTTTTTCTGAGAGCTATTTGGTAAAATATATTTTTCACAGCTGACCAAGATTTCAGTGTGTGTGCAAGATGCTGTCTTCTCTGGGATTTGTTATTGCCTTGAAATAAAACTACTTTGGTTCAGCGCTTTTATTTATTTAATTATTATTCTGACTCCGCTTTTTGGCATTGGGTTTTCTTGTCTTTTCTCATCTCATGTCAGAAACCACTAGTGTCCTCTCTAGGATTTTAAGAACTCATTTTAGTCCTTCATGACTAAATTAACAGGCTCAGAGGTGTGCAGTAGGACCAAACGTTGGCAAGGGCTTCACATTTGGTGACAATAATACAGAACTGGCATAGGCTATACACTGTGAAACTTAAAGTTTCTCTTGTAGCTCTTGCTGTCACTTGTCTTGAAAGGTGAATGTGTAAGTGAATTCTCAGTACCTTTAGATGTGTTGACAGTATAAGGTGTTATTTTTTTTAAATCCTTCGCAAAGAAATCAATATAAATCAATTTTAAGACTCACATTGCAGGGTGATGATAAAAGGATGTAAGATGATTTGTATAAAACCTGAAGTTAGCATTATATTTGTGAATCCCAAACATTTATTTGGAATTAATGCTTTACTTGAACTTGCATTATGGGACTTGATTCACAGTATATTTGATGTTAAAATTTAAGTCCATCAGAGAATGTCATTCTTGATTTATTGTACTGTACTTGCTACTGGTTGTCCTGTATTTTGTGGGATTTTTGGGGTTTTTTTTTTGCCTTGTCTTCTGTAATCCTTGTGTGTTCCGATATAAATATTTCCCTTGATTCTACTGAGTGATGCTTGTCTGAAGAGCATGAAAGAATGTGCAACTTTGGTCCATTTACAAGTCAAATTCAGTTATGAGAAGTACAGATGGAAATAAGTTGAAGGGTTTCTGGTACTTGCCCTTCTCTTGCTGGGCTGAAGACTGAATCAAAACTTGTGCAATGTATGTATTTTTCATCTATAAGCATTTCTAGAAGACTTGTAATGCTCTTGCCTTCCAGAAGAAATTTCAGAGTACTTAATATTCTTTACATTTTGCTATGTACACTGTCTATGCTCATGATGAAATGTAGAGTTTTAATTTAGCTTAATATCTGTTTCAAATACACTTTAAAAAAAAAACTACATTGTCACCTTGTAAATTGTGTATGTCACTGCGTGGATCAAGAAAGCAGAAAGGTTTTACCTCTACATACTGTTTTGAAATGTCAGGAGAATTTTAATTTAGTCTGCAGAGGCAGCTTGTAGTCAGAAGTACCTGGCTGGATGTTTCTGTACTTACAGCACTCTTAAGGAAGAGTTTGCTGATGGATTTATAACCAGCTATTTATTTGAAGAAAAATGGAAAAAAAGCTGGGGGCATTAGAGTTACACTGGGCATAGAGTCATTTATACTTGAAATATCTTGGAACTTCTTTACTTAGAATCAGGGCTTTAGTCCTTTTCCTTCTCTTCAAAAAATATTTTTTATTTTTTTAAATAAAGTCATTATTTGGACTAGTATAGTTTGGAAATATTTCTGTTTTGTCTGTGAAAAGCACTGCAATTTTTTGTAAAATGCAGAATAATAAAGGGTAAATGTGACTTAACTAAACTCTGCATGGTAGTATAGTTTGTCTTTGCTTTAAACAATAATTGGTTCAAGTCTGCTCAAGTAAGAAGTTTTAAATGTCCTGTGATTTAACACATTAATAAATTGAGGGTTTAAATACATTTATTTTGCATGGTTAAATACCATGGTACATCTGATATCTCTCACAGTACGATATTAATAATGAAATGCGTTTGTCGGAAGCTTATCCACTAGTTATTTTATTTGACCTTTCCAGCTTGAGCTTGAAACACTCTGGGTGAGCTCAAGGGCAGAACTTGCAAACTGTGCCTTCTCTTGGGGCCATAGATAAACTCTCCTTCTGCTTCATCTGTACCACCCACTCCAAATTTGCTAGAGGGTGACTGGGGGAGGGTCTGCTTGACCCTCTTCCTCCCTGCTGCTGCCTGACTGCCGTGTGCTGTACAGGCGGCTCTGTGGCAGCAGCGGCAGGCGAAGGGGGAGAGCAGCTGGAGAGATGGCCACAGGGCCACGTGTCCTGGCACCGGGTTGGTGCTGGGAGCCAGGGTAGGAGCAGCAGCGACTCTGCGCTGTAACTTTGCTGCCTTCTATTTAAAGACTGCCCTGAGTCAGGGGAAGTGAGTGCTACTGGGGATGACAGTTGCTTCAGGCAGCCCTGGGGAGGACAGGGTTGGGGGTAAACATCACTGGCGAGGGCCTGAGCAGGGAAGGGAATGGAGGGCTCCCGTAGTGCCGAGTGCGACAGGGCATCTGAGACCTCGTCCTTCATAGGAGATGAGGAAGAAGAGGAAGAAGAGGAGGAGGAGGAGGAAGAAGAAGAGGAGGAGGAGGAAGAGGCCATGGACCCAGAGGAAGCAGAGGAGCTGACTAACAGGTATATCTCCTCAGGGACTCATAGCCCCAGAGAGAGCCGGCAGCTCCACCCCAAAGCATCATCCCCCAGGAGCTGCCAGGATTGGAGTCCCGTGCTGGTTTAGCGGGTTTCCCCCCTTCCCTTACCAATTGCTGCAGACGAAAAAAAGGAGGGGAGTAGAGGGCTGTAATATTTTTTTCAGATGAGTATGGCTGTAATTAAGTTTTGTGTGGTAAGCGCCTACCCCGAGTTCCCTGAAAGCTTTTCTATTTAAAGATCCTCTGATGTGCCAGCTCAAGTGGCATCTCCTTCCACTCCTCCCTCTCTGGCTGACTCTTTGTCACATATGGATCTTAAATACTCTGCAGATTTGCTTGTCAGGGAGAAAATGCTCAAAGATTATAATGGTGCCTTAAAATTGGTTCCTTTTTATGGCCCTTTATTCCTTCCCACTTCCCTCCCTCTTCAGTTTCTTCTTTCCTTAAAAAGGAAAAACTCGTTGTACATGCCTGTTATTGCTGGTCATGATTTGTATGGCTGATTTTTGCGGTGGAATGGGAAATATTCTATCCCTTTGATCTCTAATTTTTTTCTCTTTTTAAAGTATTTTCATTTTCTTAATAACTTCCACAGAAACAGATTATTGTCCTGCTATTTCTCTCCTACCATTAGGAATGTAACGAGCAAGGCTGTGGCCCAGTGCCCTGCCAACGCAGGATGCGGAGGCTCTGCAACCTGGGCCATGCTGACAGACTCT
This sequence comes from Hirundo rustica, assembly GCF_015227805.2. Classification (NCBI taxonomy): domain Eukaryota; kingdom Metazoa; phylum Chordata; class Aves; order Passeriformes; family Hirundinidae; genus Hirundo; species Hirundo rustica. The sequence continues at coordinate 7,466,920 of NC_053488.1, forward strand.
GGCTGTGCCAGGGCTGTTGGTTTCACAAAGAGACCACAAGGCCTGAAAGTCCCCAGCACATACCAAGATTTCTTCCTTGTCTTGAGTAGACCCCGTCAGTTTTAAGTGGATACTGTAGGAAGAACCTAAGATGTTAATGTTTTTAGCTCTAAGTTTTTTCCAGGAACCCATTTTTTAAGAAATGTGCCATACAGTTCCTAATGCCTCTGTGCTGTGAAGCCATCTGTGTTTACCATCACTCTGTGTGTATCATAGTTCAAAGTGCTTTCTGACATTGCTGATGGTCACTGGACAAAAAAGATGGCAGTGGGTTTGCTCTCTGCACCTAACCCACCCAAAATGCTGCAAGAACAAAAGCCAAAGGGGGAAATGTATCCTAGAACTGTAGGTAAAACTTCCTAGCATTAAGAGCTAGTTTTCCGCAGTGGGAGTACACCCTGGTGTGTAATGCTGCTTTATTCCCAAGGGAGGTGTTGGGTTTTCAGTCCTGTACTAGCAGAGAGAGGGATTGCATGCCAGTAAAACACTTCTTGCATTCAGCTGTATCCCTGCAAGAAAACCAACTGAAGTCCATGGAGTGGAGGAGCTCACTGCAGACAACTAAAACATGATTTAGATAAATAATTTTTAATAGAATCTGCAATTAAATGGCTAATAGTAAAACTGAAATTGTAAAAAGTAGGAATTGTTAAAAAGGGAGTGAAATCTATGTGGCCTCACATTTATTGAGCTGAGAAGATGACTTCTCCATGGGTGCCTGTTAGCGGCTTGTCACAGCTGCATCTTACTTCTGGCTGGCAGTTTCTGCAATGCAAACTTGGGCATTGCATCTCAGCACTCATTTAAATCACAGCAAACATTCCCTTTAGCTCCCACTTATATTAAACACAGCAGAGTTTTTCTCTGTCCCTAACTGTCCTACTAATAAACAGGCCAGAGTCTACTAGAGAGGTTTTTAACAGCTATGCTAACTGGTAGCTGAGCATATTTAAATTGGGTAGTTTAATTAGGTTTAAAAGATGTAAAATTTGGGGTTTGTCACAAATGTGGTGACTGCACCGACCACTCAGCAATAGCTTAGAAAAGGTAAATAAAACGGACTCTTTAATTGCTTAGAGGTTGTTGTAAACGTCAGCAGGGTTGTTGAGCTTCGAGCCTCCTCCTGTGGTCAGTGCCTGGGCAGAGCTCCTGGCAAGAACAGACAGGTTGAGCCCCTGGAACATACTAACTCAAGCTGTGAGCTAATTATTTGTTGACAAACAGGTTTTCAAGTCCCCATTGCAGAACAGATTTTTTTTTGAGTGCATGGGCTTTGAAAACATAGCTTAGAGGAGATGTAACTAATATGCAGCCTTGGCTGAAGGCAGCTTGTCCTGGACCCTGCTGCCATCAATTTATTTTTAACAACCTCAAGTTCTCTGTTCTGCTTTCCTCCTTTGAATGCAGTTGAACAGCACCTGCTTGTGCAAGTCAGCAGGGAAGTCTCCACTGGCTCCTGTTTCTGCCTTTCAAGCGTGTTAAATAGCCTCATACCTATTTTATATGAGAGTTATGCAGCACGATGACTGCTGCAAGGTCGGGAAGTGCCTCTGTGAAACAAGCAGAAGAGCCCTGGTGCTCCTCTGATACACCAGTCCCTGGGTTCTGACCAAAACACTCAAGTTCCACACTGTGCAGTAACTGCAGCAAATAAAACCCCAAAAGCTGCAGCAGAAATTATGACTTATCCCAAAATTACAAGGCAGAATGTGAAAGGCAGAAGAGTTTGGGTTTCATGTCTTTATTACCCTTATTAATGTAATATTTAAATAATTTGATTTCCTAGCACAATTTTTAATGTAAGTAATGAGACTAACATGCAGCATCAGAACCTATTAGAAAGGTGGGATAAGGGTTTCTTAACCTTGTCAGCACAAAACCTCCACTGATCTGTATAGGACCTGTACAATATTTTCTTGCTTTTGGGCATTTTACTATTAGGTAGATGATCATGGTAGATGATTTCTGTTCCTAGCTCTGTGTATCCAATTAATCACTGACACAGGGAAAATATTTTGAGTACTGTGTTCTTTAAGGCAAGCATGAGTATGATGTTAACAGATTTTAATTTTTCTATTGGTAAAGGTGAAAATGAAGGCTAACAAAAGTAAAATTGTTTACCGTTTACTGGTTTACATATCCACTGGAATATCTGCATCTCTAACAAATGTGTGATGGATGAGCTGTTCTGACACAGTTCTGTCTTTCAGACCATTCTCAGATAATTTCCTTCTACAGTGGGAAGGTCTCTGGATGTGTCTGTGTGCAGCGTTTGCATAAAAATGGCTCTGCAGCCAATTTAAGTGTTTCCAGACAGCTTGTTTGCCTGGAATATGTAAGGGTTCATTTTATCTGCTCATTTAATGTTTACCTATAACCAGTAGATGGGGAGAAAAATGGGGAGAAACCATTTTTGGAAATTTATTTTTTTTTTTTTTTAATGAAGAAGTCCTTCCAGAAGATCAGAGGTGTGTAAGCTTTAGAGACAAATCTCATTTATAATGATTGATGGAAACAGGTATAAAGGGAAGCACAGTGGAGAAGGTGTCTTCCTGCCATGCTGCAGCATCTGGAGAGCAAAAGACTGGAGTGATAGCAGATGGATGGTGAGAAGGAAGGGGTGGGGAGTACTATGGATTTATCTTCTGAAAAGAAAAGTTACCATACCCTACCCAAAGCAGAGAAAGACATGGGGAAAGCATGTGTGATTTTAGATGCCTGTAGATGAGGCAGTGCCTGACTTGGGCCAGGGTGGAAGAGCCTGACAGGGCTGTTTTTCTGCCACCTCTAGCAGGAGAATGAGCAGGGAAGGTGAGAGAGGTAGGAGGTAGCAGAGCTATGTGGGCCATTTCAAACATGTCAGGGCAGAGACTTGAGCAAAATGTAACTCAGAGCAGCTGAATGGGGCAGACTGCTGAGGTGGGAGCATTGCAGAGGGGATGGGTGCAGCCAGCTCCTTCTTGCTTCTGCAGCTGTGCACTCCATGTTTTGTTTCTCTTCAGCCTTTTGGGTAAAACTAACTGACTCCTTAATAAAGGCCTGTGTTGCAGTAGGGCTCAAGAAGTTCCCCACTGGGTCTCAACAGAGCGATTATGTAACTGTGTAAAGAAGTGTCCCACCCAGACTGAAGTGTTTGGTACCTGTGGTGCCTCTACAACGTGGTGGAGAATCCAGAATGCAGGAGCATGGCAGACCTCTGGGCATGGAGGTGCTGTGGATTCTCGAACAGCATCTGATCCTGCACATGGCTGTGCCACTAGGACATGTCATGAGCTGATGTCTGGAAAACAGACTAGCACTACTGCAGGTTGTGTCCCTTCATAAGAGATGGAACAAAATGTGTGAGACAAGCTTAGATCCTGGCTCCCAGCTACTCATCATAAAACCCAACTCTGTAGCTGGGCAAGTAGCTGTCTTAATGTTTTTAGATAATAGTCCCTTTGAATTTTGACAGATGCATGAGCCGCTCTGTTGCCAGAAGAGGCATCATTAACCGAAAGAAGTCAACAAAACCTCATCTGGTGGGAGGCTGGGTTGGAAACGCTCTCTTTCTGTAGCTCCCAATTCTCTTAGCCTGAAGAAGATGGATGAGCTGTAGCCCTGGGAAATGCAGAACAATAGGCAAAGACCTTGCTGAGCATTCTGATAGCTGTACGGGGAAGGGGGCACCTTAGTGAAGGCAGAAACTCCAGAAATGTACAGAATAAAAACGCAAGCACAGCAAAGTGTTTCCTTCAATTGGGAAGTTGTAGGAGCTCTCAGAAAATGAGATCTTGTCAGTGCAGACTACAGACATAGGTTGACATCTTGGTCATTTTATCTGTGTTGTTTTCAGCTTGTGAGGAATTATGCAGCGAACAGCTACACATTTTTGTGATACCAGCAGTGGCAAGGTCTGGTATGAAGAGGATAAAGAGAGGCTGGGGAGAATATTAGAAAGCTGATAGGCGGGCTGCATATATCTCTCATAGTAGTGGTGTGCACAGGTGGATAGACTGCACTCACTGTGAACACAATCGCTCCAGCATCTGGGGAGGTGAAAATTCTTCCCTCATACAATACATAAAGGAACATCTCTCAAGCCTGCCAGGCTGGACTAGAAACCTGAAATCCCAGTGGACACAGCACAGAAGTCATAGTGAGAAGCAGACATCTGTGAGAAGTAGGAGGAGGCAGGAAGAAAAATATGGGTTGGAGTTATTATGGCAGGAGGCACAAAACTGGTTGTCAGTGTCTCCAAGACTAAGAAAAGGATTAGGTCAATGTCCTAGCAGTGAAATAACATGCTGATAAGTGCCAATAGGAATGGATGTGAAATGTGTACATGGAAAAAAGACAGCACTGGCTTTTTCCCTGGATGTCAATGCCTTCATATCTACATTTACAAGCTGAAACATTGCAAACATCTTTTTGCAGTGGCAGAAACTTCCTGTGACTAGAGAGGGGTCTTTCAGCTGTTTGTGCAGCTTGAACACAGTTCATGAAATGGCAGCACTTGGAAGTGCACTGGAAGTAAATGTTTGAGTTCTATGCCTCTCATTCTGGTCTTAAAAGTATAAAGCAACATCTCTTCACAGTGTAGAGGAATATGAGCTGTGACAAGTTTGTGACCATGAAAATGAGATAATGATGCATATAATTCAAGCTTTTTGCATAGGCAGGGCCAGGGCAACCCGTTCTTATTCATTAATATCAGCTCAAGTGGGAGTGCGCTCTGTTCTGTATGAAGGTTTATTTAATAGCACCAAGTAGTGCAGAAAAATAGATTTAAAAATATAAGAATGATTTAGAAGAAGAAAAATGTTGAAAAAAATTTCATCTGTTATTGTGGATTCAAATAACTGAAAACTTCCTTAGTACTATTGCTATTGATTTTTTTTTTTTTAATTTAATTTTATTTTGCAATGTCCAAGTCAATGCCAAGCCATGGAACTGGCAAAGGAAAAACTAAGAAAAATTGGTATGGCTGTGTTTTGCTGTACCTCTTTCTCTAACCAGTAAGTTTTCACCAAAGGAGCTAGCCTTTCTAGAGAGTACTACACCAAGGCAGATAATCAGCTGTACATGCTGGGGCTTAAATCTGTTTGAGAGCTGGGTTTGGAGGGCAGGAGGGGATTGGCTAACATGCAATTATTTAGTATTGAGCTCTCAGACAAGCTTTGAATTGTGGACCTTCAAGTTGTGCTGCCAGTCACCATCTCCAGGCCAGCCCCATCACCACAACTGGGTTTAAGGTCCATCACGAGTTTGATACTGCGTTGTCCCATGTCAGGCTATTGTCCCACAGAGTGACTTCTACCTTCAGTTAGCACCGAGGACATCAGAGATGATCTGAGCCTTGGTCTGTAAAGACCGGAGCATGGAGCAGCCAAATGAGCCTTTCTTGTTTTGGGCTCTGGAAAGTAAATTAATGGAAAGGTAAGGGTAGCACCACCTGTAGCAGGATTATATTTCTGTTTCCATTTGGTACTCAGCATTTTCACAGAGTGGTCTTTACAAAAAACTTACAGTCCAGAGAGTTTGCTTAATGAGGCTGTTATGACTTTCCACAGGATTTCTTCTTGCCTTCAAAGACCTCTGCTTTCTGACTGGTGTTCAGTACCCTCTGGCACAGTGCCACCTGCTTCTCAGGGGCGTGCTCCTGTCTCTGCAGCCTGCGAGTATCTCTGGCACCTCTGTGGTGTGGGGCCACAACCTTTGGCAGTTGGTCAGATGAATTCTGCTTTTCTGATCCCTGATCTGTGGCTAGGTTTCTTCACTTTAGCTGAAGCACTTTATCCTAATCAGTGGAAAAGTGGCCCTTCTCTCTGTTCAATGGAAGCAGGATGTTGTGTGGCCATAGATTTGCCTTCTTCCGTGGTAGTGACTTCACTGCTTCTGCTCTACTGAAGACCTCATCTTGTCTGGCAGATACTCTAGCTTTCTTTCCATCAGCTACAAATGTGATTTCCATAAATGAACTACTGTCTACTCAGGAAATATGGAGTTGAGTTTTAATTACCTTTTCTGTGCCTGGTGGGGTTTTTTTTGTTTTGTTTTGTTTTGTTTTTTTCTGGTTTGGTTTGGTTTGGTTTTGGTTTTGGTGGGTTTTTTTTGTCTTTTTTTTTTTTTTTTAGTAAATGTTGCAACCCTAAAAATACTAAACCCTCCACACATTGTGTCTTTCAATTGCTTTTGCTAATCTTTATACTCTTAACTTGAAGAATTTGAAGCATATGAAGTTTTCTAAAGCTTCTCAGAAAAGCTTTTCTCCACCCTTTTTACTATTTTAGTTGAGAGGTTTGGTTGCAGGACGTGATAGTGTATTGATTACACATCATAAGGTTTAAAACTAGCTTTATGAAATGCTGCGGTTTCATTTGGGGAGGTGCCAGTATATTTCAATTCTTGAATGTATTCTAAATTACTTGTTAAGTATCTAGAGTGCTTAGAGGAATAAATATATGAGAAGACAGTAACAAACCAGTGGATAGACTCTCTACTGCTTTGAGCATTGTATAATCATTCACACTTGCGCAAAGCAAGTGTGGGTGCTATTAAAACACTGACAGTATCTTTGAAGTGTTTAATGAAAGGTTTAGTTTATACTGTGAGATAAACACACGCTGGAGAATAACCCCAGAATCAGCTCAATCTCACACTGGCAAAACAAGGTCAGATCAAAGACTGTTCTTCCTGTATTGTCAAGATAATTTAAACACCTCCCCTTCAGTGAACTAACCTTGCAACAAACAGTTTTACACAAATGCATCTAAAATATAGTTGTGAGATGAAATATGACTTTTCTTATGCTTGTACTTCAAAATTTATGCTTATGCAGTATCTTTACAACTTTGAAAGCCATTTTTATTTTAACGAAGAAATTCAGCCTTTTCCTGCAATAATTTAATTTGTTGTGCGTTTTTACAGCTTTCTTTTGTTATTTGTTCTTTTGTTTGTAGTTTAAAAGATCTTATCCAAAGTGAAGACGTGAAACCCAAGCTGCAGTACATCATGACTAACCCTTCCTTTTCCATGGTAACATGCCAAAGTGAAGACAGTGGAATACACTGGGAGACCAGCTCGAGCAGATGTTCTACTCCCTGGACCTCAGAAACTAGTACAGCTTCCGATCTTTATAGTATGGAAAGTTCACCAGTAGGTTCTCCTCCAGGAAAAGTTATCTTTATTATGGATGAAGGCAAGATCGTTCGGAAAAGGACACGCAAATCTTCAAACAGGGTGCCAATGGCTACAAGACCGAAGGGAGGCCAGTGCAATAAAAAACGTGACTCTTCTGGAATGCAGAGGCAAGAACCAAGAACTGTTCTAGGAGATGTGCAGGCCTCCATGTTGAATGTAGAGCAGGTGGAAGCACAAGACAGAGACGAGGAAATGCTGGACAACAAAGAAGATTTAGAGAATATCGCAGAAGAGCCTGTAAAACGTGCTCCAATAAGATCAATATTTAGGGAGAGCAGATTGAGAAAAGTCGGTCCAATTCTTGGAGGACCAGTACAAGCTAGAATCCAGCTGTTCAACTCAATTTTTGGAGGCACTGGGCCAGCCCCTGAAACATTGGAGAATAACAGAATCCGGAGAAGTAGCTCAGCTTCAGGAGATTCTGAAAAGTGCCTTGAAACATCAGTAAAAGAAAGACTACAGAAGTTTGGTGCACTCTCAGAAGCAACACGTCCAAAACATTTTCAGGGGGCAAGAAGTAAAATTCTTGAAACACCTTCAGAGAGAAGAAGGAAGCAAAGACAACAACTCACAGAACAAGCAAATCAAAGCTTTTCTTCACCAACTCCACCTCTTGAAAAACAGCTTACTAAGAAAAATGATGTTTCATCAGAAAATATTGAACCTTACAAAACGAAAGAATCAACTCTTCAACATGAAGAAAGAAAAGAGAGACAATCTCTTCTGGAGACGCCAAATCAGGTTTCAGGACATTTGCTGAAGAATGAGGAAGAAGCCAGGAAGCAGCAAAGTCATTCAGCCGCAGCCGGAACATCAATAACAGAGTCAAAAACCTCCATATCACTCAAGGCTGATGAGAAACGAGTGCTGCTTCCCTCAGCTGAAAATGCAAACAAGAAGCCAGATCAATCCCCGGTCACAGCATCAGATCATCGTGATGAAGTGAAGAAGCAGGAGGTTCAGCCCAATTCTGCACCACAGTCTGTTTCAGCAGATTCTGTTAGTGAATTAAACAGACCAAGTTCCCAGCATATTTTGCCTAAAGAATCTATGTCAGAACATCTTGAGAGGGAAACAGAGAAGTCTTACTTACCTGACGTTCCATCAGCTAAATCCAAATATTCCGCTTCAACTGAAGTAAGACAGGAAGATATTATTCCTCAGTCATCAGAAACTGCACAGTCTGAGTCTGAACATGTGCTTTTAGCACATTCTGGAAATGAAACAGAGGAGCAAGATACCAAGCATCCACCATCAACAACTGAATCGTCAGAGTCAGCGACTTCAGGTCTAATGTATTCAGCAGAAAGAGATGAGGGCCAAAAGACCACATCCTCAGAAACTCAAAATACTCATTTGGAGAGCCAAACAAAGTCTGAAGAAGACTTTTCACTTCAGGAAGCAGAGAAGCAAAGAATGAAATTAAAACCACCAATTCCTGAAAATGTAGATTCCAAATATTTCGGAATTTCATATCCTGTTCATACAGAAACAGAAGAAACACAGAAAACTTCAGCTATAAATAAAGCAGTAGATTTTGATCACTCTGATTTTTCCATTGAGGAAAACAAACAAGGTGGGGAAATGGAGATGGAACATCCAGACCTCTCATATTCCACTGAAGGAACTGGAGAATCAGAGGAAACACAGATGGAGACAGAGCATCTGGACTTCTCTTCTCCCAAGGAAGAAACAGAGGAATTGAAGGGTGAACAGATGGAGATGGAGTATCCAGATTTCTCTTTTTCCAGGGAAGAAATAGAGGAACCAGGAAGTGCACAGCTAGAGACAGAACTTCCAGATTTCTCATATTCCAAGGAAGAAACAGAGGGATCAGAGAGTGCAATACCAGATACAGATTATCCAGAACAGCTTTTTTCCACAGAAGGAATAGAGAAATCAGGGAGATCACAGCCAGAGTCAGAACATCCAGAATTTTATTTCAAGAAAGAAACAAAAGAACCAGAGAGTGCACAGCTGGAGATGGAACATCCAGACTTTTCTTTTTCCAGGGAAGAAATGGAAGAATCAGACAGCACACAGCTGGAGACAGAGCACTCAGATCTATCGTCTTCCAGAGAAGAAATGGTGGAATCAGAAAGCGCACAACTGGAGATGGGTCATCCAGATTCTTCTTTAACCAAGGAAACAGTCAAGGAAATGCAAAGTGCACAGCTGGAAAAGGAACACCAGGTTTCCCTTTCCAAGGAAGAGACAGAAAACCAAGCACTCAGTCCTTTTGAACTGGAAGAGTCTTATTCCCCTGAAAAAGAAAAACAAGAAGAAAAAGAAGAGCTTGCAGTGGCACATTCAGAGTTATCATGTATGATGGAGGAAGCAGACAAAGAAAATGCTACAGAACTCCAGTTGGTACATCCAGATACATATGATTCCACCAGAAGGGCTGAGATACAACAAACTGGATATCTGGAAACAGCATTTTCAGATTTACCGTATCCTATGAATAAAACAAAGGAGCAAGAACTGTCACAAGTTGACAAAGGCGAACAGCCACAGCCTGTACAGCAGGATTCACAGTCTGGAGGTAAGCTGGATTCCTCTGCCACGGTGGTGCAAGGAGACACTACTCAACTGCAGCCAGAGCACCCAGTGTGGCCACATTCCACCAGAAAAGAACAGGAACATAAAACTTCACACCTGAAGGTGAAACAGCCAGAGACATCTTCCACTGGCAAAACAGAACATCAAAAATTGCAGCCAAAGCTGGAACGAATTGATTCACTGCATTCCCAGGGAGAAACGGTACAAGAACCTGTACAGAGAAACTTAGAAGGTCCAGAGCCATCACATTTCATTAGTGAAGCAGAGCAACATGAAAATGGAGAAGCAGTTTCAGAAAAGAGGGATTTCTCATTTATCACTGGAGAAGTGATGCAAAAAGGAGTGGAGTCAGGAACTTTGCGGTTGCAAGTGACTGACAGAGCAAAGCCCTGGGAAATGACACAAATGGAGCAGGAGCAGTCTTTTCCTTCCTGTTCCACTGCCGGTGGTCAGCAACAGGAAACACCACCACTGAATGTGCCCCAGCCAGATGTTTCATGGTCCTTTGGCAGAATGGAACAAGACACAGTACAAACAGAGGTGAAACAGCAGGAAACAGACCAACAAGAAGCTGTGCAAATGGAAACAGAGTATTCAGGTATTTCGGAAAGCTCGGGTAAAGAGGAGCCGCAGGTCACAGACCAAATTAATTTGTCACAGCAAGAAATAGCTCGACCAGGGTTAGTGCACCCATCTTTGCCATATTCTTTCAGTAAACAAGTGCAAGAAGAGCCAACATATTCAAAAAAACCATTTTATCTAAGTACAGAAACAGAGAAGGAAATTATACAACACAAATCACAACAGGAAAAAATAGAACATCCAGAGCTGGATGTAATGCCTTCTTCCAGTGAAAAAGAGGCTCCACTGGAAATGGAAGTAACTTCAGAATATACAGATTTGCCGTATTCCTCTCATGAGCAAGAAAAGTTATTGAAAAACCCAACCTTACCATTCCATTTGAAGCAACGAGAAACTGAACCAGTAATGGTGGAACATCCAGGTATTTCATGTGACAGTGGTGAATCGAAGCAAGGCGACATTGTGGAGCAGGGGTCAGGACATCCAGAGCTCTCATACTCCATGGAAGAAACTCAGCAAAAATCAGAACATTTGGATTCAAAAGGAAGCCTGGGTGAAGAAGCACAAGATGAAAGCATGGAAGTAGCATCTCACTACCCAAATCAGTCATGCTCACAACTGGATTCAAAATATTCAGATTCATCATTTTCCTTAGGTAAAGGCAAAGAGCAATCAACTCAAAAGTTTGAGTCTAAGCATCAAGAGTTGCCTAAAGTAGCTAGAAAAAGAGTTGCTGCTCCAACAACTGCACAAATAGAGTCAAAACATCCAGAAATTGCACCGTGGGAAATGAAGCATCCTGATTTGTCACATTCCACTGGTGAGACAAGCCAGGAAGAACCAGCACCATTGGATCAAAAATACAGAAAACCTTCTCTTGGCAGAGAAAAGCAGCAGAAAGCCACAAAGCAGGAGTTAGAGCAAGAAAAGTTAACACATTCTCCTGATAAAAGGAACACTTTAGAACATGCCCAAGAGGGCTTGGAACAACCAAATTTATCATTTTGCATTGATAGGCCAGATGATGAAATGACACCACCAGAGGCAGGGCATACTGATGTAGTATCTCCTCTGGACAACACAAAGGAACAAGGAAGAGTGCAAGAAATAGAGCAAACTTATCCCTTTGGACAAATGGAACAGAAAACAGTTCAGCCAGAAGTGGAAATTTCATATTTGTCACGTTCTGTGGGTACAGCAGAGGAAACAGAAATACCAGAACCAGGGGAGGGACATTCTGATTTGCCTTACTCTGTTTTCAAAGTAGGAGGGCTGCAAGCATCACAGCCGAGACCTGAACACCCTGGTCTACCACATTCCCTTGACAAAGCGCAGGAAACAATCCAGCTGGGATTGGAAGAGCCAAGTGCATTGTATGGTCATGACAAAATGGAGCAACTCCCACCTGCACAGCTGGAGCCAGGCCATGCAAGCTTGGCACCCCTGGCCAGGGAAATGGAGCCACGAGGGATGGAGCACACAGCTGTGGAATGCTCTAAAGAGGAACAGTCTGTCAGCAGAGCAGAGCATCCACAAGCTGCAAAGGAGAAACAGAGAGTTCCAGATGCACCACCCCAGAGTAGAAAAATGGAGCAAAGAGAAATGTTAAAAGCCGAGCCAAAGCATCCTGACTCACTGCATTCCATTGATAAAGCAAAGCCACAAGGAACTACACAACCAGTGTTAGAAAAACCAGATCTGTCATCTTGGCCTGGCACAACAGAGCAAGGACAAACTGCTGGAGAGGAGAAGCCAGGCTTCTTGCATTCTTTCAAAAAAGAAGCACAAGGCAAGAAAGCACGGACAGAATTGGGACATTTAGAATTATGTCATTCTCCCCGTGAGGCAGACCAAGAAACTTTAAATGTAAAATCACACCGTTCAGATTTATCCGCTGGCAGATTAGAACACCATGAAATCATACAGCCCGAGGCAGAAGTAATGGATTTGTCATGTTCAGTTGGTGAACCACAGCAAACTCAAATTGCTGATGAGGATTTGGAGTGCCTGGATTTATTTCCTTCCACTGGCACAATACAGCAAGAAAATATTCAACCAGAGCAAGAGAAGACAGATGAGTTTTCATCATCTCTCAGCAAAGCAGAGGAATGGAAAGACACAGGAATGCAGGCAGAACACCCTGAGCCGCAGTGCTCTATGGAGAAAACAGAAGGACTGCAAAATTCCCAAGCAAACTCAGAATATGCAGATTTGTCATTCTCTGTTGGCACAGCAGAACCTCATAAAACAACACAGCCAGAGTTGAAAGAACAGAGTTTGTTGCATTCATTTGCCAAAACAAAGCCATCGTGGGCTGCCCTACCAGAGTCTGAACATGCAAAAGTCGTAGATGCCATGGGCCAAGTACGGCACATGGATTTGTCCTCTTCTGCTAGTGAAGAAAAACAAAGTGCACAGCTGGAGGTCAAAAAGGAGAGGGGAAGCTATACATTACAAGCAGAGGAAATAGTAAAACTAAAATTGGAACAACCAGTGTTTTCAAGTCCTCATGGCATGGAAGAGCAACCAAATACATCCCTGGTGGAAGGGGAGTTCCCAGACTTCTATTCCTCTGGCAAAACAGAAAAACAGGATGCTGCACAAGGAGGGTTCATGCCTTCTGATGTTTTGTATTCCACAGGAAAATCAGAGGAGTTGCAACAAGAACAGCTGAATTCAAAACGTCCAGATTTGTCACACTCTCTTGGCGAAGCAGAGAGTCATGTAATAAAGCCCCTAGATTTATCATGTTCCTATGGCAAGGCAGAGCAGCCGCAGACTGCCCAGCTGGAGCATCCAGAGATACCATATTTCACTGGTGAAACAAAACAGAGGGGTGGGGTCCAGCCAGAACAGCAATGTGTTAGTTTGCAGTCCTCTAATGTTGAAACAGAGCAGCCAGAAACACCTTCTGTAGCACATAGCTTTGTCGAGACTGAGGAGCAGGGAACTGCACTACCAAACTTCAAACAATCAGATTTATTAAGTCCTACTGACAAAGCAGAAAAGCGTGAAATGGCCCCACTGAGAGGAGGACATTCACAGAAGCGAGACACTGGTGCTCCTTCATCTCTAAGTGCTCAGCTGGAAACTGAACAACAAAATTTATCATTTTCCACTGAGGAAGCAGACAGCCACAAAACTCAACCATATTCGTCTCTTACTGAACAAACAGTGTCTGTACCTTTGGGTGCTTCACATACTGTCTCCAAAAAAAGCCCTGAAGGAAGTCCGAAGTCTTCACCTGTAACTGAAGGCTCACGCCCCAAACATTTAGATATATCTTACTCCCGCTCTAAAACAGAACACTCAGAATCTGCCCTGCCTGAGCCACAGTCCTTTTTTGCAAGAAGAGAAGAGAATACAGAAAGTCTTCCACGTTTGCCTGTAGCTGCAAAGTCAGAGGCTGAATGTGAAACTTTACCGGAAGCTGAGAGAGAACAGACTCCACATTACTTTCACACAGCTACACAATTAGAATCTGAAGAACTAAATTTAACATATTCTGCAGATAAAATAGAAACTCTGGAAAGTCAGGATTACTTGACTGTACCTTCAAAACCACAGTCTGAACCTTCAGTTCCATTTTATTCAGCTGATGAAACAGGTCAGCAAGAAGTTCCACCCTATTCAAAACCAGTCTCTGCATATCTGGTTCCCACACGGTCCCTAACTGAACAAGAAAATCAAAGTATGCAGCCACTTATTACCCAGCCCAAACAATCAGAGTGTGAACATGTAATTCCACCACACAATGAAAAACAGTTGCAAAAAATTGAACTCAGTTCACCTGAGGCAGCAAGCTTAAAGGCAGTACATGTGGACACTATGCCTCAAGTGCAAGACCAAGACAAGACAGAATCTTGTTTGCTGGACACAATATATTTGTCTCCAGAACAGCTAAGAAGTTCCCCTAGATTCACTACTGAGCAATATAAGCAAGAAATGCAACCTGATGTACAGACAGTGCCAAGGTCAGTGACCACAGAGTCAAAGGTGACTGGTGTAGCAGACCAGCAAGTAGTGTCATCAGAGTCATTTATGCCTTTTCATAAATTACCTGGAAAGTCAGAATCTGAAAAGTCAGTATCAGTGGCTCATACCGATGATGAAGAAAAAGAAAATATTCCATCATCTTTATCTGATGTAGCAGGCATGCTTGGAAAGCAATCTAGTGCAGTTTCAGGCATTTATACCGAAGGAGAGCATAGGCATGAAATACAACGTTATGAAGACCAAACGCATACAACCTTGGAGCATCTGGGAGTGGTTTCATCAGACCTTGCTCGTGAAACTGTGACACACAAAACTCATCATTATTCTGGTGGATGGGACAGCCTTCCTCCAGCAGAGATTAATCCCCTTAGCTCGAGTTCTGAAGAAAAGCAGAACCCAGATATTCCATCTTTTGGGCTGGCTAGCTGGCTGGTAGAAGAGGTGAAAGCTCGCTCAATTAGTCCAATAGGGGCTGCAGATGTAGACACACAAGGAATTCAGCTTACTCCAAATGAAGTTTCTGACTTTGGATCAAAGCAATTCCCAGCTGAAAGTTGCACAGAATTGGCAGTTCGTGGTACTACAGAGTCTACATTTAGAGTTTCTGAATCAGTGTCAAATAAATTTCCTCACAGGAAGTCCTCAGACACTAGTCCCAGAACACAAAGGTATGATTTACCATCTCTGGTAGGAGATAATCAAGGTCCAGAAGTTTTTCTGGAACATGAAACTAGTACTTTAAGCCCTACAAAAATTGAAGCAATGCAACATCTGGAGGCAGGCAAAATGTCTGAAATGCCTGAGCATCACCTGGGAGAAGAGGAAGAAATGGAACATGCAAGTGCTGTAGAAGACAGTCAGTGTGCTCTGGAGACAACTGAACAAAAAGATCTATTTAATATAATTTCAGAAGGTTATGAAATACTCAATATTCATGCACCTACACGTATTTCTTCTGTTGATCAAGAAGAAAGTAAACACATGCCTGATAAGTTAGAATACTTGGAAACAAATCCTTCATTTAGAAGAAAATTAGTTGAGGATGACCAGAGAACCCTAACTTCTGGAAGAACCACAGAAATTTCAGAAAGCTCAGTATTGGGAAAGACTGTGAGCCATGAACTAATAGAATTGGTCAAAAAGGATGATGTTGAGGAAACTGAAGAAACTCAACAAGAAAACCTCCTGTTGCCGGAAAACAATAATTATGCAAAATTGGATCCCAATAATGGTACTGCTGATGTGGATTATTTTGAAAAATACACATTGATTGATGACAAATCCCCAGTTAAGCCACAATTTGAAAAACGAATTTCATTGTCTCCTGTGACAGAAGACCCCAACGAATCTATGGAAGAAGACAAATCTTTTAAAGAAAGTACTGAGGTAGATACTTTGGAAGAGTTTTCCTTACTTGAGGATGTGGATGAAGTCTTTTATGGTACCATAAAAGGAGAAAGCAAAATGCAGTCCTATGCAGATGCTTCAGAACCTTTACCACTGCAAAAATCAATTGATTCTAGCAGTAAAAGCATTACAAATGTAGAAGATGAACGGAAGTCACCAGGGACCCCACTCTTCGATTCAGAAGAAGGAGTGCTAGAACGATCTCTCTTGTTCCCCACCACTGTTGCTGCAGTTAACCCAGAGCTTTTAGAGGAGCCACCTGCTCTATCATTTTTATACAAGGACCTCTATGCAGAGGCAGTAGGAGAAAAGACAAAGGATGAGACTCCCTCTGATGAAGACAGTGGTAATTCTAATGCTTCTTTCCCTAGCAGAAATTCAGACACAGATGATGGAACTGGAATGTATTTTGAAAAATACATTCTTAAAGATGAAATTCCAAGTAAGGCCATGGGCCCTCAAAAAGATCAGATACCAGAAGATGAGTCCTTTAGTGGAGGGATTTTGGTTTGGAGTTCAGAGGAAAGTCAGAACCAGGGATCTGGTGACGTTCAATACGTCAAAACTGAGGTTCTGTCAGAAAGAGGTGTTATGGAGAGAGACAAATTCCAGGCTGACAGCAATGTTCAAGCAACGATTTGCAAGCCAATGCATGCCATTCCTTTTGGAAGCAAAACAGTTCTTTCAGGTGCAGGAACTGATATCACTGAACAAAGAGAAGAAGAAAATGTACCAGAAGAAAGAACTGAAGAGTTGACAGAGCAGTCAAGTCAACAAGGATACAGTCATCAAGTGGATTATCAGGGAGCTGCCTATCAAGAAGCTAGTACTAAGCAGGAAGAATGGCAAGATATAACAGCAGTTCCTCAAAGGGAAAAGTACCTTCCGTATGTCAGGGCTCCCACTGAAGACAGTGTAGATGACCAGTTTACTCAAGAACGTCCATCTGTCCCGACCATTCAGCAAGCAGAGCATCCAGACTTGCAAAGAGAGGAGCAGCACCGTGATGTTTATGAAGATTTTGCTGAGTCAATGGACTACGATGTGATTACACAAGAAGAGCTTCTGCAAGATGAAATATCATCTCAATTTACACACGAGGAGCTATTGTTTGAAGACAGGGACTCCTTTGATCATGCTGCTGATAGTTATGAATTTGTTAATGAGCCAGAACAAAGAACTCCTGTTGAGCTTGAAGATTCAGGCTTTGTGGTGATGTATCCTGAAAAATCAGCAACAAACATTCCTCAAGTTGAGAGCCCACAAAGAGAACTGAAGAAAACACAAATAGACACTTATTGTTACCACTGCAAATGCCCAATATCTGCTATTGACAAGCTTTTTGGAGAGCATAAAGACCACGAAGTCACAACACTAGATGATGCTGCAACTAAGATGAAGGTAAGAATTAATTTGGCTAAAAAAAGTAGGAATTAATTTGGGTAAACTAAGGCTAACTTCTCCAGTCCTCTTGCATTGTCAAGAGGAGAGGCTTCAAAGAGCAATCCAGAAGCTAAGATGCTGTATCTATTATATAAAAACTATTCCTACGCACCTGTTGGAGGTCTTGGAGGGAGACTAACTAATTAAGGTATTCTCTGGAGTCCTAGGCTTGCTTAGCTGGTATTTTAATTTATTCAGAATTTTGAATGACCCTGTTTATACGTAGTTGTTACCAGACTTTTCATCTCACAGTCTTACCTGTGTAAGTATTTTCTAGTTTTGATATGTAGGGGGAGAAATGGGAAGAATGTTGTTTCTGTGAAAATAAAACTTGAGTAACAGCAGTTCACTTAACTTGACAAGTTACAAAAACCTCGATATGTGGAGACTGGTATCATCTTAAAATGTTCCCCGTCCCACTTACATGTGTTGGTTGCTTGAAGATGTTAGACAAATTACCCTACACAGTTTTGTTGAACTGCCAACCTATTTCTGTTTCATTCAATTTCATCTGCCAAATGGCCTTAAACTGGAG
The DNA here is from genome assembly GCF_015227805.2 of Hirundo rustica. Classification (NCBI taxonomy): domain Eukaryota; kingdom Metazoa; phylum Chordata; class Aves; order Passeriformes; family Hirundinidae; genus Hirundo; species Hirundo rustica. The sequence goes on from NC_053488.1 coordinate 7,484,666, forward strand.
AGGGATGCTTTACAAGGGCATGTAGTGACACGACAAGGAGCAGTGTTTTTCAACTGAAAGAGGGCAGGTTTATATTAGGAAAAAATTTCTTCACAGTGAGGGTGATGTGGCTGTGGAACAGGTTGTCCAGAGAAGTTGTGGATGCCCCACCCCTGGTAGTGTTCAAGGCCAGGCTGGATGGGGCTCTGAGCAACGTGGTCTAATGGAAGGGGTCCCTGACCATGGCAAGGAAATAGGAACTAAATGGTCTTTAAAAGTCCCTTCCAACCCAAACCATTCTGTGATCTGTGCCAGTAGTACTGTGGTGTCAGCACGGTAAGAGTTCATAGTCCTGCTTCTTGCCACTCTATCCAAGATGTTCTCCTCTAAAAGACAGATAAAATGTCCTCCATTTCAGTGAGCTAGTCTGTTGCTGTAAATACTAGTGAAAATGCTTTTTCTATGGAAGCTATTGTTCATTAAACTGCAGTTCTGCTTGTGAAAACATCATGTATTTAATACCTTAACTTCTCCCATATCAGATCTGTTCATTTACAAGTAAACGTATCATACAGATGTTCCTTTCTTGGTTACCAGCTATTTACTCTCACCCCAGTAAATGAAAGGCGAGATCTCTCTTTTGGCTCACGTTCATTTGACAGGAATACAGATTTTGTGTCATTTTACTGAAATTCCAGAACGGCTTGTATTGGTAGTATTTATGTTATCTTCATATAACCTCTACCGTATGTAGAAGAGAGAAATCAAAAGTAGGAGGAGTCAGTGTGAGAGTTTCACATACCAGTACTTGCAAACTACCTCCATGGTGCTCAGATGTAGAGTTGTTTTTTATATATGGTCATTCATGCTTGACTTAGCAGTGATAACAAGGCACGAGTAAGTCAGCAATAAAGTCACTGATCCCAGCCACCCCTCAAACAGACCTGCATTACAGCGAGTCAAGTTGAGCTGCAAATAAACAACCCATGATGTCACTCCCTGGCTGTGGAGCACGGATATGAAGCCAGTATTAAATCTGGCTGCAACACAGGCCTGGTTTCACATGATTGCTAACACTGAGGGCTCAGGTTACTTTGAGACTTCTTTTGTATGTCTCTTGCTACTTCTCTATAATTACTGAGAAAACATTAAGATAGCAAAATTCTCAATGCATGATTTTTAAATTTTTTAAAACTTTTTTTTTAGTGTTATTGTTGCATGAAAACTGTGAGAATGTAGCTTCACAGTAAATTAAATGAGCTATGGATGGTATCTGTCAGATTATACAGTTCATCCTGACAAAGAGAAATTTATTTCCAAATCTTGATGATTTGCCCTAAATATTTTTTAAGGGAGCTTTCAATTGTATTGTTCAATGTGACATTTGTAATTAATGTTAAGTCATGTGCTTTTTTCCTACAGATACAGCTGTAAAATTTTGCCATAACGAGAAGCTGTTACAAAGGAAGATAAACTTCCTTTTAGATTTATGCCATCAGATTACAGCTCAGCATTTTTCTAAATTATGAATTGTGCCAGAGCAGTGGAACAAATTTTATTTTCATAAACTCAAAATATATATATATATATATATACACATACACAAAGGTATATCTATTTATTTACATATCAATCTATATAGAGACAGATACCTATCTTTAAAATTCTAACTGAAAAAGTCATGACACGGTATAATCTATTACCCTCACAACTGCCTATGTTATCTTTCTTTCTATGGGCTTGTTCCTGTGATATCTCAGAGACACTCATGAGGCTCTGAGTACCCTCACTCTCTGGCAAAGCTGCATTGGAATTCATAACGCTCAACAGCTCGTATGGACACAGCAGCTTATCAAACTGAACTGACTTGTTTTGGTTTGGAAACAGTTCTATGACTGTTCTAGTTGCTATTTCTGTGCTTGTCTTCGCAGCCAGGGCGATACTTGAACTTACTTAGCAATTGTTCCAATGGTGGCTCATGGCAACAGGAAAATACTCGCCTAAAATAAATTCTGTGTAAAAAGTTTATAAAATAACCTACCTAAGTTACTGAAACATTTTAAATTTCAGGATCAGTTAAGTAAGTTGCTAACAGCACTGGAAGAAAAGTCAATGAAGATTGAAGGGTTTGTGAGTGATATTGAATTGCGATTTAACTCAGTTGAGGTAAGTCCAGTGTTTTATCACTCTAGTTTTCTTTCTTTCTTCCTTACTTCTTACTTTTCCTCTTTCTTACTTCTTTCCTTACTTCTAAGTTATGCTTGCCTTGTTGTGCAGCATCATTGCTTCCACTAAAGTGGGCTGCTTCTAAAGTCCTCAAATTGACTTCTCTGGAAGTTCACTGGAAGGTGTTAATTTTGGAGGAAGAAAAAGATTGGTTTTTTGCACATTACTGCAATGTGGAATATATAACTGTCAAACACTGAAGGAAAAAGTTTCCTTAATTTTGTTTATGCCTATAAAAAGCTCACACTGTATCTTTATCTAGAATACCATGCAAAGCTAAATTCGTTGGCCAGTATCTTAACTTCTGATTACCCAAGTTCTTGAGCCTTGAGAACTGTATTAACTCCAGTTGTAAGTATGCATTTCTATCTATTTTTTGGTCACACTTCCTATCTCAGTGATCAAATATTAAAGTTTAATTTTAAACCCTAACAGTAAAAAAAAAAAAAAAAAAAAAGGTGTTGATGATTTTTATGTATTTCTCTAGAGATATTTTGCTCAGAGTTGTTTGCCTGCAGAAGTAAAATTGTCTAATTGTCAGTGTGCCAGAATGATTCTGGTGGATGGCTCATGTATTAGTAATTGAGAATTTCTGTGTATTCTTTAAATGTTGTCATTTTTTTCTGCAGGAAAACTGTAAGAAAAATGCCGACTTATTGGAAAAGCAGAATGAAGAGATGCTTAAGAAAGTGGTAGCACAATATGATGAGAAATCAGAGAACTTTGAGGAGGTGAAGAAGATGAAAATGGAGTACCTGTATGAGCAGATGGTAAATTTCCAGCAAACTGTTGATTCAGCAAAGGAAACCTTGGAGACAACAGTAAAAGAAACAGATGAAGTGGATGGATTTGTTTTCCTAAATGTAAGTAAAATTTGCTTTCATGCTGTAGGTTTTATGATATTAGTTAGGAAAGGGTTTCTGTATGTAGGGTCTCAATGAATATATATATAATAAAATAAAATAAAATAAAATAAAATAAAATAAAATAAAACATAATATAATATAATATTATATTATATATATATATATATATATATATATATAAAAGATAGCTATATCCTGCTAGCTCATCTATTCCACTCTGAAACTGCTGGATCATTTGGTTTTGTTGTGGAAATTCTCAGAGAGAACCATAGAAAGGATGCAGAGGACAAAAATGTGACTTATGCTACTAAAATGGTTCTGTTCATTTTTTAAGAGGGTGAAAAGGTTGTTTGATAATATATCAAGAATTAATAACCGAGAAGTAAGAGATGTTGGAGTATTTAGGTATTTTACCATATGAAAAATAAAATACATATTATGTATAATAATAATAACAAGAAAGTGATCTTTGAAACAAGAAAATATAATTGAAAAGAAAAATGGTTTCTGGGCTGTAGGGGGTTTTGTTGTGTATTATTGTTGTTTTGGGGTTTTGTTGTTGTTGGTTTGGGGTGTTTTTTAATGAACTGATGGACAATAATTATGCCCTCAAATTACTGAGTATTTAATAATTACTGTTGAAAAACAGTGAGGGTCTGTGTTGGTTGCTGACTGGGGTGAAACCTCGACAGTGATAGAGGCTGAGGGCTGTGCATGCCAAGTGTGTGTCTGATGGTCCTTCCTGGATGTTAAAAACATCTGCCGTGAATCTGCAGGACATGACCTACTAACTCATACAGTCATCAGTCTTAAACTTGGTTCAGAGGTTCTTGCTGGTCCTCCAATACTGTTCTTGTCTGGCAAGACTTGTCCTTAAGTGGGCCATAGTACTTTCTTCTCTCCAAAAGTGTATTACCAAATAGGATGAAGTTTCTGGGATAATTACATCCAAAGAGGATTTTCTGGGATAATAATCTTCCCCCATTATGGAATTAGCATGTGGCCTGGAAGTTGCAGATAAACTACCTTGGAATGCCAGAAATAGAAAGGCCAAATTACTGTCTTAAGGCTGATCACTCATGCAAAATAAACCAGCTTTGGAAATACAAGTGTCCAGCCCATATATGCCCCAGCAGCTACAGAAATGATGGACCAGTGTTTGGCTTTCTTCCCTGCTCTGTGCCACAGAATGTTCTAGTATACTGTGGCCAAGTGAATGTTATGGTAGATTGGCTATTTTGGGATGAATGAAAAATCTAGATTTCCTGATTTTGTGAGGATCAGTGCTTCGGCAAAAAGATAATTTTGTAATTTGTATTTCTTTTTGTGGAGATGCAAAAATTATTGGATTTTCCTGCTCCCTTCTATTAGTGATAAAAGACAGAAACTTTTTTGTTCACAGGCCAGGAAACATTAGCTGAGGATTT